>NW_017731621.1:570702-580273 GCF_001890085.2 Hipposideros armiger | reverse complement strand
GCCATCGCCGGCGACTCACAGCAGCCCAGCTCCAGGTCGAGCTGTTGTTCACCATCTTAGCTGTAGAGGGCGCAGCATCACTGGCCCTCAATGTGGGATCCGAACCGTGGCCCTGCTGCTCAGAGCTGGTGCTCCCAGGCAAGCTCTTAACCAGCTGAGCCACTCGGCCGGCCCTATTTTGAGAGTGTCTTAATTGATCATTATTTAATTTTGTTAAAAGGTCAGTATAAACTAAAGATGACAAATTGTATTTTCTGTATCACCGGTTTTCACGACTGCTCGAAACTTATGTTTAATGTGTAGAGTTCTTAGGTGGATTGTCACACTATGCATTTATGGACTTTTAATCAAGTAAAGACTTAAACCGAGTTTCTCCTACTAATTATTAGTGACCTGACCCTCTTCTTGAAAAAAAAAATCTATGTCAGCAGTAATTTTGGAAGAGGACGAGGGAGTCAGCCACCCATTCACAGCATATGTACAATCAGTCCTTTGAGTATTAAGTAGTATAGTCACCTTCAGAATAAGCTACAGTGATTCTTAATAATTTGAGGAGAAATGGATTTCTTTGACAATCTAGTGACAGGCTTGGGCTCTTCTCAGAAAAACGTTAAACACAATTTCAGGGGGTCATAGACCCCAGGTTAAGAACCCAGCCCCTTCGCAGCCGCCGCCCCTGGGCTAAAGCCACGTAGGATTGGTTTAGAAGCCAAGTCTTCTGCAGTTGTAAGAATGGAGCATTTTTATAGTTTATCAAAGAAGAGTAAAGCACAAAGATTTAGTTCTAACTTAAATAGAATTTCTAACAATGGTATTTATGTAGTTAATACACTTATAGTATATCCCCCTAGAATAATTTGTCAGCTCTCATAAACAGAGTAAATTGTGCATTATAATTCAACCAGAAAAGCAAACAAGTATGAGATATATATATGTGTGTGTGTGTGTGTGTATAAATTTCAATATATATACACACATAATATACACATAAGTAAGTGTATACGTGTGTGTGTGCATGTGTGTAAATATGGGATTAATATATGTAATTGAGAGGGTTACAACTGATATGTGTAACTGGCTATGCAAGTTCAAAATCTGAGGCAGGCTGAAACTGCATGGGCATGGGCCTGGAGGTCTTGTCCACAGGGGATTTCAGCTCTCAGGAATGCTTCAGCCCTGCTTTTAAAGCCCTCCAACTGATTAAGTCAACCCACCAAGATAATCTTCCTTAAAGCTAATTGATAGGAACTTTAATTATATCTGCAAAAATCCCTTCTCAGCAGGACCTAGGTGAGTGTGTGACTGAATAGCTGGGGACTGGAAGCTAGCCAAGTTGACACATCGAAAGCCTTCACAGGCTGGATAAGCAAGTCACATGGTACTTACAGAAGCTAGTTCTGGTGGTGGATTATCATAGATCTATTTCAAGAGTATATTGTATAATGTAAGTAATAATTCTGGTGGTTTTAAAAGGAGCAGACAGTTCACTGGAACGGGCGTTATCCTTGAAAGCATGTGTTTTAGAGAAGACTACACTGATTTTTTTTTAAGATTTTTGCGGGCCGGCCGAGTGGTGCATTGGTTAAGAGCTGGCTTGGGACGCCAGCTCTGAGCAGCAGGGCCCCGATTCAGATCCCACATGAGGGCCAGTGACACTGCCCTCTACAGCTAAGATGGTGAACAACAGCTCTACCCGGAGCTGGGCTGCCTTGAGTCGCTGGCGACGGGGTAGGCTGCAGTGGGGCTGGCTGGCAGCGGGCGTGAGCTTTCGTGAGCTGCCACGAGCAGCCATGATCGGCTGTACAATAGCCAGCGAGCAACTGCCTCACCCAGGAAGAGTGCAATGATAATACCAACATGGGGAAGTGAAGCAACGTCCTCCACAAATAAAATCTTTTATTTTATTGGGGAATTGGGGGAGGGGAACAGCGTTGGGGAATCCAGGAAGGGGAACAGACAAGTTGCTGTCCTTTTGTTGTTCAGTCTAGTTGTGGAGGATGTCGCTTCACTGGCCCATATTGGTATTATTGCACTCTTCCCGGGTGAGGCAGATCAATTGCTGGCCACTGGATGGCTGCTCACTGCGGCTCTTGGCAGCTCACGCTGGCTACCGACCTCCTATGCTGGCTGCCAGCCACTTACGGTAGCTTATGGGAGCCCACTGCAGCCTACACCGTCGCCGGAGACTCACAGCAGCCCAGCTTCAGGTCGAGCTGTTGTTCACCATCTTAGCTGTAGAGGGCGCAGCATCACTGGTCCTCATGTGGGATACGAACCTGAGTTCTGCTGATCAGAACTGGTGTCCCAAGCCAACTCATAACCAACGCGCCACTCGGCTGGCCCCATTTATTTTTATGATGCTGCCGCCACTCCAAAACCTTTCCTTGAATCTTTTTGGAAATTTCGTTAGATCCAATTTATAAGCCACAGGAAAAAAATTATCTTAATACTTTATTCAATGCCTTGTTTTTCGACCAAAAGTGATATACGGTTCTGTATCACATTTATTTCTTATTCATCAGACTTGGTTCAGAATTTTTGCAAAATTCAGATGTCAGCTTCAAGGAGCCTAAATGCATTTGATGTACCACTAGGACTTTAATCCTTGTGATGCACCAATTCAGTCCTCCTAATGCTTAAAGCCTCGCAGATGTTTCCTGTTTCTTATCAAGTATAGTACAGACTCCTCAAATGGACACTCAGAGCCCTGAGAAATGTCACCTCCACCTTCCTTTTTGGCCTTCTCCCTTCTCACTAGCACATACTGTTCTCTAGCCAGCCCAGACCTTCTGCTAGTCTATCTTTCTCACCTATGTTGCTGGGCCTCCCTACCTCCACTCCCCGACTCACCCCCAGCCCAGTCTTCAGCTCATTACAAGCCAGCCTTCATGGCCTGGCTCAAGTGGCCTGTTCCTCACGAAATTATCCAGAGAATCTCATCAGTGCCAGGATTTTCATCGCACTTGGAGATGACTCTTTTCCTGGAAGCCGGTCCAGTACTGTGGGACATAGGTGTCACAACCCATTATTACCATTTGTGACAGAGAGGGGGAGAATAGTGTCCTTGCTTTGTTTTCTCAGTGCTCAGTGTGTGCTTTATCTCGGCCACTTGGAGTGTGATGTGGCATCATTGAAGCAATTGAAAATGAGTCCCCCAAACACTTTCTACAACAGGAGGGTCACCAAAACGATGTACCGCTATCACGTTGAATAGTGCAAGACCCAGTTATGTGTGCTAATCTGCCTTTTGTATTCACGTTATGGAATCACTATTCCAGAAGGTCGTTAAGGAGCTCTGGTCTTTCCTTAAATTACCCGGATCATCAAAGCCCTATTGCTGATCTGCCATCTCACAGCAGTCATGATGGAACATGTACTTAGCATTGAACCTGTGAATAAATTCCAGCTGAGCCATTACTCTTTTCAAACATTTCACTCCCAGCACTGAGCCCTATCTCAGCACTGGGCATGCAGACAACTGTGACCACTGCCTGGGGGTCTTGCCTTCCGTACAACTGAAAAATCACTCCGAATGATAGCCTCTGAGGAGGCAGTTCTGTTTGTGTTTTGTTTGTTCTGCATTTAAGTGGAAAATTACGCTTTCGTGTGGTTACTGCATGTCCGCACAGCTCAAGGATACTCAGTGGACTTGAAAGCCTCACTGCCTGGGTTAGAACTGGCTCTGTTACCTACTGACAGCACGATCCTGGGCAAGGTGTTGAATCCCCTGTGCCCTCTGTTTCCGAGTCTATAAAACAGAGATGGCAGGAGCGCCTGCCTCACGGGGTTGTTGCCAGGGGTCAATGTAGGACAGTTCCTGGCATCACAGGAACGGCTCAGTTAACAATGTCTTCCTTGCTGCACTGTGTCATGATTGCTTGTGATTCCAGTGAGCTGTCTACCTCTGTACTAGAATCCTGTAAGATTTTCTGCTTTCTGCCTTCCTCTCTGTTTGCGGGAAGGGTTCTAATGGGAGATTCCTCTGTGTTTATTTTCTCCATCCTACCTGCATACCCAACCTTTTCCGTACCACATCTTTGCCTGCCACGGAACCAACATTCACACAACTTCCCTAGACTGTCCCTTCTACGTGAGACACAGTGTGTGCATTTCCACTCCACTTGACCTGGGATGAGGAGGGAGCAGTGTGTGGGGGGAAACGTTTAGTAAAAAATAGAACAAATCTGTCAGGAATGCTTCAAATACAGTTATATTAAAGCAGTAGATTGGGGACTGGAAAAGAATGTGTCCATTTAGGAACACAAGACATTACCAACCCGGTAATAAAAAATTCTAGGACAGGGAATGTACAAATACATTATGTACATTACCTAATTTGTAGCTCCACAGTTGTGTGAATTAAGCTATAATTTCCCCCCATTTTATAGAAGGTGAGCCTGCTCAGATAATCTGCTCTAGATAACAAGTTACAGGCATAGGATTCAAACCCAGATACGTGAAACTGCAAAGCCTACACTCCTCAGCCTATATCATGCCACTTCAAAAACCAGAATAACCTGAAGTCTGCAGGTTTATACAGATTGTATGCAATCGATCTGTGGCCCTTTTCATTTTTCCCTACAAGTAAAATATATGCAGCCTTCTCCAAAAATTCTAGTGGACATCACAGACACAAGTAGTTCCTACTTTCATGTACCAGATACCAAGCACAGAGACAAATTTGGAAGCATACAAGACAAGACTTGGGATCTTCTTACTCCTTCTAAAACAGACTAATTTCATTGTTTTATTTTGAGAGTTGATTTTCCCACCATTCAAGTCACCGCCCACTTAAATCAGTCAGGTTGGTTCACATTAGTTCCACAGTGGAATTCTAGGTGGCCACCCATTACTCCCTCCAGCCGGGGAGACAGCCCTGCCAGAGAGCGTGCGCACTCTGCTCTGGCCTTCTAAAGCAGTCCAGTGACAATTCTCTTGGTTCCATGTGTGTGTTCTTATTGTGTGCTCTCAATTGAGCTTTTGGTTTAGTGGGGTCCCTTCTACTAAAGCAGTAGTGAAGCTGCATGACTGGGCATTGTGCCCTCGTGTTCTTGATGGAAGTAGATTCTCATTGAATAGATCACTTAACTTTCATGACATTGAGGAAAACACTGCAAATTTTGGGGGGGTCGGGGGGGGGAGAAATCCTGAAAAAACTGAAAGCTCATGTGGATACTGGGCAGGTACACTTTTTTCCTGCCCCTCCCCACTAGAGTATGACCATCATGCATCTATGTATTTGCACCAGGAACAGCACACGACAGAATTTTCACTTGTGTTTCAGCCTTAGGTTGCTATGGTTCTTTTGTCTGATTTCTCCTTTTCCTGATTTTTTATTAGTTTGGGTGTTTGAAAGCCCTGGCCTGGTTGGAAGCAACAGTCCCTGACTTTCAGATTTACAGTCCAATGATGAAATAGGGACATTAGAACATATATATATATATATATTCTAAGAAAAAGATATGTGAGTACATATGTGTTAACAGCCAAATAGCAGTAAATGATGATGTGCCTTGATTTATAGTTGGTTTTATAAGGTGTAGAAAGTGAAATTTTATAAATTAAAAGCTAGTTTAATATATTGTATTGAGTTTATGAGAACAGGACTTCATAGTTAAAAAAAAACAACCCTCCCATTGTGTCCCATTATGTGAATACCTATCCACCAAATGATCAGTCCTAAATATGGTTTGCTGCATGTCTGTGTTCTTCAATGCCACACAAATCCATACGAGTATATACTAGTGTGATATTTGAGAAGCAAGGGAAGGGCTTGTTGAAAGGATTGCATTTTCTCTGTGGGATTTCCCTGACTGGGACATCAATGACCGTTGGTTGTGGTTCAGAGAATTGACACAGAAGGATGCTTTGTGCGTGAGTAAACCCTGGAAATATAAGGCTCTATAAAGAAGATGTGTGTGCAGAGCCGTTGGCAGGCTCTAGCTCCTGCCTTCACGCCCTGCCTTGATTTGCAGTTCTCAGGATATCTGACTCCTCAGAAGTCCAGCCAGCAATTTCTCTGAGCAGGTGGAGGCTCGCCTCCCTTTGGATGGGATGATTTTTTCCAAAGAAGTAAGCCTGTCCTTAATCTCATTGAACTCTTTCCCATCACATCGTTGCACAACCTTGGGCTAATAGGCATGGCTCACTCATTATTTACCCCCCTCCCCAGCCCCCAGCCCCAGATAAAGGAGAGGAGAGCAACAGGGCCAGAAAGAGTCCAGATGTTACGTATGCACGTGTGCATGTATACACACAATTGTTCATTTCAAACTGGTTTGCTTTGGTATGCCAGGCAACACCTAAATTTGGAATAAGAAAGTGGCCCAGTAACACAAAGGCAGAGTCATCAAAAGTCATCAACAGCTTGAGGGGTGACTGGAAAGGACCTAACCTCTGGAAACTTCTCCGTGTGTCATCAGGTAGGATAAATGGAAGCAGAGCCAGGCCAGAACACGGAAGGGTTTTTCTCCAAACTCATCCCAGACTCATAGTATTCAGTAGATAAATGGTAGGTTGTTTTTTCTTTCTGACTCTTCATTCTGCCACCTTCCCCTCTTTTTTCCTCTTAAGATGTCATCTTGTTCAGCTGCAGTTTTATGTAGGGCCTATTGTTTAGACCTGAGGAACAGAAAGGAATGGGATTATATCCAGCATTATACACTTATTCTTGCTGGAAGAACTGACAGCTTATTCTTTAATGTCTACAAATTACCTTGTATATGAAAAGTGTTGCATAAGTGCCAAGTAACAGTATCCCTTTTAGGGCTTTGTTTCCAGTCTGGTAAAAGGTATTTATCTCTAGGCTCCATGGAAGCCCACACTTCCACAGCCAGAATTTATATGTTCCTCTCACATGCAAGAGAAGCAGAGCCTCCTGTATGCATATTGGTGACACTGAGAGCATTGCATTTCTTAGTTATTAAAAAAAAAAAAAAGTAGTCACCTACAGAAAGGTGACATTGGGAAGGGACAGGAAGCAAGGGATGGAGAGGCATATCCTCAAATACTCTTCAAGGGCATGTGACAGTGATGGCAAAGGAGTCTAGAACTGGACAAACAAACGGAGTAGGAAGAGATGGAGCATTTTAAACGGACAACTTAAAACGTCATCCGGAGCGAAGGACTCCAGGTACCCCTTTCACTAAATGAGTAGGTATGAGAAGTGAAGATGGCTGCCTCCCATTACTGTGGTCATTGTGAAGTCGTCTTCTTTGAAATTGGAATGAGAATCCCTGGAATGAAGCTTAGAACAGGAGAGACGAAAATTCCAGAATATGATACTCCTAGATCTTGAATGCAAGATAAAGCTGTGACAAAATTTGAATAGTGGGAAGAAATGTAGTCAGTGTGTTACGAAGCTTTAGTTGCAAGCGACAGAAACTAACTCTGGTTCACTATAGGAAAAGGGATGTGTAGAAAGGGTATAAGGTACCTCAGAATTAACAACAAGGCGGAACAAACGGGCCATCGAGAGGACAGGGAGCAAGCAGTTTCAGAGATCCAGTGGGTCATGAATGTCCCCAGGACTCAGCCACCGAAGGGATTCTGGCTTGTTGTACTGCTGTTACTCTACTCAAGAACTCAGCATCCCAGGAGAGAGTAATTGGCACCCATCTTAGGTCAGGGGGCAATTATTGCTAGTTGGAAAACGTGACCCATAGTTCTCTAGAAATTTAAAGGAAGGGGATGGAAGGTCCAGGGGTCCAGTAAGGCCTTGAGAAGAGGATAGGTTTAAGTAATGCACAAGAGAAGGCCTACAGTTTAAGTAGTGGTTTGAAACCCCAGCCAGAGTGGGCAGGGCACTTTGATTGACATTCCCAACAAGACCGCAAGTCCTGGGAGAGGACAAGTTCTCCAACGGAGAACTGAGGCACCAGCAAAGGGAGTGGATGCAGGGTGAGGAAACAACAGATGCCCATTGCACCCGAGCAGGCAGTGGAGAAGAGAAAGATGCTGGATGGAGACTCTTACCGGTTCTTATCTTATCCTTATCAGACATCTAGAACATCACCCGGAGGGCTCTGCCTTGCTCAGGGCCTCAGTGCTCTTCGGTGCTAAGTTCTCTTTTCTATCATGTACACGTTCATACCTGGATGTCTACTTAGGTGTTCCAGTTGTACCTCACTCGACTCTAGTCAACTAAAGTGTATTGAGCAGTTAATATGTACACGATGTCATGCTAGGTATAAATAAATAAGTGTGATCCCTGAATTAAGGAGGTTAATATCTCATACAGAAGCTCACGATCTCTCCAAATGCGTGCTCTTTACTCCACACCAACAATTTATGTTACTTTATAGTATAATACATTCCCAGACCATCAGCCTCGAAACCTTGCAATCATTTACAACTCAACATTTTTCTTTTAGTATCATTTTTTTAAACAACCTTTTTCGTAATCTCCCATATTCGTATCACTTATCAATGTACCCACTTAGCAAGTCCCACCAATCCTTCCTTCCAGACCCTTACACCCATTCCTGCATTTCTGTACCAGTGCCACCACTTGACAAACCCTCTTTATCTCACACCCATTTTCTGTAATAACCACTAGCTGTGCTTGTTAACTTGGTTTCTACCTTCTTCCTGTCTTTCCTGCCTGGGTACTGTTTCCAGAAACCTTGCAGGAACTCCATCCTGACCTATGTAAACTTAGTTCCCACCACTCCTAAAGCAGATCCACAGCCCCAGGCAGCTCAGCTGTCCCATTGTCCTTTAAATATAACATGCTAGTCTCGCTTTTCTGCCCCTACTCATAACGTTCTCCTTCCTGCTTCTCTGGAATGTCTTCCTTTCTGTCATCCAGCCATTTAAACTAGGGGTTCTCAGCCCTGGTTACACAGTCTCACCACCTAGAGAGGGTCTTTCTTGTCTTCTTCCTTCCCTTCCTTCCTTCCTAATGGGAAGGCCCCAACTAGATCAATGAAGCTGAAATTTCTCGGGCCTCAGTATTTTTAAAGGCTTCCTCAGGTAACTCTAAAGTGCCACCAGAGTTTAGAATGGCCATTTAAACATTAAGCCTCATACAAGTGTCCAGAAACCCGCCCTGCTTCTGAGCCCCACCTGGACCACCCCAGCCACCGTGCCTTCTATCCCCGCCTTCTGGGAACTTGCAGAAATCTACAGTCCACTTTGTCCAAACTAGCAGCTAATTCCTTCCTTTACTGTGTTACTTCTTAGTTGTCTCTGGTGTTTAGTTTATATTACTACCTCCTTGAGGGCAAAGCAAAAGGCTTAAATAATTAGTAAGCTCTTCCAGATAACGAAATATAAAATAGATGGAGATAAATTTTTAAATGTTTCAAATGACTGTGAGTGGGTAGTGAAGTGTTACGGGCTGAATTGTGTCCCCTCAAAATTCATATGTTGAAGCCTTAACCCCCTCAGAATGGGACTGACTTTGCAGAGAGAGCCTTTAAAGAGGTGATTAAGTTAAAATGAGGCCATTAGGGTGGATCCTGATCCAATCTATCAGTCTCCTTATGAGGAGGACATTTGGACACACAGAGGAAAGACCACATGAGGACACATCAGGAAAAAGAACGTTTGCAGCCAAGGAAAAAGGCCT
>NW_017731621.1:561144-567067 GCF_001890085.2 Hipposideros armiger | reverse complement strand
ACTCACGGCGGCTGCTGGCTGCTCATGCTGGCTGCTGGCCACACACGGTAGCCCATGGCAACCCACTGCAGCAGTGGCTGTAGCCTACGCTGTCGCCGGCAACTCACAGCCTCCCAGCTCCAGGTTGAGCTGTTGTTCAGCATCTTAGCTGTAGAGGGCAGTGTCACTGGTCCTCATATGTGGGATCCGAACCGGGGCCCCTGGCATCCCAAGCCAGCTTTTAACCAATGCACCACTCGACCGGCCCTTCAAACATTTTCTGTACCAATTTCTCCTGTTCCTCTGGGATTCCAATGACATGACTGTCAAATCCTCTGATATTATTTTACAGCTCAGATATTATTTTACAGCTTCACTTTAAAAAAAATACTTTTCCTCTATTCTTCAGATTATCTTTAATTCATTGACTCTTTACATAATCATCTCCATTCTTAATCTTTCTCAAACATCATTCTTTCATATCTGTGGACATTTGCATGCAAAGGGTCTATAGCAGCGGTTCTCAACCTTCCTAATGCCGTGACCCCTTAATACAGTTCCTCATGTTGTGGTGACCCCGAACCATAAAATTATTTTTGTTGCTACTCTATAACTGTAATTTTGCTACTGTTATGAATCGTAATGTAAATATCTTTTTGTTTTTCGATGGTCTTAGGCGACCCCTGTGAAAGGGTCATTCGACCAACACAGGTTGAGAACCGCTGGTCTATAGACAGACGACTTTCATTACCCATGCTCTCTCTTCGTAGTCCCATCTGCAACAGGAGATGTGTGTTTCTATCAGGGTGGAGTTGGAGGGTGGGGTGTAAAAAGTAGGGAGACCAGAGAAAAGTAGCCTCCCAAAGGATGCCAAGACCCAGTGGCCTTGGCTTCAAAAGACCAAGAAGCTCCAGCCTTCCATCCCAAGGGGCTTCCTTGCCACCAGACCAGCAATAAATGTTATACAAAGTGGGATGTGTGCAGCAGAGAAAGGAGCAACTGTCACCTCATCGAAAACTCTGTTCTTAGGAAAACCTTTGTATTACTTCTGTTTCCCCTTTCTCATCCCTCCCTCTAAATTTGTTATTCAAAATGGCCCCATGATAGGCTGGCTGAGTGGTGCATTGGTTAGGAGTTGGCTTGGGATGCCAGCTTTGAGCAGCGGGGCCCCAGTTCAGATCCCACATGAGGGCCAGTGACGCTGCGCCCTCTACAGCTAGAATGGTAAACAACAGCTCAACCTGGAGCTGGGCTGCCTTGAGTCACCAGTGACGGCATAGGCTGCAGTGGGGCTGGCTGGCAGCTGGTGTGAGCTTTCGTGATCTGCCGTGAGCAGCTGTCCAATGGCCTCACCCAGGAAGAGCACAATGATAATACCAACATGTGCCAGTGAAGTGACGTCCTCCACAACTAGACTGAAGAACAAAAGGACAGCAACTTGTCTCTTCCCCCCCGCCAATTCCCCAATAAAATCTTTAGAAAAACCCCCAAAAAACAAAAAAAACAAAACAGGAATGGCCCCATGATACCAGGCATTCTCTTTGGAGGGATGCAGGTAGAAGAGTAGGAAGCAGAATACTTATATTTTCCCTTGTATAAAGTGTCATCTGTTCTAGCTGCAGTTACTCTACCTGGAACTGAGTTTGTGACAATCACTGACCTGATGAAGAGGTCAGTGGCAGGGGTATTTGGGGGTGGGACTCCTTAAAGCAGTGGGATTCATTCAAGAGCATGGTGATACCCTCCCACCAGAAGCTCTGTGCCTGCCCGTTCTTGCCCACACTTCCTCGCTCCTCCCCTGGCCTCAGCTGTCTCCCTTCTCTTCCAGGATGGCTTTGTAAGTGCTATTTTCAATTCTTCTTTAGGGCCTTGCAACAATTTCCACTGCTTCTCCCAAGACTGTTTTCCCTTCTCCAACTTGCCTCCCACTGCCTAATTATGCCCTTGGCATTGCTCCTTACATCTTCTCTCCCCTTCATTCCAGGTTGATGTATCACAAACATGTCCCCAGAGTATTTTGGAAATGGAGCAAGAAGAAAATGGACAACCAAAATCCACACTTTGTCACCACTGTACCCTCACTATCATTAGTCACTTGTGTTAATTTTCTTTTCCTTATGTCACTGTCTGTGGGCTGCTAACACCAACAAAAAATGAATACTTCTCATTTTAGATCCATAATCTCACTCCTCCATGAAATGTTAGTGAGCAGAGAAATTGGTGGGGAGGGGAGGACAGGAGCTACTAAATCCTCAAACTCATTCATCTAGCTGATCTCCTATCAACACACTTTCCCCCTTTGTCCCACTTTAAGATTCTCACCAAAAGAATTTCTGCTCTTGGGCTGCCTGTGGCCTCCTTGGTAGTCTGCCCTCCCTCAGAACCTAATGGCTAACTTATAACCACATTGCTTTTTTTATTTTTAAATTGGGGCATTGGGGGAAGGGAACAGCGTTGGGGAATCGGGAAAGGGGAACAGACAAGTTGTTGTCCTTTTGTTCTTCAGTCTAGTTGTGGAGGACATCGCTTCACTGGCCCATGTTGGTATTATCATTGTGTTCTTCCCGGGTGAGGCAGTCACTCACCGGCCATTGGACAGCGGCTCACGGTGGCTCACGGCAGCTCACGAAAGCTCACACCAGCAGCTGGCCAGCCCCACTGCAGCCTACGCCGTCACTGGCAACTCACAGCAGCCCAGCTTCAGGTAGAGCTATTGTTCACCATCTTAGCTGTAGAGGGTGCAGTGTCACAGGCCCTCATATGTGGGATCCGAACCTGAGCTCTGCTGCTCAGAGCTGGCATCCCAAGCCAACTGCTAACCAATGCGCCACTCAGCTGGCCCACAACCACATTGCTTTTGATGCCTCATTTTTCTCCAACCACACCCTTCTCCATCTCTCACTTGCCCCATTGTTCAAGGGCTCCCTGTCCCACCTTTTGAGCTCTGACCAGTACGTGTTTTCCAGAGAGCTGAAGTTAAATGCCCTCCTGGCCCTCAAAATCATTTCCAGGAACTTCCAAACCTATCCTCCAATTCCCTGAGCGAATTGTGATAGCTCTCGCCCCTCACTACTTATTGCTTTCAGTGGAGTGACTTCCCGCCAGAGGGATCCGTGTGTACTGAACGATGGCGTGTAGTTAACGATGGCCTCAGGCAACCAGAACGGCTGTACAAATTTAGCCACGAGTGAGAACATATGTGACTGTGCCTGGAACATACCAGTGGCATTTAATAAATTAAGTTTGTTTAATCTTAATCTGATCAAAAAACACTCAGAGTTTGGGCAAGTGAGAATTCCAATTGAATTTTTTTTTAAAGAATGCAGTCAACCAGGTACATATTTATTTAATGGCCATTATGATCTAGGCGTTGGGTTCTTCTGTGGTTCACTGTGATGAGATACTGTCATCAACCAGCCAGTCAAGGACATTCACTGAGCATCTTCTGTGAACTTGACATTGTGGTATCACCGTGATGTAAGAGAAGGGCTTAGGAAGCTTTTGAGGGCTGGGATAGTTTACGGGTTATTGGATCTGGGCGTCTGCTATAAGGCTAGATCAGCAACATAAAAAATCCTGAGAGGGGACTGGAGCTTCTCCAGTCCCCAGTTGGACAGGGGTGGGCATCTTACTCAGGTGTCATCCCATGACAACCCAGCTGCAGATCTGCAGCTCTGATTTCATAACCACACAAAATGAACAGCTTCACCCCACTTGTAGCCAGCGTGGGGTCACTATCTAAGCTGAGCATGAGGCTCTACCGCAAAGACCGTGGGATGAGGAATTAGGAAATCTTAATTTCAGTTCTGGTTTTGCAGGTGCCCAAACAAGTGTGTGAAGGTTTCATAACTGAAAGGGACACCCAGCATTCTTTTTTTTTTTTNAGGAAGTTAGCTTTGAATTCCTTAGAAGTCAAGATATTTTTGAAAGGGTGAAATGATAAACTATAGCAGGGGTTCTCAGTTCTAGGTACATTGGAATCCCCTAGAGAACTTTTTAAACATCATCAGTGTCTGAGTCCCAGTGCAGGCCCTGAGCACTGCACTGGTACAGGGTAAATCCTGAGCACAGGCGTTAAAGCTGCCCAGGTTATTCTAACAGGCAGCCTTGCCTGAGAACCACTGAAATATAATTTTTATTATCAAACAAAATTTCCCATACTAATTTGTCAGGAGAGACATATTGTCTTTTGGGATTTATATTGTGAAAATATCGGTATAATGGAAAATGTCTTTATAGCTGAGCAGCTTTGCAGGACGAGCAAAGCTATTCTTCATATGGCCATTTCTTATATCAACCTTTGACTATAAAGACATATCATCAATTTTTGAAGGGATTTCTATGGAAGGCTTAAGTAAATGTGTTTCTGATGATGTAGTTTGATAGAGGAATTGCAGGAATTGGAGTTTAAGTTTCTTAGAAATGTGAATTGCCACATATGTCTTTTCAAATTGACTTTAAAACAACCATCTTGAAAAAGTGCATGAGAGGACTGTAAGAAAAAGTGTAGAGTGAGCTCTTCAGTGAGAGCCTGTGATAAAAATATTCTGTTTAGCTCGATGCAGGGGCGTGATTCAGCTTTAGGTGTCAGACTTACAGGTGCCACCTTGATATCCATTTGCAAAAACCTATATGTCAACGTACGTTCTGTTGTACACCATTTGCAATTGAGATTTGATTTATTTAGAGAACATTCTTGGTCACTTGGATTTTCAAAATGTTTTGGTATGGATTCTACAAAAACAGAAATAGCACAGGATTTAATTTGCGATTACCCTAATCCTTAGATAATTGTTGGGTATGAAATCAAAAGCTGATGATACATATCAGTTAGTTTTGGAAATTTACTTAGAAATTTTTGAGCATTTCCAATAGTGCTTAACACACATAGTACTTACTATGTGCTCAGCCCTGTTCTAATCACTTTGTATATTAACTAATTTAATCTTCATGGCAACATGTAAGGTAAACACATTATCATCCCACTTTATGCGTAAGAACACTGAAGCTCAAGTTGGTTAAGTGACTGGCTCCAGGACACCCTGTTAGTAAGTGGCAGTGGCAGGACCTGAGTCTAGGCATGGTGGCTCCTGAGCTTCTGAACCCACCCATTAGCCACACACACACACACTGCAGGTCCTGTAGGTGAATATGAGAATAATCAATAAAAGGTACTCTGACCTTGGAGAAATGCATCCCGGCGGAGAAATAGACATGCATGTGTACCTGGGAGAGGGGAAGGTTTGTGTGGATTGCATATGGGATTGCTAACGTGAATTACAGTGACTCGGATCCAGCCATCTCTGTAGCTCTTCATTCTTGAGGGGCCAAGTTTCGACTGGCACAATTTCCCTTTAGCCCAAAGAACTTCCTTTAACAGTTCTTCTAAAGCAGTTCTGCTGGTAGCGAATTCTCTTAATTTTCCTATGTCTGAAAGTGTTCTTATTTTGCCTTCATTCCTGAAAAATATTGTTATGGGATACAAAATTCTGGATTGAGAGTTCTTTTCTTCAAGAACTTTTCAGATGCTGTTCCACTGTCTTCTGGCCTCTGGTACCCCACCTGAACTCTGCCCTAATTTTAATCATGGTTCTCTGATAGGAAAGGCACTCTTTACTAGCTGCTCTGGGGATTTTTTCCTTCTTTTCCTTGGCTTTCCACAGTTTGACTTTCATGTGTCTGTGCATGTTTTTTTTTTTTAATTTATTTTGTTTGGGTTTTGCTGAGTTTCTTGAATCTGCACGTTTATATCTTTCACCAAATTTGGGGAGTTTTTGGTCATTATTTTTTCAAACATTTTCTTTTTTTTAAAGATTTTTTTTTTAATTGGGGGATTGGGAGATGGGAACAGTGCTGGGGAATTGGGGGGAGGGGAACAGACAAGTTGCTGTCCTTTTGTTCTTCAGTCTAGTTGTGGAGGACGTTGCTTTACTGGCCCTAGCTG
>NW_017731621.1:546408-557610 GCF_001890085.2 Hipposideros armiger | reverse complement strand
ATCATTGCGCTCTTCCCGGGTGAGGCAGATCAGTCGCCGGCCTCCGGACGGCTGCTCACAGAGGCTCTTGGCAGCTCACACTGGCTGCTGGCCACTCATGCTGGCTGCCGACCACACATGGTAGCTTATGGCAGTCCACTGCAGCAGGGGCTACAGCCTATGCCATCGCTGGCAACTCATGGCAGCCCAGCTCCAGGTTGAGCTGCTGCTCACCATTTTAGCTGTAGAGGGCAGTGTCACTGGCCCTCATGTGGGATCTGAATCGGGGTCCTACTGCTCAGAGCTGGCATCCCAAGTCAGCTCTTAACCAACGTGCCACTCGGCCGGCCCTTGCCCAGCATCCTTTATGTGTAAGTTTCAGGGAGACCCCACTGGGTGACCCTTTCTCAAGGTAAGAAAAGAAAACAGAAAGACCCAGAGTCTTTCTCCATGTGCTCAGACCTTAAATTC
Source organism: Hipposideros armiger (assembly GCF_001890085.2). Taxonomy (NCBI): domain Eukaryota; kingdom Metazoa; phylum Chordata; class Mammalia; order Chiroptera; family Hipposideridae; genus Hipposideros; species Hipposideros armiger. The sequence goes on along the minus strand of NW_017731621.1, from coordinate 557,160 downwards.
CTTTGAGGTTGTTTAAAATCAACCTATCAATGACTATCTGGAAATATTCCCTTACCTTTTAAACCATTCACACACGAGTTAGCACAGCATGGCCTACAGCCTGAACCTCTGAATGAAATTTTTTTCAAAGATAGGTAATTGTCATTGAAAAAAATTTTTTTTTCTGTGAAACAGTCAAATTCCTTTCTCAGGTTTTCTTCCTGGATTCTATGAATGCTGACTTTGGGGTGGGAAAATCTCCATTGATATTTATCAACTCTTAGATCAATGGAAAATGTATCATGGACTCTATTTTGTTTTGTTTTAAGTTAGGAAGTGGAAACTCCAGCTCAAGTTCTTAAACTGGTCAAAAATAGTCTAAATGCTGCACTTTGCATAATTTATAAAGTGGGACAAATTGGCCTTCTGTTTCTTTCAAATTGCTAAAGAGATTCACCACAAGATGGCACTGTGCAAGTGTTAGTTAATGAAAAGGCTTGGTAATGTTTATCTTGCATTAGGCCCTTAAACCTAAGAGCATGACATACGGCACATCTAATAATGGTGTTGATATGGAGACAAATGTGTGTCTTGCTACATGGGTTTTTAGTGACTGAAGTCTTCCTCTTGTGTTCTTCACATGTGTTTTACCTTTCAACTAAGCCTTTCTAATAACATGCTGTCAACACCACATCAAGCCCACAGTTACTTACACATTTTGAGGATGAGGTGGCTTAGCTAGGTTTGCCTCTGATGGCGTTTGCTAACTTTTCCCCTGAGCTGCAGATGGAAAGTGTGGGAAGGTTACGTTCTGGGTCCTCCATGGTGTCCATCGTGATTTGTTGTTGTGGATTTGTTTAAGCGTCCAACACTTGGTTAACTTAATTTATCTGTGGAAGGTCAGCAGCAGAGCTAGAAACATCTGTGGTGCTGGTGAGTCGCATTTCTGAAAACGGGAGGATGAGTCTGAACTCCAAGGCCAAGTGACGCCATTCACTTCACACATGAAAGCAAACCTTCAATATTTATTTATTTCCTCCTTTGGATGTTCAAATCCTGGAGAACTGGATGATTCAGAAATTAAAGGGATCCACTGTTTGCATGGTTTTTAACATTTGGAAAGATAGCCACAGGAAGGGATGTATCCTTTTTTATGTGTGTGAAGAGATGAAGTACAGGGCGTGTGTCTCTGAAATTAACTAGAACTTTAACTTGCACTGCCCTGTTGCCATGTAGCTAGGTAAATATTTGCAAAGTGCCTATGGCTTCTCTGGATTTGGGGCACATGTCGACTAGGTATGAAACAGTCTTCGGGGAAGTGAGCCTACCCAGTTCTTATCTCCTCCCTCTTGCACAGAGTTCACTGAATATGACACAACCTCCAGAGGGAAGGGAGGCCTACCAGTTCTTATCCTCCCCTCTCATCTAGAGTTGGGGTATTCTGGTGGCCAAGACCAATGGGCTCACTTGCAGAAGCCCTGGAGATAAGAGGTAGGCTCAGAGGTTCATCTTCTGAAGATACATACATTCTTGGAGTTGTAGTATTTTCTAAGGGTTCATGATCAGAATTCACTGAAGGGTAGACCAGTTAGCTCTATGGTTATTAGGAGCATCAACCTGTAAGAATATCATAGACATGTAGCAAGATGGAAAATCATATTTTTCAGAACTCTTCTGAGGTAGAATATTCTAGGGAGTAGGAAGAAATACTTTGATAAGTGGCTTAAGGAGAAGGTAGGATTTCCTAAACTCCACCCAGCTCTACTCCAGAGGGCGTGCTGGAGTCATAACAACAAGCTGCTCAATTGCCTTTCAACTGAAGAACTTTTTGCTAAGAGTGATCCACAATGTGGGTCCTGAGCTAAAATTGTAGGGACAAAAAAACAAAGGCTGAGTTATCAGGCACTCTCCCCTTCTCTGTATCCCCCCCACCCCACCCCTACCCCCAACACACTCACCACAACAGTCTCTCATCTACATAATCATCAAACAAATTCCTAAAAACTCTGGATTTAAAGGAGTGCCCAGTTCTGAGAGTGTTAGAGCACCAAATGTCTTCACCCTGCCCAGGTGAGGCAGAGTCACCAGGAGGACTCCTCAAATAGAAGCATAACAAGAAGAGGTTTATGTGAAAAGGTTATGATTCCAGTGCCCACTGGGCTAGGACCTCAGCTTTTCAAGCTGTCTTGTTGTTTCTCTCCCTCACGCATCTTGGTGAGGACAATAATGGAAGCCATACATCCCAAATTTTCAAGAACTGTTTGGTTTTAAGTACTTCATCCATTTTCTTCCGATAAACGTATTCTAACTTGATGGTCAGTGATGTCTTGACTTTTGGGTCAGAAAATTAGTCACCACAGACTCAAGGACTTTGAATTCGAGCAACTCTCTTTCTTGTAGTGGGAAACTTCCTACAAGATGATCAGAGATGGGCTCCTTGGGAAACTGCCAGGCCAGGGGCTGGAAATTGCTTTCCATGGAACATAATTGTTGATGCTTATGTGAACTAGTCACTGTGGAAGAAGATGAGCTGAATCAAAGACTAGGCTCAATGGAGATAAATATTTTTATCAAGCTTGGAGTTTTTTAAGAAGGGCCCTTTTAAGTGTGAATGGACCTATAGAAATGAATTCAGTCTTCTGGGTCTAGAATTTTGCAGCTTGACAGAAGGCTCTCCAGATTGCCCAGCCTAATGGCACATTGTTTGGGTCGTATTTATCAGTCCCTCTTTCTTTTATCCCATTTCTTTCCTTTTCTTAAATTCATCTTTTGTTTTAACAAAGTAGTTTCTCAAGTAATCTTTCCACGGTGGGTATATGGCAGTAAGCCTTTGAGGTCTTGCCTTCATGTCCATTTTTGTCCCTTTACATTTGATTAATACTTCAAGTGGGTAGAGAACCTTACATTTGATGAATATTTTGAGTGGGTAGAGAGCTCTAAATTCAAAGCCATGTCCCAGAAAAATTTTGAAGACATTGATTCATTGTCATCTAGCATAATTATTTTAAATTTAACAAACTTAAGTAACTGTTTTCTTTCCAGCCATTTCTTTCAGCCATCAAGCTTTTCCGCCCCTACTTACTTCTGCTTCTTAGGCAAAGCATTTCCTCATAACAAGGGTAAGGTAGTAACTTTTGGTCAGAACTCTCTCTGAGAGTGTGTCTGCCTCGAGTGGATCAAACATTTATACTCAAGATGAAAAACCATTAATCCTCAGTGCCCGGGGCTGGAAGTTGGGCTTTGATGGAATTTGACTTATCATCCAAGAACCTAAAAGATTAATTTGCTCCTGTTGGGCTCCTCATTGCATGCACTAAACATCTGCTAGCTGTCTAAAGTTTAGCAGGCAGACACCATTTTAACGAACCCAGGAACTCCATATATCTGGCTGAGTGCCAGAGTACAGAACAGCTGTTTGGGCACTTGTCAACTTCCACATCTAAAAACATCTGCAACTTTTGCTGAATCACAGGGTAAAAGACAACTAGGACACTTAGGTGCCAGTACAAGGGACAGGAATAATTCATGTTCTTAGCAAGAGGTGAAAGCTGATTATGGTTCCCTGAGCATAACTGATGAGTGAGAATTATGAGTTAACCCCAGGGAGAACTAGCTAACAGGTGGGATGAACTAGCTGACCCAAAGTGGGATGGACTGCCTTGTAACCTGTGTGTTCCTTCCTACAAGAGTTCTTCTTGATGGAGATACTGTAAATCAGATGCAGGAACCTATTAGATGGTTAGAATACATGACCTTTAAGTTCTTTTTCAACCATGAGAACTTGTTTGCTGTGTAATGCCTGGTACACAGTAGATGGCTCAACATAGTCTAGATAAACGGTTTGTGGACTGCATTATGCCTCAGCTCCAAGATGCATAGTGTGACTATTTTCATTTTCTCCGATTCAAGTTTATACTAAGCAGATTTGGGTCACAACCGCCATTAGCTACCTATATTGAAAAATTAGAATATTCTCTTCCTCAAACAGTGGCTTGAATTGGGGACTCAATTTTGGTCCCAAGCACTTTACTGCTTAAAGTCATTTCTCGGCACTACCACAAACTTGGGGTTGTATAGACACAGCCAACTCATTGAGGACATGAAGCAGTTAAACAACAAAGCCCTACTTAATCATCTGGCTTAGGCACAGATGGAAAGGCTTTTGAATAGGAAGGAGGCTTTCAGGCATCACTTTGCCTGGAAAATACAGCTTTTCTTGTCTGGGAGAATTGAAGAAGGTGGCTCCTTTGTGTACCTGCTTGTGCCCTGCTATTAGGGACAGAATTAGAGTGAGGACAATAGAGACACAGTCCATGTGCCCATGAATTCAGTTAGAAAGCTTGAAAAGATGGAGCCTTAGTCATCGCTAAGAGGTGAGCGGCCCGCTGGCCCAGCTGACAGTCAAGGATGACAAGAAAGGAAGGCGTCTGGAAGCCCAGGCACCCTGCTCTCATCTTTCCTGGCTTCTGAATAAAAAATTAGAACCCGTGGGCTGATAGAGGATGTTTCCTGCTTTGTGAATGTATTTTTCTATATGAAAATAATATTATAAATTTATAGGAAGAAACAAAAGAAAATAATTTATCCATAATCTTAATTGCCCTAACGTAACTGTGTCAAGCTCATTGAATACCTCCAGGCTCCCTGCAAGTCACACATAGTTCATTAGAGACAAGTGGTTTATTATAATTGTAGTGCCAATACAATGTCTATAATCAGAAATCGTTTCCTACTTAATATTTCATATGCATTTTGCTAACTATTTTCTCCCAACTTTTGTCTCATGTTTTTAGCTTCCTGTGGCTAAATGATACTCATCCAGCTGAAGGAATAATAATATTGAACGTGCACTATGTTTATCATATGCTAAGCTGACTGCTGTGTGCTTTCCATGCTTATCTCGTTTTATGTCCCACAACTTCAGGATGGCAGGTGGTATTATTTTCTTCTTTTTTTTTCAGATGAGGAATTTTGGAAAACGTTAGTAGCACAGCCCCCAAGTGACAGAACTGGGCTCTGCCCAGGTCTGATTCCAGGCTGAGGTTTTAACCAGGATGCCTAATCATTCCCTTTCTATCTGGATGTTTCCATTGCCTCCTTTCTCCCCACTTCTGTTTTTGTAACTAACCCTACACCAGACATCTTTATTCATAGGCCATCTGCAATATAATGTTGTTGACTCTAAACAACAAACAGTCAGGGTGTGAACATTTTGATGACAGTTGATGCGTTGTGCCAAAATGACTTTGAAAAGAATTATGTCAATTTATAATACATAAGTGATATGTCATTATGTATTGCTTCTTATGTATTGCCTCTTTATCCATCTTTCTATAAACTGCCTCCTTAGCATTAGTTATGTAAGTTTACAATTTTGTTTTGCTAATTTAGCAGCAAAATGAAAATTTAATGTTTTAACTTTTTTTATTAGAACAATCGAACTTTATTTCATATATTTGTCCACTGGCTGTAATGCTTTGAATATCAGATTTATGTCCTTTTCCATTGGAGACATTTTTAAAAATCAGTTAAGGGCCAGCCGAGTGGCACGTTGGTTAAGAGTTAGTTGGCTTGGGATGCCCGCTCTGAGCAGCAGGGCCCTGGTTCAGATCCCACATGAAGGCCAGTGACACTGCGCCCTCTACAGCTAAGATGGTGAACAACAGCTCGACCTGGAGCTGGGTTGCCGTGAGTCGCTGGCAATGACGTAGGTTGCAGTGGAGCTGGCCAGCAGCTGGTGTGAGCTTTCCTAAGCTGCCGTGAGCCGCTGTGAGCAGCAAGTGACCGCCTCACCCGGGAAGAGCGCAATGATGGTGCCAACTTGGGCCAGTGAAGCAACGTCCTCCACAACTAAACTGAAGAACAAAAAACAACAGCAACTTGTCTGTTCCCCTTCCCCCGATTCCCCAGTAAAATCTTAAAAAAAAAAAATTCTTTGTATCTAAAATGAAGAAATTAGAATATATGTCTTCTAGCTCTAAGATTTAGACATTGCATGATTGTAAGGTGTTGGTGCTAGGACTTGAGCACAGGTGCTGGGGACTCTTTCACCTCAGAAAGTTCTGCTAGGTATCCCCTTTACCTCCGAGAGGTTTTGCCTGGGTGATTTCCTTTGCTAATACAGCCAACCAACTGCCACTAATGCACTCAGAAGGCCTTCATCTTTGAAGTCCTTTTGTCCCCACATCTGTTTCAAGAACAGGGTATCTTTGATCTGGAAAGAACATCTGTGAAGACAAGCATGTATGGAGAACATCATACAACTGAGAACATTGATTACACTAGAAATTCATCACCAGTGCAAACTTTTGGCTCCACCTTAGACCCGAATCAGAAACGCTGGGGGCGGGGCCTAGCACTGTGTGTTTAATAAACTCTGCAGATGTAGGTGATTCAATGCACACTCAAGATTGAGAACCATTGGTAAGGGGGACTGTGGCAGAATAGAGAGAGAACATGTGAGAGGGTTGGGGTGGGGGAGGGGGCCACAACAGTAAAACCACATAGACGGAGTTTTTTGCTTTTTATTTTAAAAATAGACATGAGCGTCTGTTTCAGTCTTTGGAAAGTGGTCACTCAAAAGAGTGGGTGGCATTTCTTTAGATGATATTTAGGTTGTTTTGAGAAGTAGAAGATGAGGCAAAAACCACATCGCCCTAGGAGGTCAGAGTAAGATTTTCTCCAGGTCATTTCACTCCAGACCAAGCAGCTTCTGGTCCTTTCAGGGCAGAAGCACCTCAAAAGGGCAGCCTTGCAATCACAGTGACTCCTGTATGTACTGACGGTTGCTGTTGGTTGGATCCAGTATGAGTTCAGGTGTATCTGCTTAGTCTTTCATGGAGGCCCACGGCCTCAGTGCCTGTGGTGCTCCGAGCATGGCCACCCAGCTTACGTGGGGCCAGGCGAGTTGTCCTCATTGCAATCTGGAAGGTTGGGCTGACCTGGCTCGGAGCACACAGCATGTGTTATTTTGGGAGCACACCAAGGTGGACACTTTTATTTCTAATTGGAAAAAATGGAGGTATTCCTCTAGCTGGAGGGACCAGGGAGCGAACTTCTGTGGAGCAATTACAAACATATGTAGATGTAATAAACGGAGGAGGTTGAGGAGGAGGAAGAGGAGGAAAGCTCCTTAATTGTTAGGGTAAGAAAAAGTCTTTGTTTTAGATGGTTTAAAACCACAATAGGTTTGGTAAAACAAGGCATGCAGTCTTGTAGAGAAGAGGAAGAACATACTATGATATGTTTACTGGTTTCCTAGGGATTACTGTACTGAAAATCTTATTGAGAGATTTTTGCTACCTGGTAGAACATTGCCGTTACTGTGTCATTCTCTTGCTCAAGACCTCACTGTGGCCTGCCTGCCATGTGAAGACTGCCTTTTGCTGTAGCCTCAGGCCTCGGATTTTCCCAAGATTTTGACTTCCTTCCTTGATCTGATCCAATTCCACCTCGCTAACCTCATCTCTGAATTCCTACCAACACCAACCATTGCCTCTGCCAAGCAGTTTCCTCTCATCTCCCAGCTCAAACTGCCGTCTGGCTCACTGCCATGCCTTCGCTCAGCCAGTTTGCTTTCCTAAAGGGCCTTTCTCCTCCCCAAGCTTAACTGTTTATCTCCCATGGCCCAGTGCCCCCTCCCTGATTATGTCATCCCACACCAGACTCTCTGTTACACTAACTCCGACATCTGTAGGCTCCACCACCAAGTGTGGCTATATACACACCGTCTTAACATGTTTTATAGATAGGCTTTCTCTCTAGCTGGTTCTTTCCGTAGATGGGGGAAGCTTGACATTTACCTCTTCTGGGTTCTCCATAAGCGGCTGCATAGAGCTTGCCACAGGGAAAATGAAAATAATGCATCATTTTGGGGTAGATTAGAGAGCTGGTGTGTTAGGTATTGATCAACTGAATCAAGGGGTTCCCAGCGGTTTTCGAAGGAATACTAGCTGGGCGTGATGTTATTCATCTGTCCACTAGATAGAATGCCTCTTAACATCTTGGACTGGGGACACCTGCTCCAGTGGCAGCTGTTTCTTCATGTCACCAGTGTTGTTCTAAGTTAAAGACAACTGGCTGAAACTCAAGTAGGTCAGGAGAATGAAAGTGGGGTGTGGAGAGGGGGCATATTTATTCTTTTTGTTTCTTAATTTCCTATGCTTTGTCTATTTGAGGGGATATGTTAAACAGGAAGGATGGGCTTATTAAACATGCTGAAAGCGGGGAAGGAAGCTATACCAAGAGAAGGGAGCAAAAGAGAGTGTGACTTTCTAAGGGGGCCTTGTTTTTCTCACTTGGCCATTTCTGGTCAGTTTGTTTGGACCACAGCTGCTGCTCCTTATTGTTCTGTGTATTTTGTTGGTAGTCTGTGGTGAATTTTTGGTTTTATGAGAAGTGGCACTTGACACTTTTCCCCAAATACACGATGGCTATAAAATGTTAAAAGTTTCTATTGATAACATTGCCTCTCTTAGACATTACTGAAGTTGGATAAACAGATTTCATCAATCTAGAGAGCACAGGGACAGATAGATGAGACACAAATATAAACAAGAGCCAGCCCAACATTAAAAATTTGGGTACTCCAGCAGTTGCTATCCTTTCTCTACCAACTTTGGTGTGTACACATCCACACCACCCTTAAATCTCCTTTGCTCAACACAGACATAATTGACAACCACAACCAGTCACAAATGAAGACTAGTCCTGTCCCTTACGTCCTTTTGCATTGATGACCTTTTTTTAAAAAAACAACAACTATATTTTGCCATGCAAATACAATATGACAAATTCATGAATATTAGAAATGCAGATAACAAAAAGAAAGCATTCAACTTGAAATCACATCATCCAGATATAACCACTCTTATCATTTTGCCAAATGCATTCTTTTTTTTTTTTTTTTAAAGATTTTTATTGGGGACTTGGGGGATGGGAACAATGCTGGGGAATTGGGGGAAGGGGAACAGACAAGTTGCTGTCCTTTTGTTCTTCAGTCTAGTTGTAGAGGACGTTGTTTCCCTAGCCCAAGTTGGCACCATCATTGCGCTCTTCCCAGGCGAGGCAGATCAGTCAATGGCCTCTGGATGGCCTCTCACGGTGGCTGCTGGCTACACACAGTAGCCCATGGCAACCCACTGCAGCAGTGGGTGCAGCCTACGCCGTCGCCGGCGACTCATGGCAGCCCCGCTCCAGGTTGAGCTGTTGTTCAGCATCTTAGCTGTAGAGGGCAGTGTCACTGGCCCTCATATGTGGGATCCGAACCGGGGCCCTCTAGCATCCCAAGCCAGCTCTTAACCAACACGTCACTCGGCCAGCCCGCCAAATGCATTCTAATCTTTTCTTCTATGATTGTATATATGAGTATATATAAATAGGTAAACTTTTAAGAGTGGTGTCACAATAAACATTGTTATAAAGTTTTTCACTCATCAATATATTCCAATCAAATTTTCACATCATTTATCATCTACATCATTATTTTTAATAGTTAATAATAATTACTTTGGAGGTACCATAATGTTTTAATCCATTTTTCCATGGATTGACATTTATAATTTTAAAAATTCTATAAATAAGGCTTCAGTGAACATGCTTTACATACATCTTTGGATTCTATCTGATGATCTTATGAGAAAGCCTTATGAGCATGCTTACTAGGTCAGGGCAAGCATTTTTTTTTTTTTTTTAAGCTGAGCCATCCTGCTACCTGTTGGCAGCTCAGGGCTGCTCAGCTCGGGCTGACTCGAACCACTGTTGCTCAGAGCTCAAACTCTTGAGCGAGCTCTTAACCAACTGAGCCACTCAGCCGGCCCTTGGGCAAGCATTTTTTTGATACTTTTCTTACACGTTGCCAAAATGCTTCCTGTAAGTGTCCATTCCTAAGATTCTTGCCCACAATAGGCACTAGTCCTGTCTCTAATGCCTTCTTACTGACTTGATATGAACTAGAGTTTTTATAGCCGTGACAGTGAGGTCCAGTGTACAGAGGAACCCACAATGGGTTTGCAATCCTGACCGAGAAAGCTGTGACAGGGCCTTACCCCAGGCGACGTTAGGGTAAATGCCACAGACCTGTGGGTGAATTAAGGCCTGATTTCTGCTTTTGAGCTCTAAAGACAAGCTTCCTAATAGGATAGACCATGGACATACGGAAGCTGGCAGCCACAGCCCAGCCTCGCAACTGTGCGGCTATTTTATTTCCTACAAGTCCTTTCTTCACTGCACTTTCTTCAGGTCCCAAATTCACCTGCTTTCTACAATATATCCTTTCCCTCCTAGGCAAACCTGCACCCAGGAAAAGGTCTGGTATCAGTCATTCCCACCTTGGTATGAATTTAAATCAATGAGTTTATTCTTCTAGCTGTTTTCATTTAAAATTTATCCCTAATGGTACCAAAAAGCATAGTTCTTAATGAAAGAAAGATATCAGTTAAAGGGTTAGGATTATTTTTGTTTTTGTTTGTTTGTTTAGCAACCCTTACAAGTCAGCTACATGGAGCCTGTCTAAATAGTTTTAAGACGCACCTAACTACCTAGAGAGCCATGACCTTCTCTATAGACCCTACCCAAGATAACAGTGGGCAAGGGACAAGAAAAAGTGTCCACGCGGGCTGGCCGAGTGGCGCGTTGGTTAAGAACTGGCTTGGGATGCCAGAGAGTCCCGGTTCGGATCCCCACATATGAGGGCCAGTGACACTGCCCTCCACAGCTAAGATGCTGAACAACAGCTCAACCTGGAGCTGGGCTGCTGTGAGTCGCCGGCGATGG
>NW_017731621.1:516510-546238 GCF_001890085.2 Hipposideros armiger | reverse complement strand
CCTTGCCCGGGAAGAGCGCAATGATGGTGCCAACTTGGGCCAGTGAAGCAACATCCTCCACAACTAGACTGAAGAACAAAACGACAGCAACTTCTCTGTTCCTCTTCCCCCAATTCCCCAGCGCTGTTCCCATCCCCCAAGTCCCCAATAAAAAATCTTAAAAAAAAAAAGTGTCCACGTGGGAAGGATGAGTGAGTGAGTCTCCTTGTCATGCATTTCAGGAAGGTGACTGCTGTCTAGGTTTTAGATTTGTTCCTCAGTCTGCACCAGTGGCAAACCAGCTCTCCAAGGGAAACATAAGCCCAGATTTGTGGCATTTGCCAATTTCCATAGTGTAAATACTCGCACATGGCAGATTTCAGGCTACCAACCATTTAACAACTGGCTCACTATATTCCTGACTAGTTCATGATCAGCTCTTCGGTCAAGACAGAGGTTGCTTTTACAATAGGACCTTCTTTTAAAGCTGATGTCCAGAGACCACACCTGTCTTACCTGTTTATTGTGAGGGGCACACTGGAGGAATTACTTCTTAGCATTACACATGTGCTTTTTAGGCACCACATGCCATATCATTTTGCGATCACGGCAGTCGACAACACCCGTCTTTGAAAATTAAGGCTAAGTTATCTCTTCTGTACTTCCTGGTACACGACATGGGGCTGTAGCTAGATGCTCATGAGAGGTTTTTGGGAGGCACATAGTTCTTTGTCGAGAAAAATTTGGTACCTGCCTGGGAACGGGGACCTTTCTTTGAGAAAGAAAGTATATATCAGACCCCTTAATTTTCACAACAGTTTGTCGGTTCTGGTAGCTGGCATCAGGTAGCTAAAGAGTAGGGAACTCTTTCTGTGTAGCAGTGCAGACAATATGAAAGAAAATGAGTATGAGGCCACACACACCTATTATTTTTTAGATGATGGTGTCTAAAGTTTAGTGGGCATCAGAATCACTGTGGAGTTTCAAAAATGTCGGCTTCCAGCCCCCTCCTCCCAATATTCTGATTCAGCAGGGCTGGTTTGTCCAAGAATCTACATATTCTCAGCAGTTAGGCTGAATGTGGTACAGCTTCAGGGGACGTGGAGGGGGGACACAATTGGAGAGGCCGTGGTCTCTCCTCCTCTGACTCTCACCCTTGTATTAAAGTTGGTCATCAGATGTTAATGTGTTTAGGCCTGTAGGAGCATTCATCCTTGCTTGGCCACAGATCAATAATTCTATGCCCTTGGCTTGTATCAAAGGCCAATACAAGAACTAGCCACATGAAGCAAATGTATGTTTTCATTTTTGTTTAGATTTAATAATAAACTTTTAATATTTAATTTTGGTGGGAAAAAACTCTTCTTTATTATCTGAATAGGGAGCCATCACATTTGTCTTTTAGTTCTAAGATGCTCAGAATAAACTTAATTCAGTGTTCAATAATAATATTTGCCAAGCTCTGGTTTCTGGTATAATTATGACTGCCTTTTTCTCCATAGTTTCTGATGTCTCAGCCTTTATTTTAAGGTGCCTTAAATTCTTTTTGAAAGTACACAATGTGTAATAAAGCAAAAAATAGATAAAACATAGAGAAATCTGTTAGATATCATTATACTAACAAAAGACATAATTTACCTCTTGGTACATTCAAAGCTGTGGACTAGTAAAGGACTTCACAATTTTCCCATACCACCTCGTCTGTCTTTTAATATCCAGTTCTCTTTCCTCATTAGCATAGGGCCGACTGTATCTTCTATACAGCCATCAGCAGTGCTGTAGACCAAATGTTCACATTCCCTCAAATTCATATGTTGAACCCTCAATGTGACAGTATTTGGAGAAGAAACCTTTGGGAGGTAATTAGACTAGGTCATGAAGGTGGGTTAGAAGGAGGGTTAGATTTAGGCCATGAAAGTGGGGCCCTCATGATGCAATTAGTGGCTTTAAAAGGGAGAGAGGAGAGAGAGAGAGAGAGAGAGAGAGAGAGAGAGGAAGGAAATGAGAGATCTCCATGTGCACACACTGAGGAAAGGTCATACGAAGACAGCGAGAAGGTAGCCATCTGCTAGCCAAGAAGAGAGCTTGCACCCAGAATCTAAGTGACCTACACCTTGATGTTGGACTTCTCAGCCTCTAGAGCTGTGAGAAATAAATATCTGTGGTTTAAACCACCCAGTCCATGGTATTTTGTTATGACAACCCGAGCTGACTAAGACAAGCAGTGTTTATGGGCACCTACTTTATACGCAGTACTCTGTTTCAGCCACTCTTTCTCTGAAAAGGGGAAAGATAGGGCAGATTTCTAAAAGGGGATGACAAGCCTGTTACATTCCCTACTCACTGAGGGACTGGTCTCTGTGGCTTTTCCTGACCAATACAGCTTCCAGGAGAAAGCTGTCCCAGCAGAAAGGGCAATCCTACGTTACACGAGAGGAGTTGAGCCACCAAATCCTGCCCAGCTCATGAGCTCTGCAGGCCCCTCTCCTCGCTCTCTCACGGTGGGGGGTGAACACCACTGTAGACCCCTAGCAAGATGACACAGTGTGTCTGAGGTCCTCTGTGAAATGCTGCTCACCTCACTGGCGTGGACAAGGCTCTGAGCTTTTGTGCACTAAAGAGTTCTTTTTAACTTTGAGTCATCCAAGGTTTCTCAAACAATTTGACCATAGGACCCTTTCTTTTACATTTTTAATTTTTGGATAATGCCTATTAGTTAATGGCAATCAAAGGGCTTCATGCAGCGCCAGAAAATGCCTTCTCCTCTCTGAGGTGGCTGGCTCAGCCAACACGCCAACGCTGATGTCAGCTACCCTCAGTCTGTCCTGAAAGAGAGCTTCACCATTGAAAGAAATGCTTGGTTTTTTTTTTTCTTTTAAAGCTGAACAGAGATTATTCTAGAACTATAAGGCAGTTCTAATGAGGCGAATTTTAATATCTAAAAAGGCTGAGTGGTTTACTGGTGGGAGATACTGTGAAGAACAAAATATTTAGAAGGAAATAATTGAGATTTCAAAGTCTATGAAAGGGGAGCTGTTTAGTGAGTACAGGGTTTCAGTTTGGCAAGATGAAAAAGTTCTGGAGATCTGTACAACAATGTGATTATATTGAACACTACTCAACTGCACACTTAAAATGGTTAAGATGGTCAATTTTGTTGTGTGTTTTATTTTTTTTATACCACAGTTAAAAAAAAAAGGTCTGAGAGAGGTAAGGGAGGAAGAACAGGGGAAGGGAAGCACACATATCTGAAAAGTAAATGCTTAAAGGTATTGTGATAGAGGTACCTGGATCTAGCATTTAACCCCCAAGAGCAGAGCTCGCTCTCTCATTTGTATTTTCTCTCTCTGTCCCTTTTTTCTCCTATCATTTTGATCTGCAGAACATGTTGGAAGACTAGACAAAACTAAGGGGGCCAGACAGCAGTGGGTTAAAAGACATTTGGGCCCCTCCTTCTTCAAGAGACCGAGAGCTGCCTGCTGTATTTGCTGGTCCTCAAGGCATCTATCATAGCTTAAGTCTTGATTCCTCCAATGCTAAGTCACTGCTTCAGGACCAAGGTTAATGGATGGGGGAAGAATTAATTCATTGATTAGTATGTTGGGACAAAGCCAGGACTTTGTTTATGCTGAATTGCACTTTGGACTTAGAAGTTCTGCCAAAAAAACCACAAAACAGAACTGTGACAGTGCCATCCAATGTGAGATTGGGACCATTAACTGGAAACAAGAGAAGCTTTATATAATGTCTCTGGATGTTACCAGTGATCATGAGAATGGGTCCTTCCCTTCATACAATACTAAAAATACTGGGTATCTGATGAGATTTGAGTCATTGGGTAATAATAATTAATATTATAATAACTAACATTTTATATCATGTGACATTTTACAAGCCTTTTTATCTAATCATCTCATGTGGTCCTGACAAAAACTCCTGGAGATAGGTCCTAGCATTGCCCCTGTGAAGATCGGAAAAAAAGAAGTACTTGCCTAGGACACGTAGTTAGTATTTTGTCTGAAGTAATAGCAGCAGTGATGGAGTTAAGATTTGAACACTGTGCTCTCAGCAACCGAGGGCAGAAGGTGGCATGGGGGTCACCAATGCTGTAGAGATGTATTGCTAAGACCAAAAAGAATTTTGCTGATGGGAGGGACCTACATATGAAATCCCACTTGAGTTCTGATGAGTTGCTTGACCTCACTAAGCCATTATGCTCAGCTGTTCTCAAGGATCTTACAAGGCCACGTGGGCTACTAAATATAACTCGGTTGGTAACATGTTTGGGGTCCTAAGGACTGGGGGTAAGTTCTATAATTCTGATAAGCCTTCAGGCATTTTCCCAGAGTGAGGAAGGGTCAACACAGACGGACTGGTTCTTTTTGGGCCTGGCCTGCATAGTCGTGCAGCGCACACTGCCAGCTATCCACTGAGAGCACCTCCCAGGTGCCAAGGTGTCAGGCCAGAGGTGTAGCCTGTGTGGATGGGCTTTAACCTGTGAACTAGCCTATTATGTGGGGGTCCAAGGCGAGAAGCAGATGGATTTCCAGGCCATTATGGTGATGGAGCCGGGCTGTGTGTGAACAAGAACCACCTGGTAATCGAGTGGGGAGTGGGGCTCCGGGCTCTATCTTAGGGCTGAGCAGTGTTATAAGGTAGTGAAGTCACTCCCACCCTCACACTCTCACACAGAGCTGTAGCTGAAATGCTCATCTTCCACATGTCTGGGGTGTCATTCTTCTAAGTCAGTGGGTCTGGCAGGCTTCCAGCAATTAGTTTACGCTTTTGGACAATCCACTTGGACTGGCCTAGTTTTCAGTGGCTTCCTACACATAATTCTCCGGAGAGAGCCGTGTTGTTTCAAGCACTGGCTCCCATGTGGGAGGTGAAATTCACAGAATGGATGTTTGGGTTATCAAATACTATTTTAACTATTACTTGTCCCTGGCTTGAAAGCATCTTTCAAGCTCTTTTCACATGTTAGCGTCAGGGAAATGGGAAGGCAATTTCATCTTCTCTGTCCCTTCTTTTTATGAGGAAAGCACTTAGGGCCTGCTTACAAGGAATTCCTTATTGCTAATGATTGTAATGGATCGTATTTAATGAGTCTGTTCTGTGTCCTGGACTTGATATACATTCTCACCAATTGCACAGAAGAGAAAACTGAGGCACAGAAGAATTAAACCATAGTTAGAGCTGAGGTTGAAACCCAGCTCTGTTTAGTGCCAAAGCCTGGTTTCCTAACCACTAGGCTCTTCTGCCTGTAGCTGCCTTATGAACCTCTATAGGAATATAGAGGGGTGCCTGTGGGGCTAGTCCAAACCACAGAAAAGTCTTTAAAAATTCCTGTTTTTTTTTGGAATCCATTATTTATGGAACTTAATTATTTTATTTAGGCTACTATTGAAATTAATTTGCATTTTGTGAGTTTACAGCAGGTCAAGGTGTGGGGGAATAAAAACGCAGCCTGGGAGCCTAGGAATCAAGGGAAAAAATCAGAGCAAGGTTAAAAATTAGTTTCACAGAACCAATCAAATGATGGCTGTAGAAGTGGGTATCCAAGGTTGGCTATAAGACCAAGTTTTATGGGAAATTATAAAATGATGAATTTCAATCTACAATGCAGTTTTGTTAAGTTCAGACACTTCTAATTTGGGGTTCACGGTGACCAGATTGAAGCTTTCCTGTGTTTACTTAGCAAAACAATTTCTTTAAAGATCATACAAATGAATAACAGACACAAGGACCTGGGCTATGAAGGGTAAATTGGTTTTGGTGAGTTTTCAGTACCTTAGATGCTTTTCTTCCCAGATGACAATAAATATTAGGTACCTGTCTTATTCCCTGTTATTCCCATAGATTCCCTCTATTAGAGAATATTATAATATTCTCTTTTTAGGCAGCCTTCTGTTAGCTAAGGTTGTCATCCTTTTCTAAAAAAATTCTGGGATTAAGATGGAATCAGCTTGTGAACAGCCTTCCTTCTGATTTAATGAGATTTGACTTGTCTCTGAAATTTTTCATTTCTGTATCCATAATACTTTGGTAATGGTCAATGTCTGGTGCACAGTGGTGTCATGTACATACTCACCGTGTATATAGGGCAGTGAGGAAATCTCTGAGAGTGGAGGAAAACTAACTAATCACAATAGAAATGGGCTGGTGCCCCGCTCAGGACTGCCTTTTTTCTCATGGCCATTTCTAGAAAAGACAGGCTGTCCTGGATTCATACTATTTTAAGGCTAGAAGGGAGCTTAGATGTAGCCACTTCCCTCATTTGCAGACATTCCTCAGGAACATCCATTTCCTTGAAAACACAATCCAAAGAAAATCAGATGCCTACGGGGTCTGTCTTCCCAGACCAGTGTTCATTTTTAATAGCAGCATCTACATGCCTGCTCCCCTGTGCAGGCCTCTCTCTCCCTCTCATCCCATTCTAATTTACTTACCTTACTCTCTAGCTCCAAGAAGATGAGGATGTGATGCTGTTTGTTACACACATATTTTTTTTTTTTAAGATTTTATTGGGGAATTGGGGAAGGGTAACAGACAAGCTGCTATCCTTTTGTTGTTCAGTCTAGTTGTGGAGGACGTCGCTTCACTGGCACAAGCTGGCACCATCATTGCGCTCTTCCCGGGCGAGGCAGATTGGTCGCCGGCCTCTGGATGGCCACTCATGGTGGCTCTTGGCAGCTCACACCGGCTGCCGGCCACTCACGCTGGCTGCCAGCCACACACAGTAGCTTATGGCAGCCCACTGCAGCAAGGGCTGCAGCCTACGCCGTCGCTGGCGACTCACAGCAGCCCAGCTCCAGGTCGAGCTGTTGTCCAGCATCTTAGCTGTAGAGGGCAGTGTCACTGCCCCTCATGTAGGAACCAAACCCTGGCCCTGATGCTCAGAGCTGGCGTCCCAAGCCAGCTCTTAACCAACGGGCCACTCGGCTGGCCCACACACATCTTTTGAAAAATTAGTTTCAGGTGTACAAAACAACATAATGATTAGACATTTACACCCCTCACAAAGTGATAACTGCCCCCAAGTCTACTACCCCTCTGACATTGTACATAGTTATTATAATACCATTGACTATATTCCCCATGCTATACTTTACTTCTAGTGACTATATATATACACATATATATATATATTCTATATATATATATATATATATATACTCTGTTTATATAAATATATATGATGACATACATATATTCTCTCTCTATAAATAATACAATGACAACTCTGATAGCCATTCCAGAAAAAGAGTTCAAAAATTGCTTTGAAGGATGGACGAGGTGCTGGCGTTGGTGCATAGCTTCCCAAGGGGAGTACTTTGAAGGTGACCATAGTGATATTCAGCAATGAGGTATATAGCACTTTTTCCAGGATGAGTTTGAGAACATAATTGTCAGATCTTAGTATGTTTCCATTTATTTGTACCTCCTTAATTTCTCTCTTCAATGTCTTATAGTTTTCTGAGTACAGGTCTTTTACACCCTTGGTTAAATTTATTGCTAAGTATTTTTTTATACAATTGTAAATGGGATTGTTTTTCTTAATTTCTCTTTCTGATAGTTTGTTATTGGTGTATAAAAATTCAACCGATTTCTGAATACTAATTTTGTATCCTGCTACCTTACTAAATTCATTTATCAGTTCTAACAGTTTTTTGGTGGAATCTTTGGGGTTCTCTCTATACAATATCATGTCATCTGTAAATAATGACAATTTTACTCCCTCCTTTCCAATTTGGATGCCTTTTATTTCTTTTTTTTTGTCTGATTGCTGTGGCTAGATCTTCCAGTACTGTGTTGAATGAGAGTGGGAAAGTAGACATCCTTGTTTTGCTCCCAATCTTAAAGGGAAAATGCTTTTAGCTTTTCCCCATTTAGTATGCTGTTAGCTGTGGGTTTATCATATATGGCCATTATTATGTTGAGATATGTTCCCTCTATTTTCACTTTGCTGAGAGTTTTTATTATAAATGGGTGCTGGATTTTGTCAAATGTTTTTTTCTGCATCTATTGGTATGATTTTTATTTTTCATTTTGTTTATGTGGTGTATCATGTTAATTGATTTGCAGATATTGAACCAACCTTGCATACCAAGAATGAATCCCATTTTGTCATGGTGTATGATCTTTTTTAATGTATTGCTGAATTCAATTTGCTAATATTTTGTTGAGGATTTTTGCCTCTATGTTCATTAGCAATATTGGCCTATAGTTTTCTTTCTTTTAGTAATATCGTTGTCTGGTTTTGGGATCAGGGTAATGGTGGCCTCATAAAATGAGCTTGGGAGCCTTCCCTCCTCCTGGGTTTTTTGAAATAGTTTGAGGAGAATAGGTGTTAATTCCTTTCTGAATGGTAAAATTCACCTGTGAAGCCACCTGGTCTGTCTAGCACTTTTGTTTGTTGGGAGCTTGTTGATTACTGATTCAATTTCTTTGGTACTAATCAGTTTGTTTAAATTTTCTGCTTCTTCTTGATTCAGCCTTAGAAGATTGTATGCTTCTAGAAATGTATCCATTTCTTCCAAAGTCTAATTTTTTGGTGTATTTTCTTAAATTGTTTCATATTTTAGTAGAGTCAGTTGTCAGTTCTCCTCTTTCATATCTGATTTTATATATTTGGGTCCTCTCTCTTGAGGAGCCTGGTTAAAGGTTTGTCAATTTTGTTTATCTTGATTTCATTGATTTTTTTTGGTCTCTATTTTGTTTATTTCTGCTCTGATCTTTATTATTTCCTTCCTTATATTTACTGTGAGTTTATTTTGCTGTTTTTTTCCCAGTTCCTTTAGGTATAAAGATAGACTGTTGATTTTTCTTATTTTTTTAGGTAGGCCTGCATTGCTGTGAATTTCCCTCTTAGGACTGCTTTCACTGGGTTCCATACATTTTTTGTTTATCTCAAGGTATCTTTTGATTTCTTCTTTGATCTTATTGTTGATCCATTCATTATTTAGTACCATGTTGTTTAGTTTCTATGTGTTTGTGTGTTTTTCAGTTTTTTTCTTGTAATTGATTTTAGTTTCATTGCATTGTGGTCACAGATGATGCTTGATATGATTTCATATTCTTAAATTTATTGAGACTTGTTTTGTGGCCTAACATGTGGTCTATCTTGGAAAATGTTCCATGTACACTTAAAAAGAATGTATATTCTGCTGCTTTGGGGTGAAATGCTATAAAAATATCAATTAAATCAATCTGGTCTAGTATGACATTTAAGGCCTCTGTTTCCGTGTTGATTTTCTGTCTGGAGGATCAGTCCATTTGTGTCAATGGGATGTTAATATCCCCTAGTATATTTGTCTTACTGTTGATCTGTGCCTTTATGTTGATCAATAATTTTTTTATATATTTAGGTGCTCCTATATTGGGTGCATACTTGTAAATGTTTACTAGGGTTATGTCCTCTTGTTGGATTTATCCCTGTATTATTATGTAATGTCCTTCTTTATCATTTATTATAGTCTTTGTTTTAAAGTCTGTGTTGTCAAATATAAGTATTTCTACTCCAGCTTTTTTCTTGTTTCCATTTGCATGAAATATCTTTTTCCATCCCGTTACTTTCAGTCTGCGTGTGTCTTTCCATCTGATGTGGATCTCTTGTAGACAGCATATGCATGGGTCTTGTTTTCTATCTACTCAGCTACCACATGTCTTTTGATTGGAGCATTTACATTTAAAGTGATTGTTGATAGGTACATAGTTATTACCATTTTATTACTCATATTTTTTATCTTTGTCTGTTTGTTTGTTTTTTCCTTTCTTCTGCTTACAGAGGTCCTTTTAACATTTCCTGTAATAATGACTTGGTGGTAATGAATTCCTTTAGCTTTTTCTTATCTGGGAAGCTCTTTATCTCTCCTCCAATTTTAAATGATAGCCTTGCTGGGTAGAGTAGTCTTGGTTGTAGGCCCTTGGTTTTCATCACTTTGAATATTTCCTACCACTCCCTTTTGGCCTGCAAATTTTCTGTTGAGAGAAATCAGGTGATAATCTTACAAGAGCTCCCTTGTGAGTAACTAGTTGTGTTTCTTTTGCTGCTTTTAGTATTCTGCCTTTGTCTTTAACCTTTGGCATTTTAACTATAATGTATTTTGGTGTGGGCTTGTTTGGGTCCATCTTGTTTGGGACTGTCTGTGCTTCATGGGTTTATATGTCTGTTTCCTTCACCAGGTTAGGGAAGTTTTCAGTCATTATTTCTTCAAATAGGTTCTCAATCTCTTGCTCCCTCTCTTCTCCTTCTGGCACTGCTATGACATGAATATTGTTATGCTTGATGTTGTCCCACAGGTCCCTTAAACTATCTTCATGGTTTTTTATTCTTTTTTTCTCTTTGTTGTCCTGATTGGGTGTATTCTGCTAACTTGTCTTCTAAATCGCTGATTTGATCCTCTGCTTCATCTAATCTGTTGTTGATTCCCTCTAGTGCATTCTTCATTTCAGTTATTGTATTCTTTATTTCTGACTGGCTCTTTTTTATGGTTTCTATGTCCTTCTTTATGCCTGCTATCTCTTTGTTGAAATTCTCACTAAGTTCCTTAAGCCTTCTTATAAAAAGTGTTTTAAACTCTGTCTCTGGTAGGTTGGTTGCCTCCATTTCATTAAGTTCCATTTGTGGAGGTTTCGCCTGTTCTTTTATTTCGGACATGTTTCTTTGTTTCCTCATTCTGGCTGCCTCTGTGTATTTGCTTCTGTGTATTAGGTATAACTCCTATATCTCTCAGTCTTTGCTGGGGTGGCCTTATATAGTATCTGTCCTGTGTAGTTTCATTGTGCAGTCTCCCTAATCTCCTGTGCATGTATTCCAGGAGTGTCCCTTGCGTGTTTTGTGTGTTCTCATTATAGTTGAGCTTTGATTGCTTTTGGTGCATCAGTGGGTGGGACTGACTCCCAGGCTGACTAACTGTGAAGATTGTCTACTCCCACAGTGTATGAGCTGCTGTGTGGGGCCTGACCTGTCAGAAGGCTTTACCCCTGCAGGGCCTTATGCCAGTTGAGACCACCCTTTGGGTGTGCCACTTGTGGGCTAACCAGGTAGTACCCTGGTGTGGTCTAAAGCTGGCATCTGGGTGTGTTTTATCTGGTATCTCTTGCATGGGCTGTCATGTAGGGCAATTTTAGCCTTGCCTGTTACCAGCCCACGGCTACCTGGTAGGAGCCTCAACGCTATATATGGTTGGCTGCTGCCTGTGCTGGAACTGGAAGCATGTGGGGGTGGCCTTGCTGTAGACTGAGGCTGACTGCCACCAATAGTGGGCCTGAAGCAGCTTAGCAAAAGGCCCAGGGCCCCCTAGGCCTATTTTCACCTATCAGCTTCCTGTAAGGCCCAGCTGTTGAAAGAGACTCCTTAGGTGTGTGTGCTAGGCTGGCTGACCCAGTATTCAGAGTGCCCTTGGTGATGCAGATCTAGCTGGGTGGGGTGGAGTCCCAGGGAATCACAAGATGTGACTGGTGGTTTTTTACAAAGTTAATGCAGCTTCAGCTCTTACACCAGTGCCCAGCCTGTGACCACCTTTTACAGTGCTCTGAGAACACTGCAGCCAGGCACCTCCTCAGGCTTGCAAATTCCATAGAGCTGCCCCTGAGTGGCTGTGGTGCAGCTTTTGGGTCACTGTCCACCACCAAAATCTCCCCAAGCCATTGCGGATTATCCAGTGCTATAAAAGACCTCCACAGTGTGTGGGGCAGGGCCTGGCCACTCAGGTGCCCAGAGTGCCCCTGGCAATTCAGCTCTAGGTGGGCAGGGTGGGGTTCCAGGTAGGAAGGGGTGTGGTCAGTGGTTTCTACAAACTCAGTGCAGTCTCAGCTTCCACACTGGACCTGGGCCTGCAACTACCCTGCAAAAACACCCTGAGAACACTATGGACAGCCACTGCCTGTCTCAAGCCTGCCATGTCACTGCCCGTCTATGCTGCAGCTCAGGTCTTGGGTTACTGCCCACCAGCAAATGTTTCCCACCTGCCGTAGGCTGCCTGCTTGCTTTAAACAGGCTTCCATAGCCTATGGGGCAGGACCAGCAGCTCAGCACTCAAGAGTTTCCTGGGTGACATAGCACCAGCTGTGTGGAGGACAGGGACCCAGGGTGTCACCAAGGCAGTGCGTGCATGTAGATTCCACCAGACCAGGGGTCAGCAAATTTTTGAGATGGAAGAGTCGCCAGGGGTCAGCAAACGGTGGCTTGCAAGCGGCCAGGCTCTGAAGTAAAATTTATAGTTTCATTTATAAAAAAAAAATAGTTTCATTTATAAAATTTTTAAAGGACATTATTCACATAATGTTAATTATATAAAAATATAATTATGGCTCTTGAGTAATTTTTAAGTTGTTGTAAGGGACAGGATTTGTTCTTCTAGGGGTCGGCAAACTTTTGAGACAGAACGTACCCAAAGAGCCACATGTGGCTCATGAGCTGCAGTTTGCCAACCCCTGCACCAGACCAATGTGGTCCCAGACTTGGCCCTTTTGGGGAGGGCTTAATCCTGAAAAGATGGCACCCTCCTGTAAGTCACCCTTGTGTCAGGCTCCACACAGGGACAATGGCTCCTGTCCCTCCTGCTCCCACTCCAAAGGCACTCAGTTAAGTCCTTCCCTACATGTCCCTGGGTTTCCCGAGCTGCCATTCCCTCTGTCAGAGACCAGGTGAATGCCTGTTAGTAAGCAAGTCTGTGTGCCGGCTCTACAAGAGGGTATCTGGGTTTCCAGCCACCTTCGGCTCCATCAGGAAGGGCAGACAAAGTCCTCGCTGATTTTCACTGCCAGATGCTATGAGAATTCTTCTTCCTGGCACAGGACCTCTGGGCTGGGAAGCCTGCTGTGGGGCTGGTACCCCTCCATCCTCATGGGGGATCTCTGCCACCATGGTGTCCCTCCTAGTGCATATCCTCTATCTGTGGGTTTGTGGTCTGCCCATTTCACTTCTCTGTCCCTCCTACTAATCTTTTTTTTTTTTTTTGCTGAGCCATCCTGCCACCTGTTGGCAGTTCAGTGGCTGCTCATCTCGGGCTAGGACTCGAACCGCTGTTGCTCAGAGCGCACACTCTTGAGTGAGCTCTTAACCAACTGAGCCACTCAGCCAGCCCTCTCCTACTAATCTTGATGTGGCCTCTTCTTTACATCCTTAGTTATAGGGGTTCTGATCAGTTAATCTTCAGATGATTCTTGAGGTGATTGTTCTATAACTTATTTGTAATTTTGGTGTGATCCTGGGATGCGGTAGGCATAGCATTTACCTGTCTCCCACACATATGTTTTTTGACATTCTTCTTGGGATTTTCAAATACATGGATAGATAAAGGAAATCACATACATATTCAGGCCATGTAAAAATGTCCAATTGCTGGGCTAGCCGAGTGGCGTGTTGGTTAAGAGTTGGCTTGGGACGCCAGCTCTGAGCAGCAGGGCCTTGGTTCAGGTCCCACATGTGGGCCAGTGACGCTGTGCCCTCTACAGCTGGGATGGTGAACCAACCTGGAGCTGGGCTGCCATGAGTCGTCTGCGACAGCGTAGGCTGCAGCTCCTACTGCAGTGGGCTGCCATGAGCTACTGTGAGTGGCTGGCAGGCAGTGTGAGCTGCCGTGAACCACTGCGAGTGGCCGTCCAATGGCCTGTGAGGAACTGCCTTACCTGGGAAGAGTGCAATGATCACAATACCAACATGGGCCAGTGAAGCGACGTCCTCCACAACTAGACTGAAGAACAAAAGGACAGCAACTTGTCTGTTCCCCTTCCCTGATTCCCCAACACTGTTCCCCTCTCCGAATTCTCCAATAAAATCTTAAAAAAAAAAAAGTCCAATTGCTAAGATCATGAGTTTAGCTGATATTGACTACTATTTAGCTCAGTCCCCTAGTAACAGACTGTCTTTTCAATGTCATAGTTCAAGCATTCATTCAGGAAGCATGTACTGATTGACTGTCAGCTGCCATCCATTGATAGGAGATCTTGTCCTGCAAGATTTCGCAATGGAGCAGGTGAGGAAGACTGACTTACCTTGGTCTGAGATGTTGGGTACCTTGATTGTTTTCTGTGATGGCAATGACTGTAATGACTCACAGCTTACCCAGAGTTCGCTTGTGAAGCACGGTGCTCATTTCCCAAGGCTAGTTGACTGACTCAGGGTGGGAAGGAGTGGGGTGTAAGGAACACTGGGAGTGTAGAGCGGATGAACCACAGGCACGATGTTCTGATCACATAGGCTCGCTGGGCTCAGCTATGATGTAACTTGTGATGATGGCAAAGGCAACCAGTCAAGTGGATTTGCAGTGTTTTACACCTGGATGAACTAGTGGGCCCTGTGACAACTGTCGTTGACAGTTAATCCTACACTGAGGAGCTGTGTAGGAGGCAGGCACCTATCATTGCAGACCCTCTTTAGAGGGGATGTTGAGCCCCAGCAGACAAAGTTCAATATAAAGCCAGTGTCATGCATCATTTCTAAAGAATAGAGTAAGTAAGTTCATTTTCACTTCAATGGATTCTCTGCTCAGCCCCAAAAGTTTCTGTTTAGGAGAGTAAAGCTCTGATGATCATAACTTTCTACTTCCAGTGCTCGGCTTCCTTTACAGATTCAGGCTTCCTTGAGGTTAACATAGTCATTCTCAATTAAAAAAAATAATAAATCAAAGCAAGCTTATGTTCAGATTTCACTACTGTTTTATTTTGATTTTTCCAATTCATTGAGTGTTCCATTTTAATAACCAGATCACACTTTTTATTATATTTTTTCACCAAAGGAAGACACAGAATCTCAAGATCCTTTGTTAGGTTTAGTCCAGACATCAGTTTCTCAGAACATTTGCCTTTTACATGACTAACTGTCTTTTACATGAATAATAAAAGAAGAAAAGAAATGAGATAAATGGATTGTCTTTATTTTTAAATAGAATTATTTATGAAAGCACATGCATGAAAGATATCTGAGACAGCAAAACGTCCTTACATGTGTATTGTAAGATTACAATAATTAAGTCATAAATAGTAAAACATAGATGAATAGAACAGAGAACACAGCCATGAAGCTGATTCCAGAACACATAATAAGAATAGATGGCAAAGGAGCTTTTACAAATAATTGCTATAGGAATGAATTTATTTAATGAATTATTCAGTGAATGGTGGCGGGAAAAGGGACTGTCTGGGACAAGTCTCAAATTTTATTTAACTTCACCATTGAAGGTAAAGGCATGTCAAAATGAATTCCAGATGGATTGAGAGAAACATAAAAAATAAAAACATTAAAAAAATTCAAAAGAAATATAAGGGATCTCAGAGTAGAAAATGACATTGTAATTTTTTAAAAATCAGCAGAAGAAACTTAAAAAGGAAAGAACATAGACTGAATTATATATTTATTTTTTATTTTTTTAGCTGAGCCATCCTGCCACCTGTTGGCAGTTCAGCCACAGCTCAGCTCGGGCCAGGACTCGAACTGCTGTTGCTCAGAGCTCGCACTCTTGAGCGAGCTCTTAACCAACTGAGTCACTCAGCCAGCCCTAGACTGAATTATATAAATTGTAAAACATTTTTGGTCAAAATAAAAAGCTAAAAATATTATAACATATTATAACAAGTGGCAATCAAATCTATTAATAACTTTTAAAATAAAAAGTTATTTTTATTTTATGATAAATTTTATGATAAATGCTTTTCACCAATAGAAAAATGAGTGAAAATGCAGATAATTCATAGAAATATACATTAATGAAAACTACATTTAAAAAAATTCAAACTCACGAGTAACAAAAATAATTATTTAGATAAGATTTTTGTGATACACTTTTTTACTTATCAAATTAACAAAGATTAAAAAAAATAGTTAGCTTTATGATAAATCTGCAGGAAAACAAGCCTGTTTATATTCTCCTGAGGAATGTGTAAATTGGCAACATCCTTTTAAAAAAAATTTTTTTTTCAATATAAATCAAGAGTCCTAAAAATACTTATACCTTTTTGTCTAATAATTTCATATCACAAAGTAATCAGAGAGGTGCAGACCTATCTTTAGAGACTTGGCATGTTCACTGCAGTATTATTTATAATAATGAAAAACTGGAGGCAACTTAAATGTTCAACAGACAATAATCATTAATAACATTATGGTACACCAAGAAAATGGAATATTATGCAGCTAGGAAACATCATGTCTTCAAAGAATGTTCAATGACATGGGTGAAGTCTCATGATATAGTGTTTACTGAAAATAGATACACTCATCTTATTTTTGAAAAAAAAATGTTGAGAAGTAAAACAGGAAGGAAATATGTCAAAATGTTAACAGTGATTATTGCTGGTTGATAGAGTTACACTTTTTAGGTTTTGCTATCTTCCAGATTTTTTACAATAAACCTGTATTGCATAATACAGAGCATAAGAAAGAATTAAATGGGAATAAGTCACAATGTTTATTTTTAGTAAGCTGAAAAGCACTGCCTACAGGCATTTTTATTATATGTGTTGTCCTCTATCACTGAGTCAGACAATCCAAGCTTTAGTTAGAATTCAAGTTCCCCACCTATTTTTCTTTTTATTTCTCTTTGCTCCCAGCTCATCCTGTGGCTTTCCAGACCCAGGCCTCCTGCTCCCCCAAACCCTCCTTCCTATCTGGAATTTCCTCAGTGCTGCTCCCTGCACATTCAGGGCCCCTAGGGTCACCTCTTTTCTGGAAACATCTTCCCAGTCCTGCCTCTGAATTTGTACAAGCCTTTTTGATAATTCCCTGCCATCTAACTGTCTCTGGGGGTACCTGTTTCTGTAACTAGACTGCAAGTACCCACAGGACAGCCACCATGTGCCATGTGGTACAATACTGGGTATATAGGTGGTAATGTGAGTACACAGTAGGTGCTCAATAAGTACTGCTGATTATCTCATCCCTAATCTAATTGTGGCAATACAGTCCTCTACCATTTGGAAAGCATTTTCTTTAGCATGTGTCTCCTCCACCTGACCCCCTAGAACAAGGTCATCTGGAGACAATGGACAATCACAGTGAGCCAATGAGCATCCCGGATGGAATAGAAATTAGGCTGTAGACCTAGCAGACATTTAGGGTCCTCCCTGCCTTCTTTATGTGCTGTTCATAGATCTCTGTGCTGGTAAGGAATCACTTTCTGTATTAACTCCAGGCAGACGTTTGGCTTCTCCCCTCCTTTTAACCTTGCAAAGGAGGGGGAGTTGTAAAGCATAAAGACTTCTTTTTACTACCTTTTAAAATAAATGAAGTCACCCTTCGTTTTAGTTACTGGAGATTTAGCACCAGGGCCCAGCTGTATTTATGCTGGAAATCAGGGCTGGAATGAGGACGAATGGTGGCAGGAACTGGTGGCCACAAGGTTAGACTAGAGGTCACAGACTCAGGTGCCTCCAAGGGCTGGGAGGGCAGCACATGCAGGCACTGGGCTGGGATAAAGTCAGGGGCTAGAGGTGGGACCTGAGGTGGATTGACGATGGCAGCTCATGGTGTAGAAACTTCGAGACCCATCACTTGCTCAAAGCCCTTGGAGGAACTCTAGCAATTTTATATTGATAATTTTGACTTATTTTTCTTAGAGAGGTTGCCCCCAAGTTACATAAGCTTCAGGTCCCACAAAGCTGGCTTCCCATCTGGTAGAACTCTGGTGCTCAGGGTGCCCTGTCTCAACAAGTAGGACTATTCAGCTCCAAGTGATGACAGCTCATTAGAAGTGTTGCTAGCGCTTCTGATTTTTCAAGAACAGCAAGGAGTCCAGATGTTTGTATGAAATTGCCTAGATTTAAATGTGGGCAACTTAAAACAGAAACAAAAACAAATCTCTCTGACCAAAATAAGTCTTATCTATAGATTCAACTGAGCCCATGGGCTGTTGGACTGTGATTTCTGGTTATTTGAGTCTGTAGGAATCACAGAATTGCCAAATGCTAAGGATCTCTCTATGGCAGGTACACCTGCTTTCCTTGTCCTCTGCCCATTAAAAACAGGTTTGGCCAGGTCTAACCCAGTGAGCCTTGTTCTTTTCCATGGCTGCAGCCAACAGCCAGACATTCTGTAAGTGTCTGCCAATGGTCACAGGGCAGGGAGCAGACTGAGGGTGTGGATGAGTGAATTGGTGTAAATTCATCCTTACAATTGATAAAGGCAACTGAAGCACGTGGCCTGGATGGTGATGAAGCAGCAAAGTCACCCTGTGGGCTTCTGAGGACAATGAGGGTGGCTGCTATCCTTCCTGGAAACATTTTAGTCTGGAAGGTGGGTAAGTGTTTTGTGCCCCCATGTTGGGCTGTAGCTAATGATTTCAGGAAAGATTTATATAATGGCTTAAAGGGACAGTAAGTCGCTTGTCTGTAACACCCAAATCCTCCTGAGACCATGCAACCCACCATTTCATAACTGAGGCTTTCCACAATATGAACACTCTTGAGAGACTATAAAATGCCCTAAAATGAAGGAAATTAGTTCTGGGTACCATTTCACGTGCAGAACATAAGCGCTCTATTATGCCAGTGACGGCTAGGCTGCAGCCCCTGTGGCAGTGGGTTGCCATGGGCTACCGTGTGTAGCCAGCCAGCAGCCAGCGTGAGCAGCCAGCAGCTGCAGTGAGCGGCCGTCCAGAAGCCGGCGACTGATGTGCCTCGCCCGGGAAGAGCGCAATGATGGTGCCAACTTGGGCTAGTGAAGCAACGTCCTCCACAACTAGACTGAAGAACAAAAATGACAGCAACTTGTCTGTTCCCCTTCCCCCAATTCCCCAGCGCTGTTCCCATCCCCCCAATTCCCCAATAAAAATCTAAAAAAAAAAAAAAAAAAGCTCCTGGTGTGACAGGGGACATCAGATGGGGCCACAGGCTCGAATTTGAGGCAGAACATGGCAGTAAGCCCATAGAAAAAAGAGAAAGAGAGAGAGAGACAGAGAGAGGGAGAGAGAGGCTGATGGCCAGTTACTGCCCTGTGGGCATCCCTCTGCTGTCAGCTCAGATTGGTGATAAATGTGCTTCAAGTGGCTGCATTTTGATTGCTAATTAGCTTGTTGTGGGACCTGCTTTGCCACACAGTGGCTTTGGAGGCTGTCAAGTTGTGGAGTCAGAGCTAGGGGCTCCTGTTGCCCAAACTCCGCTTCTTCAGTTCTGACAGAGGCAGAAACAGAAGTGAGGGAGAGGAGGAATACGGAGGGTGTAGGGGACAGTGTAAAACATTCCCTTCTCCTTGGGGACATCAGGGAACCAAGCTCTTGTACACCGCTGCTTCTGGGGAAGGACCTGTCAGAATTCCCTCGGGCTGTTTTTAACTATACACCTCATGCTACCTAGTTTTGACAGCGCACGCCCACCCTCACTCACCCACTGCATCCCCCACACAGTGAATCCTCTTCTAAGCTCTTCATCTTGACCCTGAGGCACTGGGCCCGAGGGAGGGAGTGACCTGCTACAGTGCATGGGTGAAAGGAGGCAGGGCTGAACCTGGACCATCTCGTCTAAACCTCACCTCCTGACTTCTGGCCTAGTGCGCTTTCAATGATATCTCACTTTTCCCTGAGCAGGATGGTAGGTAGGGTTTCTATAGTTAGTTGGGAACAAGTGCCAGAGACCCCAGGAAGGCTGTTTTGGAGAAGAAGGGGAGATATGCCACAGCGCTGTGACTATTTCAGGGTCATGGTCATCTTTTCCATGCCCTATAGGACTGGTGCTTAGTACCAAGCACAGGGCTATACTTCTTCAAAGGACTCAACACACTGCAATTCCATATAAGTCCATTTCTACGCTAAATTTAAAAAATCTTTATATTTTCAGAAATTGCAGTAGATAATGTGTGATGAGAGAAGATGAAGGAAACGCTATGAAGACTTTTTCTTTTCTCTAGTGAGTTAGACAGTCTATCTGAAACCTTCCTCACAGTCAATATTCCTGATATGTACTTGGTAGAATTTCCTCACTTTGTCTATGAATTCACTCACTCACAAATTAATGTATGGCTTCATGTTGTCGTTTATATTGTCCTCATCTTATTTTCCCCTGACCTTTGTTGATTTGTTTGCTCTACTATGGTTTAAAAATCACTCTTCTTGGCCTGCTGGTTTAAACAGTGTGTTTCATTCTTCTGATTACTACTAACTAGTTGTAGCATTTAGAAATGTTCTCGAAATCAGTGGTGCTTCTGCTTATGGAAAAAGAGGAACACTTAAAACTTGATATATGTTATCACTCATCCAGGAAGAGTGAGGCAAGTGGCAGAATAATGAGGCAGTGCTCAGGCCTCGATGAAATTGGAAGAGAGCCAAACTCAGCCTCAGATGAGCTAAGTTCAAGGTTTCACTTTGTTTTTGGTGTTTCCAGTTTCTTTACATTGTATCTAAGTTTGGATTTTTTAAAAAATTCATGTTGCTTGGGATTTGTTGGGCTCTTGAAATGGTGAGCTGATGTCAGCCATCAGTTCTGAAAAATTCTTGGCAATTATCTCTTCAGATATCGCCTTTGTTCCAATATCTCTTTCCTCTCTGGATACCAATGAAATGTACGTTAGACCATTTCAATGTAATCTCTTTCTTTTCTTTCTTTCTTTTTTTTTTTTTTTTTCCAGTTTTCAAGCTGAATTCTGGATAGTTTTTTTCTGATCTGTCTTCCAGTTCACTAACTCTCACTTCAGCTGTGATAATCTGTTTGTTAACCTGGTCACTGTTTTTTTTTTGTTGTTGTTGTTGTTGTTTTAACTTCAATGATTGTATTTCCCAGTTTGAGAATTTGGTTCTTTTAAAAATCGTTTATGTTATTTTCTGTAGTTTCCAGTTCTCTGTCAAAATTTCCAAGTGTGGCATTTATGTTTCTGAATGTATTGGGTTGTAGAAAAGTCATGATGCATTTTTTGCAACGAAAAACAGAAAAAGTACGTCATGACTTTTCTGACAACCCAATAATAAGTAGAGTTGTTTTGTGGTCTGTATCTGAGAATTCCCATTTCTAAAGTCTTTGTGGGTCGTTTCCACTCTCGGCTCTTTCTGCTATTCTTGCTCATAATGTCCTGTTTTCTGGGGGTGCTTCAATGCTCTTAGCATGCGTTTGACATTAAAAAATATACATACACGGGCCGGCCGAGTGGCGCGATGGTTAAGAACTGGCTTGGGACGCCAGAGGGCCCCGGTTCGGATCCCACATATGAGGGCCAGTGACACTGCCCTCCACAGCTAAGATGCTGAACAACAGCTCAACCTGGAGCTGGGCTGCCATGAGTCACCGGCGACGGCGTAGTCTGCAGCCCCTGTGGCAGTGGGTTGCCATGAGCTACCGTATGTAGCCAGCAGGCAGCGTGAGTGGCCAGCAGCCGCAGTGAGCAGCTGTCCAGAAGCCTGCGACTGATCTGCCTCGCCCGGGGAAACTTAAACGTTTTTTCACAACAAAGGAAACCATCAATAAAACAAAAAGGAAGCCTACTGAATGGGAGAAGACATTTGTCAATGAGATATCTGATAAGGGCTTAACATCCAAAATATGTAAAACGCTCATGCAACTCAACACCAAAAAGCTCATTGTTTCCTTTAATTGAAGTAAGAAGTTGGACAGTGCTGAGCAGGGACAAGAGCCTGGCCTCCGGAATTGGTACCACTGTTTTGCCTCAGCCACTCTAGCTGTGTAGCCTTGAGCAAGTTGCATAACCTGTCTCAGTCTCTGCTTCCTTATCTGAAAAATGGAACAGGGTAGTATTTATTTTGCTGGATTTTTCTAAGAAAATTAAATAGTAACTGTAAAGCATCTAACACAAAGGCAGTCAGTAAATGGTACATCTTATTGTTGCCATGACTTTTTCACCCAATCATTTGATCATTAAATAAAAGCATACTTGGGTTACTCGGTTGTTCTGAATACAAAATTATTTTAGTTGTTTCTCTAAAAAGCTGCAAAAGAGTATGAAATGAGGTCATCAAGCACCCCAGCTTCTATGGCTTAAGGTAGATGACACTACCATCTTTGAATCACCCTTTGGTTTAAAAAAAAAAGGACCTATGGCAACAATGACTGATAGAGCATTTATTAAAATAATTTTTGCCCAAGGAAATATAAAAGTGAATGATTAGGATTCAACAGTGACCCTGAATCCCACATCGCATGACCTCCTTCCTTGATCTGCTTCAGAAGCAGCCTGAGTTTTACTCTAGGAGACTCAGGGATCCGTTTTTGTTGGTTTTGTTTGTGTTATAGAAGATGCTAGACTTCAAAGACTGAAAGACCTGCTCCTTCTGAAACGAGCCCGAACAAGGCTTCACAATAGATACATTTTATCCTTTTCACTGTCATCAGCAAACAAAGAAGCTGGCATTATCTATAATAGCTTCAAATTGGAACCAACCGAAGTGTTTAATAGGTCTGGACAGTGTTTTCACAAAGCAATGAAATACAATACTTTCACTGAAGGTGAAGATTCTGGTCAAAATAATATCAAATGAGAAATTAAAACAAAATAACAATGATTGTGTCGATCTAACAACCAGGTTTATAACATAATAAAAGGGAATAGAATCTTCTAAATAGTAGAAGCTCTTATGAAGAATTGAGCTTGACCCCAACAGTACACTTTTCCAATATGTTTTTACATATGCACTTAGATTAAGTGCTTGGTTTTCTTTACAAAGTAACCCTTTCTGCAAATCAATGTTTACTGAGTGTCCACTATGCACCAGATATTGTTGGGGAAACAACAGTGAAAAATAAATTTGCCAACCTCATGGAACTTACGTTCTAATGTGGGACAGAGGTAATAAACAAAAATGTTATGGTACTACTTTACAAAAACCTCTCATGTTTAAATTTGACAGCCATGCTGTCAAGTAGCTAGGGCTTAATGAACACATCTGGTAGATGAGGGAATAAACTTGGCCAACATCAGCTAGCTAATAAGTGACAGACCCAGAATTGGAACCTAGATTATCTGGTACTTCCACTTCTGGCAATGGAAGGCTAAGTAATTCAGATCAACCCTCCTACCAAAGACAACTTAAAAAGCTGGATCAAATATTTGTTTAATTTTCTTAAAACCATCAAAACCACAATAAGGTACCAAAGAAACATCAGCCAAAATCTAGGAAAGGACAAACCCTAGCGAGGTTAGCTAGCCCATAAAGCTTTTATCCAAAGGCCTTTGTCAATCTGGAAAAACAAAACAAAGAAACTTTGAAATTAAGCTCCTGTTTTGATAGTCTCACAAGGCCAAAGCTCAGAGCCTGCCCAAGTGAGGGATTCAGATAAACCACTCACCCTGTCGCCTGCAACTCATGGCGGCCCAGCTCCAGGTTGAGCTGTTGTTCAGCATCTTAGCTGTGGAGGGCAGTGTCACTGGCCCTCATATGTGGGATCCGAACCGGGCCCTCTGGTGTCCCAAGCCAGCTCTTAACCAACATACCACTCGGCTGGCCCAAAACTTGTAAGTTTGAATTAGTCCCATATGTTAATTTTTTCTTTTACTTCCTTTGCCCGCGGAGATGTATCAGTAAAAATATTGCTCAGGGTAATGTCTGCAAATTTAGACCCTATATTTTCTTCTAGGAGTTTTATGGTTTCAGGTCTTATATTTAAGTCTTTAATCCATTTTGAATTTGTTCTTGTATGTGGCGTAAGGAGGTGGTCCAGTTTCATTTTTTTGCATGTGTCAGTCCAATTTTCCCAGCACCATTTATTAAATAGACTATCTTTACCCCAATGTAAATTCTTGCTTCCCTTGTCATAGACTAACTGCCCATATATGCCTGGATTTAATTCTGGGCTGTCTATTCTGTTCCATTGATCTACGTGCCTGTTTTTATGCTGGTACCATACTGTTTTGATTACTGTAGCCTTGTAGTACATTTTAATGTCTGGAAGCTTGATCCCCCCGACTTTGTTCTCAGGGATAGAAAAGACAGTCTGGGAAATATAATCAATAATGTTGTAAATATTTTTTAGGGGGCCAGATGGACTCATGTCTTGTTAGGGCGACCACTTCATAGTCGGTGTAGAGGCCTGACCACCGCACTGTATTTCTGAACTGATGTTGAACAATATTGTGTCAACTATAACTATATATACATATAGTCACGGGACGTGGAGTACAGTGTGGGAATGGAGTCAATGGAATAGTAATAGATAAGTATGACATCGGGGGTGGAAGGACAGTAGATGGGGGAGGGGGGTTGTTTCTGTGTGAAAGGTGAAAAGGATAACTATTGTATTGTTCTGTGCACCTGAAACTAACAATAATAATAATAATAAAAAGAAACAATGAGCTTTCCTACTGGTTAGAACTCTTCCAGCTGTTTTGTTTGAGCATCCACCGGCCCATAAGGTTTGGGTGTTCATTAAATCCAATGAGTGTTTCTTTAGGACCTAGCATTGCTTGCCCCCAGGGCTGTGGGTTAGGTGACTTGAAAGGTGATGATGTAGGATTTGTGATATTTCTGATTGTGTGTGTGCACTGGGATTGTGGTCTCCTGGAACTGAATAATGGAGGCCTGGACCAGAGAGGTAAAGTTTGCAGCAAAGGACAGTTTATTAAAGCAGGAAGAGTTATAGCTCTCAAAGTGAGAGGGCGATACCTGAAACTGGGATGTCCTCTAGCTAAAGCAAAGGCTTTTGCTTTTATACTTTTTTTGTGTGTCTGGAGAGAAGAGCTGGCTTGTGCCTTTTGGTACTATTATCAGATTTGTTTTGTTTAGCCTGGAGGGGGCTTTTGTAACAGCCCATTTTTCTCAGAACATAATTGGGCTGTGATGCCATTATCGCAAGACTAAGCCAGCTGTCAGAGTTGGTGTTTCTGCTCTGACTGGGGCATGTTATCTTAAGTGGACCTGTGACACAGATTTGCATCTATACCTTAAGGGGGAATGTTTCCAGAGGTATCACAGCCTCAAGCACTACTAGGGTTTTTGGTGAGTATTTACTGAAAATTTCAGTTCACAAAAATAGTTAGCGAATGTGTTATAAAATTTTAAAGTAACACAGTATAAAAGTTGATTTAGATGGTTTAAACCCCGGGAACAAGCATTTAAACAATTTAAATGCCCTGTCTTCATGTGTTAAGGCCTATGCTTTGAAGATATGCATTTTACCTGGGGATTCCTGACTACCTTATGTTATGCTAACTAACCTGCCTGATGTTATGTTAACTAACCTGTCTTAATCCCCCCCTTTGAAGACAGAACCCTAACTTCTGAATTTTTTTGTTATAGGCTTGAAAAAAACTTTCCTCCACCCCCACCTGAGTTTGTCACTCTATCGGGTCCTGTGACTTAAACCTATCTGCCAGCTATTAGAATGATTTCCCCTGGCTCTGTTATGGTTTCTGCCTTAATTCCCTGTACCACGGCCATTTCCCTGACTGTCTATAATTTTTTCTATCTCAGTGACAAGGGCTATAAGACATGACATCTCCCTTTTGGGGCTCAGTGAAGAGGTTAGATATCTGTGAGCATAGAAATAAGCCACCTGGATGGACGACGGTGGTAAGATCGATAATTATGATAGGCATCCATGGGTAGGAGGGGTGGGTTTGCTGGCTGAGGGAGGGCAGCCCGACCAGCTCATCTCTCAGGAGAGCAGGCTAGGACTTAAAAGCTCCATTTCATAGATCTAAAAGCAGAGATGAGGCCTCCCCTGTCCACGAGGACATCAATTTGAATTAGCATCTGAAGCCAAATTCGATGCATTTAGCCTTTCCTGCATGTACTGGGATAGCAGAAACCTGGGAAGCAGGGTCAGAAAGCAAAAGATGTGAAACTCTCTTGGCTAGCACCCATCTGCCCCCTGCCCCTCCCACTTTCTAGTTGTCATTTGCAGGGAAGGTGGTGGAGTGGGGAGGAGGTGATGGCAGATGGAGGAGATGAGCGCCCTGAAACCCTTCTTCCTCCCGGTTCATTCCATTCCTGAGTTGCACTTGAGCTCCTGCGCCCTGAGCACCTACGAATGTTCTGATTTATGGTGGAAAAGCAGCCTACAGAGGGTCAGATGAAAACTTTGGGCTTTATGTGGGCACAGTCACAAGGAAGTTCCAGTGTCTTGTCCGAGGACACATGTCAAGCCAGAAATAGAAGTCGGATCTCTGGCCTGCCAGTCTGGGCTGCTCTCAGCTAACGCTCTGCTCTGCGTGAGTCACAGATGCGCCCAGCACAGGGAAGCAGCTGAGGGGCTCAGCATCTCTCCATAAACCTCGGGAGCCAGGGTGAGGGAAAGAGAGAAGTTTTTGTTCATGAGCTCATTCCAATCACAATGTGTCCAGACGCCCAAATATTTGATTTGAGCCTGGTTGCTAAGAGACCTCCCACTGGGACCCAGCTGCCTGCGGGCAGGAGGGTGGTGTTGGCATCGCTTCAGATTTCTACCAATTTATTTTGAAACCCGAAAACCTGGAACCCTGGCCTCCTCAAGGCAGCCATGGGGAGAGGAGGTCTGAGTCAGCTAAGCACCAGGGGAAAAAAACTCCACTGACCTCCAGCCAGGGATCTGGAGGGAGGAGGGCTGGGGATACAATTCTTACACAGTGATTGTTTACTTGGTGTCACATATGCCAGTATGGCAATGAAGTAGGGACTGGAGCTTTGTGCTTGGTCGTGCGGGAACGTGTCGAAGCAACCTCGGGGACTCTAGAATGGTGCTGAATTTCAGAGTTATAACTGGTCCTCGGGAAGCCTGCCTTGATTCATTAATCAGAGCCACACACCCAGCTGCTTGGGTTTTAATTGCCTGGTGATTTAAACCTCCTAAGGGAGTGACATGAGCAGAAGCACCCTCAATAAGTGTGTGAGGGGTCAGGGCACGGGGGAGGGCTGGGGAAACCACACTTTCTCAACAGAAGGCAGACAGCTAAAGGGAACAGGCTTACTGTCATGACTGTCCCCAGGGAACAGATGTCCCTGTCCCTCCATACTAGGGAGCAGAATAGAACCTTCTGGCCAGGGCCCTGGCCGCAGCACCATTCTCAGAACCAGGCAATGATCCATACAGGCCTTAAACTTTTTCTAGGATATTTTGTTTCTGAATTTTGCTGTAATACTCTTTATAGACAATTGTTTTTGTGTGAGAAACATAGGTTTTGCTCTCAGGAGTTTAGGATGCGAGTTGTCAAGTGAAATGTAAAGGTCATGGATAGTTACCCTTGGCTTTGCACCCTAAGACCCCTTTTCTGTTAATTATTTGCTCAGAGGTAGTATGGTGGGTTTTGCTTTTGGCTAAACTGTACTGTGAGCTTCATTGTCCTCTGTGTAGACATGTGCCTTTGGGAAAGTTCTGAGGCCTCAGTTTCCTCATCTGTCCAAGCCATCCAGAAAGAAGTGTTTGTCGGGTTTGAGACGAAGGGCAGTAGTTTAGTGCTTGGGAAAAAAATCAACAGGGAAGAGAAGGAGCTTGAAAGAAAACATGGAAGCAGTGAATGGATGGGGTTGGGCTGAGCGCAGTGCTGGGGTACGTGGTGATCAGTTTCTAAGCCATTCCTGCATTTTCTCTGAGAGGCTGCAGTCAAGTCTGCTTACCTAAAAACAAAGATAAGAAAGGAATTATGTGCCCAGTTTCATGTACAGAGGACTTGAATGAAGAATTTGAATGTAACGTAGAAGATAAGGGGAAGCCACAAATGCATCATGCAGCTGGGTCTCTTGGTTTGGGAAGGCATTAAATCATCAGCAGGTACTACGTTGTCCATCTTGCAGAACAGGGAAAAGACCCTCCGGAAATGGAATATAACTGAGTCCAGAGAGAAGGCTCTTCAGTAAAGCCAGTTTTTGCTGTTAAGTCTGTGTGCTGAAGAAATCTGCCAGAGGTGTTTAAGTGTGTTCCCCCCGCCTCTATGGTAAACATACCATGCCATCTGAGGTACCAACGATTTGTTTCCATGAAAGAAGCTCTGATGTCACAAGGGCTGCATTATGATGTCATCACAGGATCCCTTAGGCGCTTGGCAAAGCATCTCATTTTGAATACAGATATCCTTGCTAATGAGGGACATTGGCAGGGAGGAGGAGAACACTGCTCCAAAAAAGATAAATGCGGCAGACGGAGGGCCAAATCATTCTGCATAGAGATCTTGAATGTTCCACGGGGTATTCAGCCAAAAGCTGTCTCTTAGTTTTTCAGTAATAATAAATGACAAAGCCTAGAGTAAAAATAAACCCATTTCCAGTGTTGATTCTGGCTGGTTCAGCGGGAAACAGCCTTGTTAACCTTGAGGGGCTCCGTGGAGCTGTCTGAGATTTGGAAGTTGGGAGGAGAGTGCCTGGGGAAGGAGAGAGGGTCTTCTAGGGGCTCATCGTTTAAACATTTTTCCTCATGTGTCAGCGTAAGGCCAGTGGTTGCATTATGTAGAGTGCCTACATGTTGTCATGGGTGTAGTCAACGCCCCAATAATCCCACAGACTGGTTTCTGTGCATCTGGGGTGCAAGCTCCACAGATGCCTCAATTTGTGAACCCTGGAAAAAGCAGTTGGACCAGGAAGGCACTTAACCTGATTTTTTTTTTTGCCTAGTAACTTCTGTTACTCACCTTTCCTGTTTTTAGAAACACTTGGAGAAACAGAAAAACCATGGCGGCCTACAGGGGCACCTTGTCAATTTGAAGGAGCATATCCTTTTTAAAAATTAAGCTACAAGCTATTTGCTTTCATAAAAACATTGGTTTCTCCTTGTAGGTCTATGGTTTAAATATAAAAACTGCTGTATATTTCTGGTTACAGATTTCTAATGTGCTGGTTTGGAAGAGTTAATGCTCGCAGTGCCAAGACACTCTTGTGGGGGGTCATGTGTTAGTAGGATCTGGCTAATTGATAGGTTTGCTTTAGCTAGAAACCCCCTACCGGAAACAAGACTCTTGTGATAGTCCAAGATTATTTACATCTAATATAAAATGTGATAATGCAGAGGAAGTCTTGTGGGTAGGTGTGTTTTGGGTAGGATATTTTTTATTTTTAAACCCTTTATTTTATAATCCAGGCAAAAACCCCGAAAAACAAAAAAACAAAGAGCCAGATGTGACAGCTATTAAAAAAAAGATGCATACTATTAATACCTTATGTTTATTGACTGCTTTTCTTCTGAGAAGTCCATAGTGCTTTGCCAATGTTACCCATCCCAATATGTTATCCTCGTTTGAAGAAAGGACTGGAAAATGCCTGAAGTCAAGGGAGTGTGTGAGACATCAGATGAGAGCTGGGTTCTTGCATTTTGCACAATACCTTGTCTGCTTTCTACTCTATTCAGTGCACCTGTATGGGAAGATGGAGAGATGCCTTTTACCAAGTTGTGTTTTAAAAATCCCTTCTATTGCACCCACTCACCATTGTTTAGCTGTAGCCCTAAGGCAAAAGCCTGAACACACAAACAGCTCTTACCGGACCTCCTGACAAACCCAATTACTTGTTGGCTGTTTCCTGCATCAGGCTGTGTGCAAAGTCACTTTTGCATGGTGTACCCACCTGCTCACCAATAATGTGATTTCAGGGCCACTGCTCTCTACTGGACTGGAGTTAACATTCAAGGAACTGCCCCGGACTGTCTTGAGACTGAGGCCTGCAGAGATGCCCCATGGGTAGAATGCATTTCAGAATCCTGGTTAATTCATCTATCTTTGGCACATCCCTAGGGCTTCACCTCAGACTTCCTTAATGACTAGAAATTGAAATCTATTACTAACTATCAAGAGAAGGAATGTCTGAAGTAATACTGCAATTTTCTCTGGAGCTCCTGGTCTGAATTCCTTCACATGTATACAATATTCTATTGAGGCTGTGCTTCACCAGAATTAGAAAAGCAACCAGGAGCC
>NW_017731621.1:515141-516235 GCF_001890085.2 Hipposideros armiger | reverse complement strand
TTTGGGGCTCAAAGGAAGGACAGTTGAGGCCTTTCACAAACAGATCCTTCAAGTTTTCTCCAGCTTCATCTGTTTCCTTCTCTGTGCACTGCACACCCATCCACCCACACAGCACCACTTTCTGAACACATCACCCTCTGTGGTACCTCTGGGTGGTCATTAGTCCTCTTGGCCAGATAGTTCTGGATTTCCACTTTCTGGACACATGATATGATTGCACTTCCTGGCCCCCTTGTGGTTGGGTGAGGCTGTCACTAGCTCTGGCCAATCACTTGCGAGGGGATGTGATGTGTGTCAATTCCAGGACAGAGCAATTAACTGCTGGCACCAGACCTGGCTTGATTTCCCTCTGCCTTAACGACCAGTGAAGTTCAAAATGGTGGCTGCTCTGCCAGCAGGAAACAAACCTTTGTTATTACAAGCCCCTGAGATTTGGGGACTGTCACCGCACTATTCGGATGGATACACCTTTCTTTCATTTTTGTACCTTTAACCATACTTTTCCCTCTGCTTGAAATCTGCACCCTTTCCTTCTCTGCTTGGCAAATTCTTACAGATCCTTTCAGACCCAGCTGGAAAGTCCTCTTTTCTGTGAAGCCTCTTCTGACACCTCCAGGAAGTTGGACGTCCTCTAGTCTGTGCTTCCCTATCACCCTCTGTGCAAAACTCCACTATAGCCTTGATCGCATCTTATTCCTGCCATCTGTTTACATGTCTGTCTTTGTCTCTTACACTTTGAACATCTTGAGGGCAGGAAATGTGTTTCGTTCATTCTTCCATCCAAAGTGTCTGCTTCAAAAGAAAAGCTCAACAGAGTAATGAGGGCGCTCAGGACAGTTGACGGGTATAATTAAGGTGAGCCCACTAGTGTTACAATTCATTGTCCCCTTGTCCCCACATGTACTAGAACTGGTAACTTACCAAATATTGGAAGACATTTCTTAAGACCAATTTCTCCTCAACATTATTTAAGCAGCTGTTATATTTAAAAAACGTTTGCGGTTCAATTAGCTAAAAAGGAAGAAAGAACATCTTACAATCAGGCTCCCATCTTCTGATAATTACCCATCTTTACAGAGAAAAGTTTTTTTTTT
>NW_017731621.1:491646-514796 GCF_001890085.2 Hipposideros armiger | reverse complement strand
TCCTTAATTTTATAAATGCGCCTGTGCCTGCTGCCAAATGTGCTTTCTTGAGTTAAGAATAGACTCTTCATTCTAACATGAACTGACAAGATTGTGTTTCAACGTCAGTTTTGGAAGCAGCAAAATCTTGCTTGGTCTGGGAGAATGTCAGGAAAGTTCCCAGTCTCGGTTCAGGTCTAAGGTAGAAAGATAAAGGTTCACGTCCACTAGGTAAAGACCCGAGGGGGGTATGTTCACTTGAAGTTTAAAAACATAAAACTAAAACAAACAAACAAACAGAAAAACCTCAAAAAGATACATTTGTGAATTTAGCAGTCATTTGACTCTCCTATTTTGGTTTTGAACAACTGATCAGTTCTCCTCTTTTCCTTTCTTAAGAAGATGATTTTGACATTAAGGTGGACGTCTATCATGTTTGCCAGCTCCAGATCCACTCCTCCCCCTTCTACATAGTAGCAGCTTCTCAGTGTTCATGTGTGGCCTGTATTTGGGTAGCACTCTGACAGAGGATTATAGTGCA
Source organism: Hipposideros armiger (assembly GCF_001890085.2). Lineage (NCBI taxonomy): Eukaryota > Metazoa > Chordata > Mammalia > Chiroptera > Hipposideridae > Hipposideros > Hipposideros armiger. The sequence continues at coordinate 514,276 of NW_017731621.1, read as the reverse complement.
GTAGGTACAAACAGGGCTCTGCGGTCCGTCAGGCTGCCTGGCTTTATTCACTCATGCTGTGTGACAAGGGGTGTGTGACTTAACCTTTCCAAATCTTGGTCTCTTCCTCTATAAAATGGGAATAATAATATTACCTACTTCATAAAATTGATGTGAGGAGTAATAAATATGGTAAATCACTTAGAACAAGGCCTGATGCATAATATGAACTCAGTAAGTGTTAGCTATTATTATTATTATTATTATTATTATTATTATTTTTATTTTATTAGCTGAGCCATCCTGCCATCTGTTGGCAGCTCAGTGGCAACTCAGCTCAGGCCGGGCATCAAACCACTGTTGCTCAGAGCTCACACTCTTGCGTGAGCTTTTAACCAACTGAGCCACTTGGCCGGCCCCTTAAAATTCTTATATGACAATTTAACTTCCTTAGGAACCTTATAAGCATATCTTCCATCATTGACTGTGGCTATAGAAGTCTATAACAGGCTGACCTATTTTTTTGCCCTAATACATGTGACTTGTTTTTTTTTTTCCCCCTGAGAAAATCAAAGGACTATTTCTTTGGAGATAAGTTGTTTTACTAGGACGTGTCTTGAAAATGATCACCCATATATTTTCTGATACATGATGTGCTGCTTCAATCTGTAGATTTAAGTCTTCATTTCTGGGACATTTTCCTGAGTGACATCTTTAAATATTTTTTGTTCCATTGTTTCAGTCTCTTCAGAAGGGATACCATTTATGAATATATTAAACTTCCTTTGTGTTTCATATACTTTTCTAGCAAATCTTTGTTCATTTCCATTTTATTTTTCCATTACAGTTGTCCCTTGGTATTCACGAGGGATTGGTTCCAGGCCCGCCCATGGATACCACAATCGCCAGGAGCTCAAGTCTCCTATATGAAATGGTGTAGTATGTGCATATCAACCTACACAACCATCCAGTGTACTTTAAATTATCTCTAGATTACTTACAATGTCTAATACAGTGTAAATGCTATGTAAATAGTGGTTACACAGTACTGTTTAGGGAATAATGGCAAGAAAAAAACCTCTGTACATGTTCAGTATAGATGCACCATCACAGGCCTAACTAGGCAGTACATGTCAGCAACAACATAACATTTTTTTTCCATAGGTTGGTTGATTCTGAGAATGCAGAATCCGTGGAAATGAGGGCCAAGTATATTCTCTTTTTTTGGAGGGGAGGGAACAATGTGTTTTTCCAGGACCCATCAGCTCCAAGTCAAGTAGTTGTCTCAGTCTAGTTGTGGAGGGTGCACAGCAGCTGCCCATGTGGGGATCGAACCAGCAACCTTGGTGTAATGAGCACTGCACTCTAACCAAGTGAGCTAACTGGCCGCCTCGCAGGTATTCTTGATTTGTCCTCTGTGTCCTTTAAAAGGGTTTTCTGGTGCCATTTCTCTGTAGTCTTTATATCTGTGGTTGTTTTGTTTCCTGCTTCTTTCCTGAGCTCCCCCAGATCATGTTTTAAGACCTTCTGTGGTCTTGCCCTGTGTTTCCTGAGCAAATGCATCTTTGCAAGTTCTTGCTTTATACAAGTTTTTTTTAATGTAAATTATATATGTGAACATGAATTTTACCTATTCTGTAGCAATTTTTTTTTCTTGTGTTGATTCTCCACAGCCATTTGTTTTTCCTATTTTCTCATGCTTTTTTTTTGTTTTTTAATTGGAGGAATTCTGTAAAGGTTTTGTGCTGGTTCCACCTTGACTTTTCATCATGTGAACTAGATGAGTTCTTCCATGAAGAGCTATTAGAGTGTGGGCCTTAGACACTTTCCAGGCTAGCTGGAATGTCCCTTGGATCATCCTCAGGTTCCTTATGACATAGGTTTGTGACTGAAGGTTCTTTTGGTCTTTACTTCTTCGAATAGAGATCTGAAACAGCAATGTTGAATCCCTCTTCCAAACCTTGCCTCCGCCACAGCCTGCTTTTTACAAAGGTGGCAGATCCGTGTGATTCCTCACTTGGCTATGTTTCTCCTATTGTAATGTACACTGTCAATGACTGACGTTAATCAACAGTATGTGGGAACTATGCTCAGGTAACCACTAAGCACACAATTTAAGATGCCTGAAATTTTGCAACCTTTGCACGAAGAGGCTTCTAACATCAGTGTTTCAAACAATCCATTTGATGGGGAAGATGACGCTGAACTTTTAATAAAGAAATGTTTCTCCCTGTAATATTTCTTGCTGAATTTTAAACAAGTTTTTCATGTAGGATGTATCTATATGAGGTCACTTAAAATATTTTTGATTAATATATTTTTGGACCAAAGCATTCTTAAGTTTTCAAAGAGTGATGAATGATATTTTGGGCGAGTTTTTCATCAAATGAAAAAAAACACACTGATTTATAAGTTCTAAAAATCATCAAGTTTATATATCATTCTTCCTCCAACAACCTGTGTTTTAGAGGCTCAGGTAGGTAGAGTGTCCAGTATGCAAACTTGGCAACAAACCTGGGACTTGGGCCTAGTTTTTCAGATTTCTAGTTCTTTCTACTACCTCAGCTTGCCTTCCTAGCTTATCACTTTAGGTATTAAAGGCGGAATAGAGTAATTTAGAATTTTTCAAATTTAATCTATGCATTTGCTTTAGATAGTATTAATTTCCCCCACACCATCTGCCCAGTTCGGAACCTGGGCCACTCAAACCTGATCTTTGGCAGGAGGGCTGGTTGGTGAAGGGCTTGATGGGCATAAAATTAATAACTTTTTCAAGATGAGCTATTAAAAGCACCCCTTCTTTGGGGCCTTTAATGACAATTTTAAGGGCTTTAAGGAAATAGAAAGATTTAGGACCTAACCTTTAGTAATCCAGAATACCTGCCAGAGCTTTCTGGAGTGGAATTGTTGGGGGACAAACAGCTTTTGACTGACGGTAATAACTGACAGTGGAGTTGGAGTAGAATGAAGGAACTTGTTGGCAGCCATCATCTGTTCCTCTAGAAAAACATGACAGGCTGAAGGAAATGGTCAGTTACTTGAGAAGAGTCCAGGTGAGGGCCCTGAAGTAAACAGAATCAGGCACTTTACAGGCTAAGGTTTAACCTTTCTTAGGGAACACTGCGTTTTGTTTTGTATTGCAATTTCCAGGGTCAAGATCTCTTACTTTACGTGCTTTCTCATGAGGGAGAAATGACCATATAAAGTCAGACTGAATTTGTCTTTGGCCTTCTCACCTCCTTCTTTGGGCCATGGGACCCATTCTTCTCAGTTCCCCATTAAACATTTGAGTCTTTTCTCCAGGACTTAGTCCAGCTGAGGACAACTTGATAATGCTGAATGAACATCATTACTTGAGAAAAGAAAGAAAACTTCCTATAGCATTTCCACCAGTACAACAAATACCGAATAGCTGTCCTAATTCAATTTCATTTCATTTTTTTTTTTTAAGATTTTTATTGGGGAATTGGGGGAGGGGAACAGACAAGTTGTTATTCTTTTTGTTCTTCAGTTTAGTTGTGGAGGATGTCGCTTCACTGACCCATGTTGGTATTGTGATCATTGCGCTGTTCCTGGCTGAGGGAGTCGCTCGCGGCCATTGGACGGCCGCTCACGGTGGCTCACAACAGCTAACGAAAGCGCATGCCAGCTGCTGGCCAGCCCCACTGCAACCTACGGCCATTGCTGGTGACTCACCGCAGCCCAGCTTCAGGTCAAGCTGTTGTTCACCATCTTAGCTGTAGAGGGCGCAGCGCCACTGGCCCTCATGTGGGATTCGAACCAGGGCCCTGCTGCTCAGAGCTGGCTTTCCAAGCCAACTCTCAACCAACGTGCCACTTGGCCGGCCCTCAATTTCATTTCTTTATCCATTCAACACACATTCATCGATCAGTTACTAAGTGTAAGTCACCCTGCTGGTGCTGGAAGTACAACGGAAATACGAAAGTCAACATATCCCTTGTGCTGATGGACCTTACTGCTTGGTAGGTGAAGTCATGGCCACAGAGCCACGTGCAACTTCCCCTCTGCTTTCTCTTCACTTATACTGCTCCGGTAAACTGCCTCTCTGATAGGGAGGAAGAAGAGATAGAGCATCAGCACTTCTTTAGTTCTGGGGACAAAAGCTGAGGGACAAAATTGTCTTCATGAGCTCTGGAGGCTGATCCTTAGGCAAGGAACAAAGAGGAAATAGGGAGGGAAGAACTGAATAAGAAGGAGAAGGAGTGGGGAGAAGGGAAGGAGAAAAAAAATACAAGATGCTTATGGTAGGGCATGGGAGGATGCCAACTGGGATCTCAGTTATGCCTGGTTCCTACTTTTCATACCTAACCTTTGACCCAAATAAAAGATATAGTTCTCCAAATATATTTCGTGTTGAGGGGAATGTTGTATGCCTTGGATTTGGGTGATGTGTCCCAACTTTGAGAGGCTCCTTAGTAATCCATCTTGGAATTTGGGTTTGTCAATTCAGTCTGTGTTTTTAACAGCCAGGTAATCCCCTATTTGCTTTCCTCAGCCTGGAGAGCCTTAAGCCTAAAACCCTCTGAAAGACAAACCAGCATGGAGGTGTGTAGGGATGGGGCTGCCAGGTTATCTTCTGACCTCTTTGGGACAAGGGAAGGGGGTGGGGGACCAGTGCCTGGTCCCGACTGCTTCAGGGGGAGACCAGTCAGCCTGCATCCAGGTTGTGAGAACCAGGCAGAAGGTGCTGCGTGAAGTTTCCTTTTCAGGGAGTAGAATTCCCCCCACCCCCCTTTTACAGTGAAACTGGAACAGTCCGGGGAAAATGGGACAGGTGTCTCCAATCAAGAGTCAGGGCTGTTGACCCAACTCAGCCTAGGAGCCCTAAGAGAGTGATAGTCTTGATACAGGGAAAACTATAATTTTCCGTTATAAGAGATAGTCCCTTGTCACGGAGGTTGGGCCCGGGGATCCGCACGTGGGTCGCCCTCTGACAGACGAACATGGAGGAGGGTAGGCCAAGTGCACCTCCGAGAATGAGGCCAGAGCGAACTCTGGGTTCGTTTCCCCCGACTGTAGGAAAGGATGTATCAGGGTGCATGCCCTGCCACCTGGGTACCCTACTAAGCTGGGTGGGGCTTAGGAGGGTGTGGGGCAGACGTTCCCTTTCCACCAAGTCTCTGGATTTGTGAAGCCAAAGAGCGGGGGCGGAGGGGGGGGGCGGTGAGGAGAGAAACCAGGAGTGGCCAAGCAGGAGCGAAGGCCGGCCCAGATTCGCTGACCGCTCCAGCCTGGGGCCGGGGCAATCCCAGGGGCGCACAGATCCCGCGCCTGGCCAACCCCGAATCCACCCGCCGCCCAGCAGCCAAATAACCCTGGGAGTTTTGCTCCTAAAGGGAAAACGAGGCAGCGCCCGGTACGTCCTGCGCGTCCCTGGCCCCGAGGCTCCCAGGCTTTCTTGTCGCCATGAGGCCCCCTCCCCCCGGCCACAATAGGACGCCAGCGCCGATTTTGGTGCAATGCGAATTAGCTCCAGTCGCCGATTTGGGAGGGACTGACAGGTTCGGGGAGTGCCGGCCCTCGCGGCGGAGTCAACGCCCACCTCCGCGGGTATCCCGGTCCCCGCCTCCGATCGCCATAACAACTGGCCTCCGCCCTCCGGGCCCCAGCCGCGCCGTTTCACGCCGGTCAGGGCCGGGGTTGCACCGGAGGGCGCCCCGCATCCGGGCGGCTACGCGCCGCCGCCCCCGCCCCCGCCCCCGTCGCCGCCGCCGCCTCCTCCGAGCGCGACACAGAGGCGCCCCCTCCCGCCGCGGTGGAGGAAAGCCCCCTCGCGCCCCCGAGACTTGACTTTGCAGAATTAATAAAAGCACCTCAGTGGCTGGGCTCCTCCCGCGCGTGCCCCAGCGCGCCGCACCTGCCCGGGTCCCCACACCTGCCCTTTCTCGGGCTCCAGGGCGCAAGCAGCGGCCAGGCGCGTAGCTGGGCGGTCGACGCCGGTGCCCCTGAGCCGGGGGCGCAGGACATCCCCGAAGGCGGCAGCGCGCGGGAGGCGGGGAGGCGGGGAGGGCGGGGAGCCCGCGGGAGGAGGAGGAGGAGAAGGAGGAGGAGGGATCAGGCGGGCGGCGGGGAGGCGGAGAAGGGAGGCAAGAAAGTAGCAGAAAGTGAGGCTGGCAGCCCGCTGCAAAGGAGCCGGGCGAGCAACAGCGGCGGCAGGAAGTCTGTGCCCGAGAAGAGCAGAAATAAGAGCCAGGGAGGGACCGCGGCGGCGGCGAGAGTGAAAGAGGAAACTGCAGAAGAGGAAGCTCTGCCGCAGCACCAAGTCTCCTCCGGCTCCCGCGCCGAGCATCCCCGCGCCGCCCGCCCCGGCCCTCTCGGACCCTCCTGCGCCTCCGCCACCGGGCGCCCCCTCCTCAGTGCGCCCGCCCCTGCCCCACGCGCCCGGCCACGCCGCCTCGCCGCCTCGCCGCCTCGCTGCCCTCGTCTGCCATGGCCCGGGAGAACGGCGAGAGCAGCTCCTCCTGGAAAAAGCAAGCGGAGGACATCAAGAAAATTTTCGAGTTCAAGGAGACCCTTGGAACGTAAGTGGGGACTGGGGAGTGAGGGTGGAAGGGGCTGCGGCCACGGGTGCCTACGCGGCTCCGCTGCCAACAACGCCGCCTCGGCAGGAACCGGCTGGTCGCCGCGTCCTCATTGTGGGCTCTCTGCCCTGCGGAACCTCCCGCGCGCGCCCAAGCGTGTGGGTGTGCGCCCCTGGGCGCGGGTGGGCACCGCTCCTGGGCGGGCGAGCCCTGGGCTTTAGGAGGACGGCTCCCGCTGGCGAGAGACTTTCTGTTTCCCCTGACACCGCCGCCCTCTCGACTTCTTTCTCTCTACGCGTGACTGTGTGAGCTGAGATGGTGGATTTTCTGCTAACTGGCTGTGCGCGTTTACTCACCGTGTGTAGGGTTGCACCGTATGGACGAGAGATGTGGTCACGAGAAAAATCGAGCTCCGGTCATTCCCATTTCTGCCCTCCCATCATGTATTCTTACAGAATCAACATTACCAGGTGTTATGCACGTACCAGGTGTAAGGCAAGACTTCGGAGGGCCGCGCGATTGTGGAAGGGAAGAATTTCGCAGTGTGCAGGGTCACGTGTGGGCAGAGCCTCACCTGAGCGTCTGTCCATTTCACAGAACCTCAGCCGCACACGCAAGGGTGCAGGTCTCCCGGGGAGGGTCTGTGAGTGTCGCTGTGCTGGCGGTTTCTCTCCAGTGCTGTATTTAGTCCGATGCTGGTAGCTGCGTCTCAGGAAAGCAGAAATAATCAGAAGTCGATGGTATGGATGCTGCCAGCGTGTGCCACTCCGCTCAGCTGCTGTTCCCTTTCCGCCCCTGAGTTGTTTTTTGTTTGTTTTGTTTTGGGGCGCCTGAGAATAGGTGCGGAGGCTGATAGTGAAAGAGCATCGGGCACTGCTGAACGAATCTGAAGTTCAAGTTATTTTCTCCCCGCCTGTGATCAACGTCAGTTGTTGATCAGTATCTGTTGGTGTGCATTCACGCACGTGCTACATGTACTGGACGTTTTGCAGGGGTTCATGGAGGTGTTGATGAGGTTGAGACGAGGAAGAGGAGGTGTTTCTTAGGATAAATCAGTGTGCTTTTGTTTCCTTTCTCTTTTCCCCTTTACTTGTTTTTGTGGTTAGTTTGCTTTTCCAGAACCATATGTTCAAACCCAGTTTGTCTTCTGCCCCACACTCAGGGTCCACTGCAGTTCTTCGGGTCATTTAACCCCCATCCCTCCACCCCCATGTCTGCAGCACGTTTCCTTCCTAGAGCAATTTGTGAAGGTAGCCTTCTCAGCCATGTTTCTGATTCCGGGGAAAGCACACTTGCAAAGGTAGCGAATAAGGGCTTCCCAGCGTTGTGCTTTGATTCAGAGAGGGCACCTGTGGGTCTGCACTTTCCATCTCTGTTGCCATGAAAACAGAAAAGACTTGGCATTTTCAGAAAGAGGGGTTTGGTGCTGCCTCTCAGCATGGCCAATGAAGGGGTGAGTTTGGGTGAACACTTTCGAAAACTGCCATTGAGGTTTATTCAGGTCTCAGCTATAGCTCTGAAGATGCGCATCTTATGCAGGACCTAGGAGTGTGCCCTTGCGTGTGGTCCCTACACCGATGATGTGGCTTGCAGCCGAAGGAACTGGAGTGAGTCGAGTCCCATCTTGTGAGAATGTGTTCCTTTGCACGGCAGTGTGTCCCCACTTGGGCTCCTCTTCCTGCAGCCTCCAGGCAGACCGATGCAGTGTCCCCTTATTGTGCCCCGCTCCCGGGGAGAACCCCAACAGCCGCACCTCTGCAGTGGCAGGCTGCTGAGGCTCAGTGAGCTGTGGCTTCATTGAGGAGCTCCTGCTGTCGCAGGCGCTGCTTGGGGATGACTGCGGTGGTTTCCGCCTCTCAGAAAGATGGGATTTGCCTTCTGGAACCTGAGAGACTGTAGAGCTCTTTGCAGAACAACCTTGGACTCTGGCCACATTCTTGTGAACTTTGGTACAGGTCTCTGTTGGGGTCCCAAAGCTCTGCCTTCTGCCTTACAAAGAATTCTTTGAAAAGAAGCTTCCCACTGAGGTCCTGTCGTGCTGGTAAATGTTCTAGAAGAAGGAAACACTAACAATAAAATGATCAAAATGTTTTTACTCAATGACATAATGATGATAATGGTAGTTGTAGGTGACGTTATTAAATGAATACTAAGTAGCAGGCATCATTTTAAGTGCTTATATGTGTTTACTCATTTTACTCTCATAATAACCTCATGAGGTAGGTGTTTACTACTATCCCCAATTGGTAGATGGGAAAACTGAGGCAACAGAGAGTAAGTGACCTGCCAAACATGAGCTAGTTATTAAGTGGTGGAGCTGATATTGAATCTAGGCAGAACAACTCATGATTATCCGTAAGGGGTTGAGCCACTTTGTGGATTATGTAATGGCAAATATTTAATAACAATGTGACTTAACTTTAGTATTTGCAAAGCTTTTCTGAATGTTAATGTAAAGAAGACATAATTATGGAGTAACCTGTTATCCAAATCGGTGACATTTCAAAGCTTTTGGGTTATCAACATTGTTTTGTCTCCTTGGACTTTCCAGAAATGGTCTGAAAGTCAGGGTGCCTGTTCCACCCTGGGCCATGTCCAGCAACCTTGGCCTGAGTCTAAATAGAGGAGGTGTCTTCCGGTCTTATCAGTATGGATGTTGAGTGTGGGCTCTGATTACGGTTGGGATTCATTTCCAAGGTACTCTGCAGATCCGATCATTTTGTTTGTCACACCTTCACTAGATGCCTTTAACATCCTAAGGCAAGAAAGCCCAGCCAGGAGCCAGACCATCAGCTTGCAGTGCTAAAATGCTTTAAATAAAAGCATCTTAAAGGCTTGATGAACCCTTGGCCAAACTTTGTCATTTGATACTTGGCTGCCTGATCCCTGTACCCTTCTGTGCAGAGCAGAACACTTACTGTTGAAGCTAAAGGGTCTGGCCATTTAGTCTGTGTGATGAAAGGGACCTTGCTGGAGGGTGGGGCCAGGAGAGTGAAGACTGGCCCAGAAGGGTGGGAAAGAGGCTGAGGAAGCAAAGGGTAGCTACGGAAAGGACCCTCTTTGTGGTTTGGGCCTGAATTAGCTGACACACCTCTGAGTCATGTCTCGGGATCAACCTCTCCCCCTGTGGCCTGCAGTGTGACTCCTTTGACAGGGAAACCCGGAACCTAACCTTATTTTCCAGTAAGGTGGTGAGACTTAATTGCTATTTATTAATCAGTGACATGTTTTCAGATCCTTGGCACACTGTGAGAGCAGATAAATGTTGTGTAACAGCAAATTAGGAGCAGTAAACATTTCTGTCCACGTATTTGCGGAGGCTCTTCAGGCCGTCTCTGCTGTAGATATCTTTCAACAACTTCTGAAACATGAAAATGAAAATATGCCATTTGGAGACATATATGGATGGGCATACCGTCCAGGAATACCCCAGACTCATGGAAGTCCCTTCTGTAATTTCCACGCCAGGAAAGGCATCTGAATAGAGAAGGCCTTAATACTTGGCACGACACAGAAGGATTCTCCCAGTCGCCCTCATTTTCCCCGGAGTATAGGAACCAGCATGTCCTAGAAAACAGACCTTCCTCTCTGTGGGGTATGAATACATGCTTTTCTTACAGACTGAACACTGTACGTGGAAGTAATTGCTGTCTGTAAGGGGCTGGAGCAGGCCTAGTGGAGGATGTGAGCCTGGGTTCCAGGTCCGGTTCAGCCATGAATGGGGTGTGTGGCCTGCCGATTGATTGGTCATTTGTCCAGCCTCCTCATCTCTAAAGATGCCTGGAAGACGAGATGGTTTTCACATACCCTGACAATGATGAGATTTTATGGCTCGCCTTTCCATGTGTGGCCAGGTGTAGCCGATTCCTGTCTGGAGGGACACTTTTATGCCCAGCTCGTGGCAAAGGGAAACAGCTCAGGACAGGACGTCAGCTTAATGTCAACAGCGCAGCTGCTTCTCTTATTCATTAAATGAGGGCCTGTTGGGTGCTGCTTTAGGAAGGGTATAAATACAAGTTTCCGTGGGGCAAGCACTGTCTTTTCCCACAAGTATCATGCTTACCTTCCTTGTTCTGACATTGCTCATTCAGTACACCTGTTGAGGATACAGAAGATTGATGTATCTGAAGGCCCAGGTAGAAAATAGGCTTAGCTGTTCTTTTCTTGGGGGTGTATATGGAGGGGGGAAGGGGGACTGCAAAGCTACTTGAAGTGGTTTGTATATTTGACTGGCTGATTTAATAGTATTTATTCTGGGATTACTCAGAATTTTAGAGTCTGGGAGAAGCACTCGAAAGAATATTGTAAGCTGTAGGAAAGACTTGCCTTTGCTCTAAGAGAATTGGGAAACACTGGAGGGTTTTGAGTGGAGGAGAACCTTGATGTGAGTTAGGGGTTCCTGTCGTGGCTTTGGCTGCTGTGTTGAGGAACTGGCAGGCTCAAGGGCAGAAGTGGGGAGATGCGGGGAGAGATGGTGATGGGTTCCAGCTGGGGAGTCACTATAGAGGTGATAAGAAGTGGCTGGATCCTGGATCTATTTGGAATGAGAGCCGATGGGAATTCCTGGTGGATTGGATGTGGCCTCTGCAATTCTCCAAGGGTTTGGGGTTTGAAAGAATGGTACCATTGGTGGTTTGGGTCAGTTTTTCCAAGGATTTTCTGAGCACCTGTCTCGGGGAAGTTTTTTGGGATAGCTTCTGGGCTCCCCTCTTGAGGGACTTCTGTATTTTAAGGTGTATTTCCTTCCTTCCAAGGGCTTGTATCTGGAAAGGGCTTTGAAATACCCCTTCTTCTGTCACAGAAGGAGAGTTGTGATAGGCTGGACATTTGAGCAGCTGGAGAAATTTCTTCACTTTCCATGAAAATGCTGGGTTTTGCCTTTAGAATGTTCCATCTAGGTCAGTTTGGGAGTGGGCCTAGAACCTATAACTCTCCCACTTGCTTGGGGAACTTACAGCCCAAAAATTCTGTGAAAAATAATAAACATGAGAACACCTGCTACTCCTTTCTTTGAAAGCATGTTTTGTTTTGGAGAGGAAAAGCCAAAAGTTCTCAGTGACTGAAAGAAAGATAACAAAATCTAGTGTCCTTTGGGAAATTCTACATTTGGCTAGAGCTTGTCCCCAGAGGGGCTAATGAGGACTGTGTCTCACATAGAAATTTCTGGTTCAAAGTTAGCAACTGAATGGACAATAATCAGGCTTGGCAGGTGGACCTTTGTGTCTTCTCAGAGTATGATTTTAGGGGTTAAATTGTTGAGTTTTTCTTTGGCTAGGTCTCCATAAATCCCTTTAATCTTTCCTTTCCCCAGCTAAATCTCCTTAAATCCCCTCCAGTCTCTCTCCTCCTCTGTCCTCTGGGAGGGCTTAGATTTTGGTCCAGCAGGGGATTGTCACCTCATTGGTCAACTTGCACCCACAGTGGCACACCCCAGGACTCTGAGCCTTCAATCCTGACGAGATTCTACAGGGGTCATCAGGGAGCCCACGGCCCCTGGGGACACATTTCTTTAACTGAAGAATGAATTGCTGATGGGTGGCCAGCAGAAAGCCTGGTGCCCTAGTCAGCTGATCCACGTTTCTTTTCTGACTCAGGATGATCAATCCAGTGCATATGTGGCTAAAACAGGAGGATATGTGGACCCTGGGACAGATGCCGCCATGATCTTCTTTCTCAGTTCACGTTGATTATGTCCCCTTGACTCAGAAACAGGGATTCTGTGTGTTGGATAAACCAAACCTTGAGGAGAAGGCTTTAAGACAGCATATTGACGGAGGCTAGGTTGGGAAGGCATCAGGAGGCAATGAATAGAAATCACAGAAAGGTAGTTCCAGCATGACCATTCATTTCTGTATGTGGCTGGACAGGTTCCTTAATCTTTTTGAGTTAAGGTGGAGATGGAAGTTGCTGTCTTACGGGCTTCTTGTAAGGATTCAGTGACGTATATGAGGTGCCTGGGACATAATTGGGATTGAGTAAACTGTCATCACCTCTGGCTGCCTTCAAATGCTGTGATTGAGGCTGACTACCTATGGATAGTCAGGACCAGTACTTTGGGGGAAGAACACATCAGTATCTGTTGGAAATTGATTTTGGAAGCTCTTGTTGCAGGTATGCAGAATGATGCATATTTAACCTCTCCCACAACTGAGGTGAAAAACCATCCCAAGCCTGTTGGCCAGCCAGCGGGGGACAATTTCTGGGTGTTCCCCAGAGCACAGTGGTGAGCAGCTGAGAATGTAGGTTCTGAGTTTACTAGGATGTGGGTGCAAATCCTGGGTCCCCTGCTTCCTAGCTGTATGGTTTTGGGCAGATTATTTGGCCATTCTCAGTGTCGCGTCCTCATCTATAAAACAGGCTAAGACTGGTAGCTAACCTAAGGGTTGCAGGGAGAATTAAATGAGGGTGCATAGAAACTATTTAACACAGTGCGTGGCCCATGGATATGTCCTCAGTAAATGCTGGTTCTCTCTCATTAGTCCCTGCGGTGCTGGAACACTGCTCCTCCGAGGCCATTTGCACAGATTTGGGAGGTCCATTGAGCCATTCAACATTGGCTCCCCGCAGGAGGGTGTTTAGTTCATACAGTGCTAGCATTAACCAAGGGACTCAGCCTGAGACGTCCTCCAGGGCAGCTCGTGTGGTGGAGTGACCTAGTTTGCTTATATCCCAGGCTCATTCTTTCCTCTAGTTATCTCATCAGCTTTGTCTCCTGCACCCTGAGCTGGTGTGTGTGTGTGTGTGTGTGTGTGTGTGTACCTGTCCCTATCTACATCAGCCTGTGCAACACTTTTCTAACTGCACTTTCTGTCTTCTTGAATGGAACACAGGTCTTGGTGTAGCTGTGGCCCTTCTTCAGCTGCAACATGCTTTTTCTTACACAAGCAATTCACTGAGAATTGCTCCAGAGCTTCTGCTTTGTTTTTTTATTGAAAACAACGTTTTGGTTTGAGGACTTAGGCAACTTTTTTTTTTAACAATATCTTTACATTGTGGAGTTTTGTAGTTTACAATCAAAATGTACTGAATGTATTTTAATATTAGAGAATTTAAAAATGGCAGCACAATACCTGAAACTAATATAATAAAAAGAATAAAAAAATAAAAATGGCAGCATGTATATGCATATACCACATGAACACATGTAACTGTTTATTTGACAACATCCTTATAGGGGATGGTGGATGGAGTGTCAGAAAAGGTCTCAAAAGGTTAATTTCTGTGGCTGCCCGAGTGGCTCAGCTGGTTAAGAGCCCGCTTGGGAGTGCCAGCTCTGAGCAGCAGGGCTGCGGTTCGTCTCCCACATTGAGGGCCAGTGATGCTCGCCCTCTACAGCTAAGATGATGAACAACAGCTCGACCTGCCTGGAGCTGGGCTGCTGCGAGTTGCTGGTGACGGCGTAGGCTGCAGCCCCTGCTGCAGTGGGCTGCCATAAGCTACCGTGTGTGGCCGGCAGCCAGCGTTAGTGGCCAGCAGCCAGTGTGAGCTGCCAAGAGCTGCTGTGAGCGGCCGACCAATGACTGGCGACCGATTGCCTCACCCGGGAAGAGCACAATGATCATACCAACATGGGCCAGTGAAGTGACGTCCTCTACAACTAGACTGAAGAACAAAAACAGCAATTTGTCTACCTGTCTGTTACCCTTCCCCGATTCCCCAACACCGTTCCCTTCCCCCCAATTCCCCAATAAAATCTTAAAAAAAAGGTTAATTTCCCAGGTCCCAGGGTATAGATGTGATGCTCGGGAAGTTGCTGTCTGTGTTGGGAGCTATCCTTCATCTTGACCTGTCTGTCCATTTTAGCCCTTTTGTGGCCAAACCAGGTCTGGGGTCACAATTTATTGGGATCTCTATGACAGGGTGAGCAGGGGAAGAAGGGGCCCCCATACTGAAAAGAGGTGATGTTACACTGCTTGTTGAGAGGACCTCTCTCTGTCTTTCATGACCACAAAACACGTCACTGAAATGGATTTTACACCAACTGGATTTGGTGCTGTAAATGGAAGCCTAAAAGTATCACATTCAATCAAATCCTGGACAGTCCCTGATTTTCAAGTGACACTTTTTTCTGCCTCCTACACAACTCCGTCCCCTCCCACCAAGACCCACAGTGTTATGGAAACCAAACCAAACCAAAACCAAACCAAAAAGACTTTGTGGCTTTAGAAAATGTATGGGTGGATGGAAGAGAAGCTGAGTGGAGCAGGAGGTCTGGTGGAGGTGGCAGACGCCCTAGGCAGGGCCAGTGTCCCCTGACCCCAGGTGTCTTCCCTCTGTGGGCTGACACTTCTTCAACCTTGATAAAGATGACTGCTTGCAATATACCTTACAACATTAGAGGATATCAACGGCTTGAAATAGGTTGAAGGAACAGTCATTTATGATATGAGGGATTTTAAAGAAAAGCATGTTGTCTCCAGCATGTACCTGAAAAGAATTCGCATTTGAATGATAGACAGGAGGGAAAATAGGTAATTCTGGCCGTGGGACTTTGGAGGACCTGAGGAGGCTCAAATGGGCTGCAAACTGGAACTGGCAGGCCAAGTGAGGCAGGCTGGGGAGAGGACCCAGGCTGACTGAACTCAGGCATCACAGACTGGGTCCAGCCGGCCTGGGCCCTGGAAAGGGAGGACGTTATGGTGCTGTCCCTGTGATCACTCTCCCCTCCCCTCCCCTCCAGCACAGGCCAGGGCCGTTAACACTGCCATTCAGCCATGGCCGGATATCAAGGCCTGAGTAGGGTTCTGACTACCATGAAAAATTTCACTTCTCTAAGAAAATATGCCTCTGCCACCGCCACCACCACCACCACCACCACCACCACCACCACCACCACCATGCTTGAAATGAGATTTTGCAGCAGACCTTGTATTAACGTTGGGGACAGCCCATTTCTGACAATAATGTACAAGAATGATACTGCTTGGTAGGTAAAAATGGAGTTTGTGGTTCTAGTAATGATTAAAAAACAATGTTGGCTTTTAGTGGTGCTTTATCGGCTTCTTTGACAACTGGGATATAATAACAAGACCTCATTTGTGTGTGTGTGTGTGTATGTGTGTGTTTAAATTGTGGTAAAAAATATATAACATAAAATTTACCATGGTAACCATTTTGAAGTGTACAGTTCAGTGGTTATTAAGTACATTGTTGTATAACCATCACCTCCATCCATCTCCAGAACTTTCCATCTTCCCAAACTGAAACTCCATACCCACTAAACACTAACTCCCCATTCTCCACCCCCAACCACTGGCAACCACCATTCCACTTGCTGTCTCTTTGAATTTGACTTGTCTAGGAACCTTGCATATGTAGACTCCTACAGTATTTGTCTTTTTGTGTCTGGCTTCTTTGACCTTGCATAATGTCCTCAAGGTTTATCCGCTATGTAGCAGGTGTCATACTTCCCTTCCTTTTTAAGGCAGAATTCCCTTCCATTATGTGGGTGGACCACATTGTGTTTATCCATCATCTGTCCATGGATACCGGTTCGCTTCCACCTTTTGGCTCTTGTGACTACTGCTGCTGTGCACATGGGTGAACGCATATTTCATCAAGTCTCTGCTTTCAGTTCTTTTGGGTTATGTTCAGAAGTGGAATCTCTGGATCATATAGTAGATAATTCTAGGCTTATTTTATGAGGTGCCACCATACTGTTTTCCACAACTGTGTGGTGTTTTGCAATTTGCAAAATGTTTTTATGTACGTGCATGATTCCTTCCGAGTCTTAGAACAATCTTGTGAGTTGGTAGCATTGTCCTGTTTTACAGATAAGAAAAGGGAGGGTCAGGGAGGTTAAATGACTCAGGTGAAAGGTTGCTAAGTGGCTGATAGAGATGGAAGAGTCTTTGGGCTCCTAATTCGGAGCTCTTTCTGCCTTGTCATCCTGCTACATGCTGGTTAGTGGAGTCAGTGGAAATAGAGAATTCTGATGGATTTAAAAAAAAAAACCCATCTGTGAATGTGTTATGGTGCGGTAAGGAGACCAACTCCATAAATCCTCCTACCTGTAATAATTTCAAGCTACCTATGGTTTTACAACCTACTGCAAAATCCTTGAATGAGACTTTGAGTGGGTATAAGGTGACGCGTACACACCTGTGAGGAAGCAGTGTCAGGAGAGCTGAGTTCGGTCCACAGTCCCACTTAGGAACTGTGGAATCTTGGCCTTATCTTTTTTATGTCTTGATCACCTTGTTTGTTAAATGGGCATAATTACATCTGCTTACATTACAGACCTGTTTTAAGTCTTGAATGAGATAAGTAAATGTGTGTAGTAAGGTCTTATACAAATAGAAGGTATTGTGTTATGAAGATTATAGCTTTAAAAGTATTCCTTGCTCATAATTGTTAGCATCATGCACTCTTTGAAACCTGGCTATCATCTTTGGGGCAGGGTTCCCGTAGAAGCTGGGCTGTAGTCAACTTTGACTCTGAAAGCATAAACACAAAACCCATCATTTCGTAGTGTATTATTCTGGCTCTATTTAGGTGTATTGTTTTCATTCTCGGTGTTTAAGTGATTGGTACCTTAAGAAACTCTTTTACAAAATTGTAAAAGCAATGTGTCATCCTACTGGAGGATTTGAAAAGTATGGAATTGTATAAGGAAGACAGTAAGAATTGATTGGTTGGCTGGCTGNTTCTATCTCCACGAATGTAAAATCCTTATGTTATGTGTCATGTTCACTTAATAGCAGAATATTATGGATGAGCCAAACTCACCTGTTGATAATTTACGTAGGATCTTGCACATGAAATACGTACGTAGAAAATAAACGGAAGATGTAATTGTGCACCAGAAGACAGAGACCCCCAAAATAACTAAGGTTGTTTAGAAGGATTTTCAGCCACAAAAGTTTGAAAACCAGAATTATAATAGGCCAGACTACTCCATTTTCTGAACAGTTTAGTTAAATCCTACTACAAGTATTATGAGCACATACTATGCTCCAGGCACTTTATGAATAATATGTCATACAATCTTCACAACATCCCAGCAAGGTAAGGCTTTTGTTTTTTGTTTGTTTTAAACAGTTGGCACAGAGAAGGTCAGCCACTTGCCCATGGATGTGCAGCTAGGAATGGAAAGATCTGGGATTTGAAACCAGGTCTTATAAAGTCCAGCTGGTTTCCCCCGTCCCTCTGCATATGTATCCCATATGTTACCTAACCAAGATATTACTCTAATATGATTTGTTTAGGGGTCAAACCGGCTAATCCGGGTTTCAGGGTGTAGGTTTTGGTGTGAAGTATCTGGTATGACTAAATAATCAGATTAAGTAACTGTCAAGTCCCTCTTTGTTCTAGGATATGCAGGTTTAAATACAATTAGACTAGATCTCGCTTAATGTCTTTCTTCTCTTTTCTTTTCTTTTCTTTTCTTTTCTTTTCTTTTCTTTTCTTTTCTTTTCTTTTCTTTTCTTTCCCTTCCTTCGGTATTATAAAGAGCCTTTAGAACTAATTCTGGTGAGCAGTGGAGTGGGAACACAGGGAACAGTCAAGCAGGAAAATCGACACAGAATTTCAGAACATGCTCAGAATAAAGTCTTCCTTTTAGCAGTGAATTGAGTGGCTGGATTCAGTGAACTCAGGGAACTGTCAAATTGACTTCGGCTTAATGCCACCTGTTTGGGCTTTATTTGAGCAGGTGTTTATTTCACCAGACAAAGACATTTGATTTCATTAAATCTGCCCATTTCAAGTCTTCTTGAACTTCAGAATTACTTCAGAATTTTTTTTAACGTGTCACTATCCTTTTCCTACTTATTACAAGCCCAAAGAATGCTGAAATTCTGTTAGAGAAATAATTATTGAGGGAGTTGCACATTGGGAAACGGACATATTTAGGATCTCTTATGAATGGGTATAATACTGAAATAAACTTTTTATCTCCCCACCACAAATACATTTAAGAATTCTGTTCCCAGAGCTAACATCATACTTATTGGTGAAAGAATGAACACTTTCCCTTCAGAGCAGAAACAAGACAAGGATGTCTGCTCTTGTCACTTCTGTTCAACATAGTACTGGAGGTTCTAGCAAGGATGGCTAGGCAAGGAAAAGAAATAAAAGGCATACAGATAGTAAAGGAAAAAGTAAAACTGTCTCTATTTGCAGGTGACATGATTTTGTAGAGCAAAAATCCTAAGGAAGACATTAAAAAAATCTATCAGCACTAATCAGCAGTACCAAAAAATGCATACAAGTGGACATCTTGGTCAGCGTTGCTCAAGCAGTAGTTCACCATAATCAGAAGTATCTGGACGCTGATGGTATCCACTTTGAGCACCTCTTGTCATTGCACAAGTCAAACGTGACTTGTATTCATCTTTTATTATTGGTATATATTGAGTATTACAATTTTAATACAGTTTCCCTTTCTTAAAAGAATACATTTTTATTTGGCACCCTCTGTATATGAGTTTATCAANCACAGAAGGGACCCTTTCACGGTATCGGCTACACATCGAGCAGAGCTGGATAAAAGGAGGCGTTTGCTCATGTGCTTTCTTCTCTGATGTCACAGTTCCTGGGTCATGGTTCCACAGTGTCTTAGGGCTCTGGTTGCAGGGAATGCTGGGAGGAGGGGATAAGTGAGCAGAAATAGGTGAACGTTTGGCTTGGATAATGATAAGTGGGGGTGATGGGAACAGCGGGAAGAGGAGGTAGCTCTGATGTTTCATCCCCTGAAGCCCCTTTTCCCTCAGGCCCGATTCCAGCAGAGCTCGTGTTGTGACACTGTTTCAGCCTCCAATTAAGCAGACACATGATTTCAAATAGGAGATAAAGGTTTGAAATGTTGCAAGGTTTCAGTCACATTTGTAGCCTATTGTATGTAGTAACTCTTCAGTTTCACAACAGAAAGGGGCAAAAAAAAAATCCTTCCTTGTATGATGCAGATAACATAATGGCACTTCTGTTTGCATGTGATCGTTGCCCTTATCAAACGGATGGATTTTTATCACGGTGCCTCCAAATCAACACATTCTTAAAGAGCACTTACCCACTAATTTAAGGCTCATATATTCAGTGATGATATAAGGGCTAGGTGGTCATTTATCCAGCTCTTTTGGCTTAAAATGTATGGTTTCAGGTTCACATGAAAACAAAAGTATATACCTGTGTGAAGCAGGTAATGCATTTTATGAATTTCTCCATTTTGATTGAGTTGAAAGCCTTCCTCTTTCCTTTAGACTTAGAGAAATAGAAAGGAGACGGGAGTGAAAAGATCCGCTGTGTCTTCTAAGCAATTGTGCAGGAAGGTCAGTTTTGAACATAGGTTGAGCACTAACAATGGGCCAGGCACCTTGTAAAAAATTATAAGCAGAGTTAAAGCGACTCCCTTCCTGGTGTGCTCCCAGCTTGGTTTGGGCAAATGTGATGAAAATCTGACTCGTAAAGGGAAGGGAGGAAGAACTAGAGAAATGCAGCGTTCTATTGGGAGACTTATCATCTATCAAGTTCCCTTGGTGACAGGCCCGGCACACGTTTGTGTCACACAGACCTCAGGTGGCCTTGAGCAGATATGGGGACATTTGGATTTTCAAGCTTCAGAATGTTGACTCTGGAGAGGGGCCTTGTGAACTTCTTGTTCTTTGATCAGGTTGAGAAAACAGAGGCTTGGGGCAGCTGGGGACCTTCCCCAGGGCCACACAGCCCAAAGTGGCAGGTTTGGTGCAAACTTCTACAGCTTTGGGGTACAGAGCTCTTTCCTTATTACACTGGGGTGCGGGATGCTAAATTTCTTTAGAGGATAGAAATACACATAGGTTCTCCTTTGAAAACGAGTAAAAATGACTAAGTTCTTCTTCTTCTTGTCCTGTTCCTGGTTCTTTATCAAAATCTTAGGGTGGCCGAGGATTATAGCAGTCGGGACCCCTGTCTCAGGCTGTTGTGAGAAGTGAATGAACTAACGTTTGTAAAGTTCTTACTTAGCACAGCTTCTGCTTCTGAGTAAGTCCTCAGTTGACGACTTCTCACTGTTACCTTTACAAGCTACGCGACCTGAGTGAGCAGTGCTGGCTGTGGGTGGGCACTGTTTCCTGCGCTTTATTACCCGGTGGCCTTAGCCTCTGGGTGCCAGGGGCCTGGCACTTCTGCCTGAGGGGGCTGCTTTCATTTCAGGAGAACATGTATAAGAGGAGCCCCTATCTGCCATATTATTGTGGGATTTTTCTTTTTCTGTTGTGGCTTGATGATTTTTAGTTGTTGATGAATGGGTTTCTGTGGCTGACATTGCTGAGCATGAGACGTATGTGTCCTATTATATTTGCATATGACAGACATTCGATTCTGGCTTAGTTAAGTTTTGTGATGTATTCTGGGAAGTGTGGTTCAGCTAACTCCAGTCCTTGAACCTTGGGAGGTGTCCAGGCCATGACTGTGGAATGAGTAGAAGTTGAGGACCCTGGTTGAGTTGTCTTAGTAACTGCTGCGATGTGGACAAAGCCTGCTACCTCATTTTTTTTTTTTCTGGCTTGCCAACGTGGTGCTAACCCTTTTGAGACAGGAACCCTTTTGCACAGTTTTCATAGCTAGGAAACTGTACCATCTTGAGACTCATTCTCAAGCCTTCCTAAGTAGACAGAGCAAAGCTCTGAGAGTAGATGAGAAGCACAGTCTGAGTTTTCTATTTTTTNGTGTCCCAGGTTTATCGACTTTCAGGTAAAAGCTTTCCTTGCTGTCGGTACCTGGGCCAGAACTTGTGAGGGGAAAAAATGTACAGTTTCCCCTTTGCCAGCATTTATTTTCTGAATGTCCTGGAATTTCCAAGGAGGCTGCCAGGGCTGACTTCAGTGGGAGGGTGTGGAGGTGGTTTGAAAAGGAATAATGATGGCTACCAACACTTGAACTTCTACTCTGCACTAGACACTTGACCACTCGAAAGGGCATTTAATCCATCAACAACCCTGTGAATTAAGTACCGTTTGACAGTTGTGGAGAACTGACTGGCCCCAGGGCACATACGTCACTGGACAGTGGTTTGAACCTAGATCTGTCTGAGGAAGCTTCTGGAAGGCTGTGCCCAGCTCGTAACAGTGCGGTCTCAGGTGCAGCCAGCTTCTCCAGGATGTGTCCTGGGAATCTGCGCCTCTGACCTGGTTCTGGGGGCGCTGGCAGAGACACGTGCACTTGTGTGTTATGGCCGTTGTTATTCAGCCTCCAGAACCTCACCCCTGCCGGCCTTCTCCTCAGGTGCCTCAGAGGCCTTGCCCTTGAGCCCGGAGCTGGGGAGTTATGTTACACTCAGCCTGTGGCGGAGGATGCTGGAGCTTGGAGCCTATGCCCTGGCTCACCTCTGTGCTGAGAAAGGAATGGGCTTAATAATTATTTTACAGGTCAAGGATACATCTTGTTATTGAGTTGGTATTTCTCTCCTGGCAATAGGAAGAAAAACATTAAAAAAAAATCATCTAGAGAACCCTGAGATTTTTGAACCAAACTATTAGTGAAAACCAACAAAAAGCAAAAAAATAACCAGAGTGCTCACCTCAGGGATCTGGCAAACACAATGTCGTGTTCTCTGGAACTTAATAAAAATACACATCGTTTATAGCTTAGGTATCCATTAGTAAAAGGTCATGGGAAAATTCAGGCGGATATCTATAAATCCTGGCAATGTCTGGTTTATTTTCTCAAATGGCTAAAATGTGTACAAAAGAACGATTTCTGTCCCTGTCCCTCCTGTACGTGCTGGTGTTGAGCTGGTTACTTAGTGGCAGCTGAGCAGCTAGGGGACAGATGGTCTCTGACTCCCATCTCAGTCTTCTCTTCTCACTTAAGTTTTTATTTTTTATAATTCCTGTTGTTTTGCTCACACTCAAATAATTTTCTCGTTACAATTGTGTTTTTTCAAAAGTTTGTTAGATCAGATTTACTTTTTCTCAGGGCTTGGTAATTGAAAAAAATCATTATTGTGCAATAAAGGCCTCATCATATATTATGTATCTCATGTGCTTTCTTTATGTTTTCATTAATTGGAAAACACCAGGAGATAGCCAATAGGAATATTAAAAATTTTGAATACACGCTCTATTACGAAAGATATACCAGCATGATATACAACATTACTCATTGTTTCTCTTTAGGATACATTTTGAAAT
>NW_017731621.1:447045-485851 GCF_001890085.2 Hipposideros armiger | reverse complement strand
TATTGGTATATATTGAGTATTACAATTTTAATACAGTTTCCCTTTCTTAAAAGAATACATTTTTATTTGGCACCCTCTGTATATGAGTTTATCAAGGCTGTAGGATGCAACATCAATATACAAAAATCAATTGTATATCCAAAACCTTTTGCGCTTCTGAGGATACCATCGAGATAGTGAAAAGACAACCCACAGGATGGGAAATTTTTTTTTTACAAATTTGAGAAGGGACTTACGTCTAAAATATGTTTAAAAATGCTTGCAACTCAATAATTAAAAAGACAAGCCACTTAAAAATGGACAAGGAATCTGAATAGACATTTCTCTGAAGTAAGCACGTGAAAAGGTGCGGAGCATCTTTAGCCATTGGAGAAATGCAAATCAAAACCACACTGAGATATTACTTCATACTTACTAAATGAACCTGAACGTTCATCAGCTGATGAATGGATGAGCAAAATGTAGTGTATCCATAAAATGGTCATAAAAGGAGTGAAATACTGATGTATGAGACAATATGGTTGAGTCTTGAAGACAGTAGTCTAAATGAAAGAAGCCAGTCACACAAAACTCCATATTGTATGATCCCATTTATGTGAAATGTCCAGAATAGACAAATCCATAGAAGCAGAAAGCAGGTTAGTGGTTGCTCAGAGCTCAGGGTGGGCGGGCATGAGGGGATATGGAGAATGATGGCTAAAAGGTACAAGGTATTTTGGGGGGTATGATAAAAATGTTCTGAAATTGGTGGTGCTGCTTATCACACAGTTCTAGGAATATATCAAAACCACTGAATTGCGCAATTTAAGTGGGTGAATTGTGACTTGCATCTCAATAACGCTTTTACAAAAAAAAAAAATCTGTTCATCTAGCTATGCACTAGTATTTCCTGTAGTAATTGACCGTTAGAAACAACTCATTTAATAATACAAAATTGATAAAATGAACTATGGCATATCAATAGAATGTGACATTTTGCAGACTTTAACCCATGATGAGGAAAATTATTTAAGGGCATGGGTAAATCGTATACTGTTTAATGTTAAAAAGAAGGTATCAAACAACATGATCCCAATTTTGTGGAACAACACTTATAATTTTAGGAATAGGGAGAGGGCCGGAAGTACATGAGTCAACTATAGTGATAGTCGTCATCTCTGGGTGCTGAAATGACAGATGACTTTAATTTTCTCCTCCCTGCCTTGCTGCATTTCCTAGACTTTCTATGCTAATCATGTATTAGTTATCAGAAAAAGAAATTTTATGTACAATTTACATATAGTTATAGACTGGTTTAATACTTTAATAAAATAAGAAGGAACTAAGGATAACTTTCCCTTCACACATTTCATTTCCCAATGATTACTATTCTCACAATAATGATACACACAAACACACACTATATACATAATATGTAACAGCTAACTTTTATTGAGAGCTTGAAATAAATATAATATACTGGGGGTGCCAAACAAATGTATACACATGACTTGTATTCATCTCTTGCTATTGGTATATATTGAGTATTACANGGTGGGACAGAACCTGGTACCAACAGGAGACCCTGCTCAGCTGATTTCCAGCAGGCTAACTTCCAGCAGGAAGAAGGAGGTAAAAAAATATTGATATCCAGGTGGGGCGGACTCTTCCTGATGGGGGCAGGACACAGGAACTTAGCTTCTCAGTCACTTCATGGCATAACATAAATACTATTTCCTATGGATTGAATGTATGTGTCCCCCCACATTCACATGTTGAAGCCCTAACCCCCAAGGTGATGGTATTAGGAGGTGGGACCTTTTGGAGGGCGGAGTCCTTATAAAGAGACCCCACAGAGCTCCCTTGCCTCTTCCACCCTGTGAGACAGTGAGAAGATGGTCCTTTATGAAGCAGGAAGTGGATCCTCACCAGACACCAAATCCGCCAGCACCTTGACCTTGGATTTCCCATCCTCTAGAACTATGAGAGATGTCTGTTGTTTAAAAGCCACCCAGTCTACAGCACTCTGTTATGGCAGCTGGAACAGACTAAACACTTACAGGCGCAGTCCTGCCTTCTGCCAGACTGCTCGCACCGGAAACCTTGAAGCTAATCTCTCTTTAGAACACGGTGTTCACAATCAACTAACTCATTCTTGGGATTAGGAGGTGAAGTCTTTCTACCTCACATGGAGATCGGATAGGCAGCTCCCTCATCTTGTGGGCCATGAAACTGAGGTGTTTGGAGATTAAGTGGCCTATCCAAGGTCCCACAATTACCCTTGCCTGGCTCGGCCCCCAGACCGGGTCCTACTGAGGTCATGGAAGTGGCAACCTCCAGTCTTCGGGACCAGTGACTTGTGGCCACCACTTGCTTCGTCTGTCCCAGGGTGTTCCTGGTGGCCTCCCTCTCTTGCAGAAATTTTTGAATGTCTGTCCCCTATGTGTAACCTCATCCTGGGGCTGTGGGAAAGGACCATGAAGATGCAGGGATCTCGCGAAAGCTTGGTTAACCCTGAAGGTCCTATGAGCTGGGTGTCCTTCAGAAACTCTCCAGGAAGTTGGAGTTGGGGGGCTGCTGTGTAGGCTTCCAGCACAGCTGGGGGGGGGGCTGTTGTCTAGACAGACCCTACCCCTGCAGAAAGCTGCTGGGTTCATTGAACACGAATAAACCGGGTCCCTCTTGACACGCCTGGTCTGCCCCATGAGGATGAGACTTGAACGAGTCCCAGGTGCTAGAAATCTGCGTGGGTTTGTCTGGTCACAGCCGTCTGGAGGTGTGCCTTTGTTTAGTCCCCTCAGGCAGGCTTCAGATGAGACTTCTGAGAATCGTGAAACTCAATCCTTGTTTTTTTTCCTTTTTAAAAACATTGAATGGATTGTATAGATTGAGAATCTCCAAGCACTGAGGAAACATTGATTTAAAAAAAAAATGTTCCTGTCCCTAGGGAACTGTCTAGGGCGAGAGACAAATAAATATGTAATTACAACTCAGTGTGACAGTGCTGCCATCGGGGGTACACAATATGAAAGCTGAGTAGAGGGGCCTGTCACCAGAATCAGGGTCCAGGGACGGTGAGCTTGGCTGTTGCCTAAGAAAGTTCTGGAAGTCAGAAGTGAAAAAGATAGGGCATTCTTCAGTATTTAATGAGCTCCTCCTGTGTGCCACAGAGAACCCTGGCTTCTGTAAGACAAAGGAACATGTAGTTTTACAATAATAGCAAATATTTATTGAGTACTTACCAGGTACTAGACACTACCAAGTACAGTATTTTACAAGCATTTTCACATCAAATTCACACAGCAGCCCATACAATAGATAGAATGTTATCACTATTTTAAAGATGAGGCAACTGAGGCCCAGAGAGGCTAAGTAACTTGGCCAAGGTCACACAGGACTGGGATTTAAACCTAGGTTACCTGTCTGGGGCCAAAGCCAACGCCCTTAACCATCACCTTAAAGGGCCTTCCCTGCGCAGGTTGTTAAATTTTGTCCCCTGAACATTTAGAGAAAATTGGATGTGTACCCACATACACACATGGTGATATAGACATAGTGTGAAGTGTTTTAGGGGTTCTCAGGGAAGGGAATCATTTTTAACAGAAATAATAGATGGACAGCCCGAGCTGAGCAGCCGCTGAGCTGCCAACAGGTAGCAGAATGGTTCAGCTAAAAAAAAAAATAATAATAATAGATGGAGACAAATCGTAAGAGCTGGTAATTGAGTTTTTTTTACCCCCTGTAGGGTAGCTTCTCTAGTGATGCAGTGGCAGTCACATATTCATTTAAGACTGGTTATTAAACTACATAAAGCTGATGCTCTACCAGCTGGGGCTTCAGTGGCAAATGAGAGATGGAGTCCCTGCTGCCCACCCTCCTCTCCCCNAGCTTGAAATAAATATAATATACTGGGGGTGCCAAACAAATGTATACACATGACTTGTATTCATCTCTTGCTATTGGTATATATTGAGTATTACAGTTTTAATACAGTATTTTTCTTGCTTACAATGTGTATACATTTTTTTTGGCACCCTCTGTATATAGACATAACTAAACGTTACAATGTGTGAATCTTACCGTGTTATAATAAGTGCTAGCTTTATCTATTGGAATGTAAGTTCTGAAATATCGTCTGCATTTAAAAAAATTGGGCCATAAGACCAGCTTGCTTCGCATTTGCATCTCCCCTTTAGTAGCACGTTGCTGTCACGAGTGAGCGAAGAAATGGAGTCTCCACGGGAGAGGGGAAACCTCAGCGATTTCTTTGCTGAGCTTCTCTCCTGTCTGGAGTCTCCAGCGACTTGGCATCTTGCGAGTGGCTCACGCAGTTGCTGAAGCAGGCATTCCCAGGAGATGTCTACTCCCCAGTGACGCCTGGGTCAGCAGCTCCTTCACCGATACCCTGGGAGACTGTTTTGGGGCATTGGGTCGTTTTCCCCTCCGCTTTGGGGAGGCGGAGACCTCGAAGCCCTTGGCCCTGTAGAATTTTACCTGAGTCAGCCTGGAACATTGTTTTCTCCCTTTCAGCTTGCCCCCCAGTCTCCAACCTCTAGCTCCCCTGTCTGCAAATAAATGGTGTAAGCTGGTTAAAAGCCATCCCCAGGATAGGCTGGTGTGCCTTCTTTTCCCAGGAAATGTTTTGGGCAGTCTTTGTTTGTGTCTCTGCTGTGTGCTGCTCAGGGGCACAGGAAGAGTTGCCGATCTGCTAATTGCAGAGGTTTTAGATGTATCTCGTCTAACATGCTTCTCAAATGAATAGATTGTGGAAAATGCACAGTTTTGAAATGTCTGAGGGCTCATAAGCAGCTCTATTGCTTGTCTAGGGCTAGAGGTCTCCACAATTTTTTTTTTTAGAAAAACTCCGCCAGCGTGGACGTTTGTCTGCTATGAAAAGAACAACCTCTCACCCTGAAGAGTCACGAGCTATGGCATGAATGAGAGTGTGTTACCATGCTCCCGAGTCACGTTAGCGCTCTGTTGTTGCAAGAAAATGCTTAAAGAGTCTTGGATCAAGGCAAGGCTTGCAATTACATTTGTGAGGAACATTTTCACTAAGTCTGCATGATGTACATCCCAGAGAGCAGTTTGGAGACACAACCACACTTCACACAAGGTGCCTTCAATTTGTGGGGTTTCATTCTGCAGGACCTGGACGAGGCAGCAAGATTACCTGGTTTGAAAAGGGGCTGATTATTCGTGGCATCAGCTCCCGTGTGAAGGACTATGTCACAGAGTGGGTGGTGGTGAAGTGAGCTGAGGGGTTTGGGTAGGGGTTGTTGGCTGTCCCATGCATGCACGTGTGTGTGTGTGTGTGTATGTGTGTGTGTGTGTGTGTGTGTGTGATGTGTGTGTCTTTTATAATGTGCAAGCCCTGGGTGTGTGCTTAGACCTAGTGCTATGTTCTGCTCAGTGCTCTTGGAACACACTCTGAAGGATATAAAGGACTCTGGACATGTCCTGACACTGCTCCCTTGTGGGGGTGCGGCCAGAGGTGCCTTCCTCAAACTTCACAGAGAGATGCTGACCACCCAGATGCTGGCCTGGAGCAGTTGAGTGGCTTTATCCAGGCCTAGTGGGAATGAGACCCAATTATTGTGCCTCCCAGGACACTGGCACAATAACCAGACCTTCCTCCTCTCCTCACAGCGTGAAAAATTCTGCTGAGCCTCTTGGAGGCTGGAGGTCCAGTTTTAGTAACGTGCCCTTTCCTGGCTGGCTGTCGTCCAGTTACTCCCAGTGAGTGTTAATGGCTGTGAGTTTGAAAGTTTTATTTAAAAGGAAACTGTCTGTCTTGACCCTGGTGTCCTTGTCATTTTTCATCTTTCTGAAGGTTTTTCCTTCTTGGGAAAGAGGTTGAGAACGAAGTGGTCACAAAATCCATTGTTTTGGATTGCCACCTATGGCCTTCTAATTGTTTTTTTTTAAGATTTTTTTTTTAAAAATTAGGGAATTGGGGGAGGGGAACAGATAAGTTGCTGTCCTTTTGTTCTTCAGTTTAGTTGCGGAGGATGTTGCTTCATTGGCCCATGTTGGTAGTGTGATCATTGCGCTCCTCCTGGGGGAGGCAGATCGGTCACTGGCCATTGGACAGCCACTCACGGCAGCTCACGGTGGCTCATGAAAGCTCATGCCCGCTGCCGGCCAGCCCTACTGCAGCCTACGCCTTTGCCAGCGACTCATGGCAGCCCAGCTCCAGGTCAAGCTGTTGTTCACCATCTTAGCTGTAGGGGGCGCAGCGTCACTGGCCCTCAATGTGGGATCCGAACCAGGGCCCTGCTGCTCAGAGCCTGCATTCCCAAGCCAACTCTTTTTTTTTTTTTTTTTTTAGCTGAGCCATCCTGCTACCTGTTGGCAGCTCAGCGAGCTCGGGCTGGACTTGAACTGCTGTTGCTCAGAGCTCAAACTCTTGAGTGAGCTCTTAACCAACTGAGCTACTCGGCCGGCCCTCCCAAGCCAACTCTTAACCAACGCGCCACTCGGCTGGCCCGGCCTTCTAATTTTTTTGACGCCTTCCGTGTGGATTTAGACCAAGGGAGGGGGTGAAATAGTACACACACTTGGAGTAGGTCACCCAGTGCCCCAGCGAGAAGGCCACTTTTCTTGTGCGTCGTTTTAGTGCTAGCATGGCACCCATCACCCCGTGGTGTGAGGTGACTTTAACTTTGAGAGGTGACATCTCAGTGTTTTGACCATAAGGGGATAAGGGCAAGATTTTACTTCTGTTTTAAGTCAGCCTTCTGCCTGGTATTCTCATATAGAATCAACTTCTTTAATTTAAAGTAGTTGGGGCCCTGGGGATAAGTTTTGGTGTGCTTCCCCAGATTAGAAGGGAATCACTATGTAAACGAGCTTCCCTGAGGATTGTCTCCGGGAATTCCTGAAGTATCTTAGGGTTGGTGTGGTGCATAAATACTATATCAAGCAGTCAATCTTAGACTCTTCTGTTCAAGGTTGCTACGTGAAGGCAGTGTCACCCCATCTGGGATCACCGGGTGCTCTGCACAGTCGTAATTCTTTTGCCAATTTTCCAGATGCCTTTGGAAATTCATGCTGACCGTTTTTTTTTTCTTTTTCATTCCATTTTGAGTACTGAATATTTTCCTGTCATTACTTAAACTGGCATGGATAAAATATTCCTTTTCAGGATGATGACTTTCAAGTGTTTTTAAAGAAAAACAAAACACCCAGCTGGTTAAATTTATGAGGCCTGTTAAAACGTCAGTGGGTGCATTTGGGACTAGGAACCTGACTTTCTATAGGCCACAGTGTCATTCACAGGGGTTTCTGATAGTAGGTTACATGAAGGAACCAGCAGAAAATAAATTTGAATGGATAGAACCGTATCATTCAAGACTCAAAATAGAATTTTTCCCTCAGAACCTATACTAAATTTATGAGATAGCTGCTGTCATTAACAACAATATAGGTTAAAATGGGGAATGATTAAAAATAATATAAAGACTGAGTATAAAATATTCCATCCATCTATTCATACATTTAATAAATTTTCTTTTAGCTCTTATGAAATGTAAGGCCTTGTGCTAGGTTCTTAGAGAAAAAGAAAAATGTTGCACTCAAAAACCTTAGTAGGGGGCTGGCCGAGTGCCACATTGGTTAGGAGTTGGCTTGGGACAGCAGCTCTGAGCAGCAGGGCCCTGGTTTGGATCCCACATTGAGGGCCAGTGACGCTGCGCCCTCTACAGCTAAGATGGTGAACAACAGCTCGACCTGGAGCTGGGCTGCCGTGAGTTGCTGCGGATGGCGTAGGCTGCAGTGGGGCTGGCCAGCAGCCAGCGTGAGCTGCCAAGAGCCGCTGTGAGTGGCGGTGCAATGGCCGGCGAGTGACTGCCTCACCCAGGAAGAGTGCAATGATAATACTAACATGGGCCAGTGAAGCGACGTCCTCCACAACTAGACTAAGAACAAAAAGGACAGCAACTTGTCTGTTCCCCTTCCCTGATTCCCCAGCACTGTTCCCCTTCCTCAATTCCCCAATAAAATCTTAAAACAAAACAAAAACAAACCAAAAAACCTTAGTAGGAATGTTGGGTAGGAAGAAAACTTATAAGCTTAAATCACCATATTCAAATTTGAGAAGTGATACATTCTACAAGAGAGGGAAGGTAAAGAGAAAGTAAACCAGGCATTTTCCATACATCGTCCCCACTTATTCTCTTAATCTCAGTGAGACAGTTTCAGAGATTTTCATTTTCTCACCCAGGGATGTTCAGCTACTGTGTTTCCCCCAAAATAAGACCACTCCAACCATCTACGTTTATTCATTTACTCATGTACAAAAATCTACATTTATGCAAACAGTCATGTCTGGCTGACAATCTCAGCTGGAGCTTACGTTTGGGGAAGGGCTTCTATTACGAGCATCCTGAACAATCATGCTAGGGCTTATTTTCCGGTTAGGTCTTATTTTTGGGGAAACATGGTAGTAAGTGGCAGAGTTGGGATTCGAAGTAGGCTCTGACAAGACATTTCTCTGCCTTCCCTAAGCAGAGAGAAATGCTACGTCAGTTTAGAAATAGAGACATGAATTCTACCTGTGGGATGTGCTAGAACATGAGCTGAACTTGGAAGCATGAGGGAGGGGGTGTCCACCTATGGAGGTGGGAACAACAGACAGGACCAACATGCTGGGCCGAAAGCACCACCATGGGACACAGCAGGGTTGCCATGAAGGGTGGGAGGTGGGTCAGTTAGCTGGGCGTGAAGGACACGTGAAGGAACCAGTAGGAAGTAGGGTTAGGGAGGTAGGGAAGGTGTTAGGTCATGATGAGTTTTGGTTCTAGGTTAACATGTTTATAATTTTAGCAGGTGATACAAGCTATTAGAAGACCCAGGTGATAAAACTATTAGAATATAATATTAGAGTATTAGAAACCAACCCCAATGTCTGGGGGCGTTGGAGCTGGGAGGACCTGCAGAGAGCGTTGGAAGGCTGGCACAGTGGCCCCAGCGAGGGAGGCCTGAACTAGCGTGGTGGGGGGAGCACAGGGGAGGGGACAGGTGTGAGAACTGCTGTAGGGGAGGCCTCCTTGGGGCTTAGGGCTGGCTCACCCTGGAGCGGGGAGAAGCAGAGTTGCGTTTTGGTGCTGCCTCGGGTGAGCGTCTCACCGTAGCATGGTCCCCCTCCAATTTGACTGGGGTGTCATTAATTTGTAGCTTGCTTTTGATGGTAGATGAAACCGTTACATACTTAAACACACAGTGCTTGGTGTCAGATTTTGTTCTGAGTGCTTTACAAGTACTTTTTTACTTTTTGTGACAACCCTGTAAAGTAGGCTATTATTATTATTATTATTCCCATTTTACAGATGAGAAAGTGAAGACGGGCTCTAGGATCTGTACTCTTGACCATTAAGCCTAACCCTCACTTTGGTGTGACTTATACATTTGAGATTCAAATTTTCGTGCATGTCCTTGAATTCCAGCTCTCTTCTCTTCCTAAAATAAAACGCTGTAGTGTCCATTGAATATGTAATGCACACAGTGGACACATCCAGAATGAGATTTGTTGTGGAGGTTTTACACCAAATTGGATTGAAATTGCTGAAGTAGGAAAATGAGAGGATATTATAGTGAGAAGGACCAAAGAGATTGTCTGCTAACCAGATTTTGTCCAGGCTCCTCAGCGTGTAGGTGGGGACAGCAGGTGGTTTACAAAGGTCGTCAGCATCAGACTGGAATTGGTGCCTCTGACATCTATTCCAGTGAGGAATGTTCTATTATGTTGGGGGGAAACTTACTGAAGAACTGTTGGTTTTTGAGTGTTTGGTAGCCCATGTCCAGGGCTCCTTAAACTGGATTTCACAGCGGGCTGTTCTTGGGGAGGGGGATGGATGCTGGAGGCCAGTACCGTAGCCCCAGGGGGCTGTGTGGCCTGGGAGGGGGACCCTCTCCTCCTCACACTACTGCTATCTTTTCTTGACTCTGTGTCTTCAGCTTCCTCCATTCCTCTTGTGGAACTAAGAACGTTGGGAACTTGCCAAAATTGTTCATTTTCTGGTGAGTGCTGTTGAGGTTTTTTTCAATATCAGGGTTTACGTCCACAACGTGTTCAAATCCTGGGTTCCCCCAACCAGAATTTCCATGAGGGTCTCCTGCTTAATCTTTTCACTGTCTGTGAAAAACCAGTGGCACTCCATCGGAGAGAACCCCCTTTCTTAGAGACCCTCTGTGGAGTAGGGGCTACGCGGGACAGTGTTTTCTCTATTTTTCTGGTTTCTCGTTAATCTATACTTCTGCCCTAGCCCTGAACTGAGCAGATCCTTGAAATCGTCTTAAACAGGCTCTGAAAATGGTGCTGGAGTTCGGAGCAACAGTTATGTCCCTTGCTGCCTTTGCTGGTTCCTCCGGGCCAAGCCTGTCCTTTTCCTTCTGCATCTGCTGCTGGCTGGGCGCAGTGGTTCAAGGCCACACAGGCTCCCTGCTGTACTGCCCACTTCCTGCTGCAGGCTGTCCCTGAGGTTCAGGCATTTAACTCAAGTGTCAAACTCAGGAACTGAATTATGGGCCTAGGAGGAAACACGTTGTATACACCATCTCTGCATTTTGGCCCGCAGCTGTGTTTTTGTGACCTTAAAACAATTTCTGTCTCATCTCAACCGTTGCCCCCTTGGCTGGTCCGACTCATCCGCCACCTTCGGTAATCTCAGTTTTAATTAATCTTTCAAAGAAACAGATTAAGATGATTGCTTCCAAGCTGAGTTTGCTGTATGTACCTTTCAGCTGCCTTCCGGAAGTGATTAAAAGAAGAAATTATATAGGAGTTTTTATGCCCACTTAAGATTATTTTTGGATTTTGTCTCAATGGTTTATTTCCATCGCTAGCCTGTTTTTAGCACAAGAGCTGAAGATGAGGAGTGGGGCTGGACTTTGTTACCCTGTGGGTGCTCTTTGCTCCTGGACGTCCCGTTATGATCTCTGTTCCTGTCTGCCTTGCTGGCCCATCTCACAAGGAGCCTTTCTTGGGGAGCCATGCCGAGTCATCAGCAATGAAGTCACAGCTTGTGTTGGTTATTCAGGATGCTTCTAGCTCTGCCTTCTCTTCAGTCCCAAGATTTCACAAATAAACCATCTATTCCTGACCCACCCAAGGTCCTGTGGCCACTGCCCCCCAGGATGTAATTGTAGCGCTGAATTTAACAGATGGTATTGGAAAAAGGTTGTCTACTGGTTGGTGGTCCCCTAGGCTGTCCTCCCTGAGGGTAGCTGTTGCATTTCCGCCATCTGTGTCCCCAGGGCCTAGGCTATTGCCTGGCACACCAGGAGGAGTTCCGTGAGGGTTCTCCTTTCAGTGTATGGAACAGTTAACAGAGGGTGGTAAGCATTGATCAGAGTCAAGGCAGAAAAAATGTGGGCTTGCAGATGTGTTTTGCTTGGCCTGAATGCTGTGTAAAAAGTTTCTGAACCACCATATCAAAGAAAGGTACATTATTCATAGAAAATCCAGATTTGCAGCTTCTCTTCCAGAATGTTGAGAACTGAACTATGCTGGAACCGAAGGGTGGGCTTCCCTTTGGGGCCTGCACGCTGCCCTTTGCTCACCGACCCCTAAAATAAGTTGGTAAAGCCATCTACCCCTCATACACTTTCAGTGGCTAGCTAATATTTTTTGTCATAATTTGAGTGGCAAAGGATGTGATTCCCAGCTTATTGTAAATATTGCTATCTTTAAATAAAACGGTTACATCATTCTTTTAAATATAACCAGTGGGACCTAAATACCACAGAGACCTATACATACTCGCCTTTTAAAGAGTGCTTGAATAGATTCTTTTTTAACCACTGGAATTTCTACCTCATTCTCTTTTTTTTTCCTCTAAATTCATATTTTATTCCCATAGAATGTTATCCTAGGATATTGTATTTGTTCTTGCAAAAAATACGTCTGTACATTAAAATTAAATGTCCTGTGGCTTTAAGGGTCTAAATATTAAAAAGTTCCTGTATTTAGTCATTAGGATTGATTACCATTATACATTTTGAACAAAACATATATATAAATATGTGTGTGTGTGTGTGCGTGTGTGTAATTACAAGCTTTAATAACAATATTAAAAGGAGAATGTAAAATCTACTTGCAAATACATCTATCTCCTAGTGAAACGCATGGAGCTCTTTGTTTTGCAATTGTTTTCTGTATCCATGGATGAGAATTACTCATCGCTGGGATAAGAAGGTCTAGCATTAGCCCATTCCTGTTTTTGTGTTTCAATAGATGGCAGCACAGAGAAACCATATATAAACTAGCTAACTAACTAACTAAACTAACTAACTAACTAACTAACTAACTAACTAACTAACTAACTAACTAACTAACATAGGTGAGGCTAGGTTCTGTCCTAGTGGTCCTGCATTTTCTTAGAAGTCTTCCCGAGTTACACGCCCAGTTGGTTATCCGGCCTGCATCCATAGTTAGCTGCTACCCCTTGTTTCTTCCTCTTCAGCAGGCAGTTCTTGAGGGAGAAAGCACGCCCTCTGGGCGGAACTGCATTGGAACTGCCTCAGGGTGGGTGGGGTGCTGTCCCACCCGCCACACCCGCGTCTCTTTGAGGCTCACTGGCAAGAGGGCGTGTGTGTCCCCGAGTACACTCAGGACAAAAGACAAGGGTCAGCGCTGGGCTGTAGCTCCGTCAGAAACCACACTGAGGCTTAGTTCTGTGGGGCCCTCCCGCAGCACCCAACCCACTCTCGGTAACATTACAAAGGTAACAAACTGCAGTCAATCCTAATTCAGGGATTCTGTATTTGTGAATTCACCTACTCACTGCAAGGCACTTATAACACTGGCTGCGCTTTTGCGGACATGAGCCGAGCAGTGAGTAGAACAAGACGTGAGCACAAGCAAGCTCCCAGCTCAGGTTGAGCAAGGCAGGGCTCCTCCTTGTTTCAGCTCCTGCACTGTGAGCCAGTATCCTTTGCAGGCTCTGTTTCTTACCATGTTTTTTGTCTTTTCTTTTGTGCCTTTTTTTTTTTTTGGTGATTTCGCTGTTTAAAATGGCCCTGAGTGTGGTGCTCAAGTGTTGTGTTGTGTTCACCTGCCCACAGTTCACTGTTAATGAACCAGCAATACAATGAGGTGTCTTTAAACAGAAACACACAGAAAGCCAGGTGATGTATGATGGGTTGATGAAACGCTGTGATTGGATGGGAGGCTCGCAGGCACCTATCCTGTATTTCCTCTGGTAGCAGTGGCTCAGGATTCGCTCCTTCAGTGTTTCCGGCAACATTACAGGACGTAACTGCTGTGAATAGTGAGAACTGGCTCTCTGTAAGTTGCACGTGGATGTTGCGACTTTGGAAATTTAAGAAGAAATTTCAGGGTAATGTCTGGTAGGCAGGTTTTTCACTCAGAAGATGAAGGGAGTGACAAGTACTTTATTTCTACAAGATAGTCATTTAATGCGGTTCTCTAACAGGTGTGCCATTCATTAGTGAGCTTTAGAGTCCATCCAAAGGAATAATGCTCTGATTGTGGGACATGCCTTTGCTATGTAAACTTAGCTGTGAACTTCTCACTGTATACTTAAATTCTGAGAGTCACACAGAGGGCTGTGCAAGGAGAACAAAATCTGAGTTGCTTTTATTATTTGACTAAATCTTCTGTCACCAGAAGATAAAAGACCTCAGAAAAGAAGCCTGGAGTTAGGAAACTGTGTCGACCTCCTAATTTACATTCAGAACCTTCACTTATTCTGTGACCTAACCTGGCTTATACGACACTTCACCCTTAACACAGGTTTGAACTGGGCGGGTCCACTTATATGCGGATTTTTCTCAGTAAATACTGTAAATGTATTTTCTCTCCCTTATGATTTTCTAAATAACATGTTCTTTTCTCTAGCTTACTTTAAGAATACAGAATGTAATACACATAACATATGAAATATGTGTTAATCGACTGTTTATGTTATTGGTAAGGCTTCCGGTCAACAGTAGTTATGTAAGTTTTTGGCAAGTCAAAAGTTATAAGTGGATTTTCAAATGCATGGGGGAGGGGTGGGTCAGTGCCCCTAACACACATGTTGTTCAAGGGTCAACTGTATTTTTGTTTTTTAATAGCCGCTAGTCCCACAACCACTAATGTCTACTAAATAGTACATGAAATGTAATGGTTACGACTTTGAGAAATTTATATTCTGAGGCACAGAGTGTATTTTAAGATGTGACTTGATCCTTCTGGAATCCTCGCTTGAGTGAGGGCTTTGCATTTCAGTGGACACAGACTCCCAGCCTTTGCCCAGAGTGTGACGTAGGCATTCAGGAAGGAAGTGCTGCTTGCCGAATCCTCGCCTCCTTCTGGATAAATCTCTGCTCTAAGAATACCTTGGCTGTCTTCAACTCTCTCTTTATAGAATGTTTTATAAGCTCAAATCAGATTCCAAGTCTGGTTCTCCCTCAATAAATTATAAAGCCAATGGTTTTCTTTCCTTTCCCTGTATGTTATCATTATGCATATTTATTTAATCAGTAGACATTACTGAGCCCCTACTTTGTGCCAGGACCTGTGTTGGTTGGTGGCGGTACAGAGCCTGCCAGCCCTCGGCCCCGGGGGAAGGAGCCTGCTTTCTGCCGGGGAGAAGGATTCTTGTCACAGTGTGGAGAGGCTGGTAGGGGAGGTTCCTGAGCTGAGCCTCAGAAGGACATACTCAGGGCATCTCAGAGTTTGCCTGAGCATCAGGGAA
Source organism: Hipposideros armiger (assembly GCF_001890085.2). Taxonomy (NCBI): domain Eukaryota; kingdom Metazoa; phylum Chordata; class Mammalia; order Chiroptera; family Hipposideridae; genus Hipposideros; species Hipposideros armiger. The sequence continues at coordinate 471,170 of NW_017731621.1, read as the reverse complement.
GGCTTCACAGAAGAGGTGGTGCTGGGCCTGAGGCTTGAGGGATGGGTAGGAGTTTACCAGCTAAGCAAGGGAGAGAGGGCTTCCAGTCTGATGGCCCTTCTCTGGTCCTAAGACCCAAAGGATGAAAGAGCAGGAGTCTGTTTTGGGGTTCAGGCAAGAACAGGGGAGTGGTGGAAGAGGAAGCTGGAAAGGGAGTGAGCGGCCGTGGTTTCAGGGACTTTTTATGCCACATTAGTTGTTGGGAATTTATCTTGAAAGTGGGAGAATTGAGGGGGAAACATGATTAGCATTTCTGTGCCTTTGAAAGACCACTTTGGAGCTGTAGTTGGTAAGTTTAAGACAGGTGTCAGGGAGACTGATTCAATTGATTGTGGATTCATGGAAGGGGGAGTTGGTGGAAGAGATGAGTGACCAACTGGCAGGGGCCACGGAGAGGTGGAAGGACAGAAGGTGCACTGAGGTAGTTGAATCCAGCTCTTTGGTATCATTTTGGATTTGGGGATATCAAAGAGAAAAGGACTAAGATTCCATGCTTGGGCAATTGGGTAAAAGATGCTGCACTGTACTGAGTACATACAGTAGTGGGTGTGAATTCTGTATGCTCGGGATTGCATGGACCCGTGCGAACACAGAGTGGAGCTATCCGGTACACAGGTGAATAGATTCATCTTTATGGCACAAATACAGCTCCAGGATCACATCCCGGAAGCAAGGTTTTGGTTTTTTTGGTCTTGCTTGCGCCTGCATTGTCTACTTGAGTAATTTATGTTGGTCTGTTGGTTGGCAGAAAAAGAACGTGGAGCAAAATGTGTGCAAGTCCCTGGGAGGAAAGAAAAGTCTCTAATGACGTGGTCTGAAGAACCCTGTGGGCACATTGCATCTGGTTAGATGCAATGAAAGGCTGTGGGCTGTTTTTCAAAAGTGACTTAGGTCAAGCCGTCACCTGCTGGCCATCCTGTGTTCACGGCGGCCCTGTGGAATTGCTCGGTGCCTAAGGACACCAGCTGTGGTTTAAGGTGTCTGGTTCATCCTTTGGCTGGTGAGTCCATTCTTTGGGCGAGTCCCAGCTCTGTGCCTAAACATCTTTCTTGCATAATAGTGATAATGCAAGAATGGTGATAATGGAACCCACTTATTTGTGAGGATTAAACGAGATAATTGATGGTGTTTCTTAGTCCAGTTCCTGGCATAGTAAACATGCCAAAAAAAATTGTATCTCGACATAATTACATGAATAGATCTTATATAATGACTCTAAATTCACAACCAAACATAAAGCTGGGATTCAGGATTGGTTTTCTAAGAGATATATAGTTTTTTCATATAGGAAAGGATGCACTTTAGAATTCTTTCCTATTAGTGCATTGAAAAATATTCGATTTTAAAGAATTCCACATACTTTACAATCATCATCTATTGTTAATCATCTAAATTATACTCAACTACATTAAATAATGCATTGAAGTTTTAACGTGGTTTTTTTTTCCCCCTACATCATCTCAACTGTTCCTGTATCACAGGCCTCACTGTGGGGCTGACCTGGTGGCCCTGATTTTACTGATGGGGACACTGAGGCCAGGAAGCTTCAGGAATGCCACTCAGGTGACAGCATTCGGGCCAATTGCAACCTTTTCTGTTGCATTTGAAATAAAAGGATCAAAAAGGAAAGAAAATGAATGTCTAGTTCTTTGCGCTTTTTGGAGAGCAAGAAATTGAGGAAGAAATTGCTAATTGAGCAAATCCAGACCTTTCCTTAATAGCTTCACAGAGTATACAGGTGCATCTAATTCTAATTCTTTTTTGGAACTATGGTACCTCTTATAAATAAATACACTCTTAATTAGCTGGAAAGACAGAAGCAAGTGTAGGGAAGCTAAGAGAGAAAACTATTAGCAGTAGTTAATAACACATTAGGGCCACACTCAGAATGGGTTACTCTTGATATGAATCACTTCCTGGGAAAGTTAGAATCATAGAATTGTAGAGAAGAAGGGATCTTTATTATTATTATTATTATTATTATTATTATTATTATTAGTTTCAAGAGTACAAAACAATGCAATAGTTTCCTTTTTACCCCTCACAAAGTGGCAACTCCCCTCCCCAATCCACTGCCTCCCCCACCCCCGATATCATATATATCTATTACAATTCCCACACTATACTCCACATTCCATGACTAGATGTATATAAAATTATAGTTGACATATAATATTATTCAACATCAGCTTCAGATGTATAGTGCAGTGGTCAGGTCTTTATGCCATCTATGAAGTGGTCTCCCTAACAAGACATGAGTCCATCTGGTCCCTTAAAAAATATTTACAACATTATTGATTATATTCCCCAGACTGTCTTTTCTATTCCTGAGGCCATATTGTAGTTACCAATTTATATTGTCTTGTCCTGAGAAGAAGGGATCTTAAAGATCAACTTGTAACCACAAGGAAACTATATTTTTGAAGCCCTTAATTCATTTCCTTTATATTTTTATTAATAAGAGACAGACCTAGCTGCCAGCAAGGGTTTCTGCCCCCTGTGCTGTCACCATGGCCACTGCACACGGAGTTGACATAATTCTGGTCCAAAGCAAATATGTTTTAGCCTGTGACATCATATTGTGGGTAAATGCGCTTGGGCCTTTTGCAATACTGAAAACAGCGCTAGTGGTCCCATTACTCTCTTTGGGGTCATCCACAGCTGCCTCCAGTGTAGCCAGCCCATTTCGCAGACCTCAAGAGTTTCAGTCACTAGCCCATGGTCAGAAACATAGGGACTTTGTAGGGTAATACGTTGTATCCAGTGCAGACACGGTACCCAGAAAACTGTGGGGCCGATCACTGATGTTCTTTGAAGAGAGCACGATGATAGAGCTGTAATGCACACCATTTTTACGTTCAGTGAGAAGGCAGGCAGTGAACTGGCACCTTTGCTGTTTGCTCAGAATGCCTGTGTGTTGACTCACCTGCCCACAGTCCTGGGCAGCTATCTTAAAAAATTAGTCACCGTCTGTCAGATCGAAATGAACACCTGTGATTGACTTGTTCTAGAAGTACCACATGCCAAAACCCCAGTGAAGCCTCACTCATTGAGACCCCCATACAATTGGAATGCTAAGTGATAACCCACAGGGGTAGGCCGGAGTTTGAGCCATTGTTGATAAAAACGGAGTTGAGTTTGCTAAGCAAATGTATGGGATCAACAGGAGGGAAGGTGGTCCTATTGTTTAACCACTTAGCGTTAATCCTTGGCACATGTAGGTAAGTGTTTATTACAAGCAGTTCTTACCAAGACCAACAAGACTCCTGCTTAGCAATACTTGGCCAGGCCTTTAAAGTTGTGTATCAATTTCAGAGCATTTAAATTGCATTTGTCTTTGAACGTTTGAAGGTCTTCGGGGGAAAGGCAGGTGAGAGTGTCTGACCTGTTTTCACCGCTGCGGACAAGAGTACCTGGCACAGGGGAGACGCTCAGCACTTGTTGGTTGAAAGTGTAACTGAATGTGTGAGTAAAGACAGTGACACTGGGATCGTGGGTTAACTAGATGGAAAAAAATAACACATTGTTTTTTATTGGGAACCTGTTGGCACCATGGCCACGATGGTTCTTCCTTGCTGAGCACTGCCTGGGCATCTCTAGACAGTCGTGTCCCTGATGTCACCCACTAAGCAGTATTGGCCACCTCACTGGGACCAACCACAAAGTCCCACTTGCTGCCCCATATTTCCCCGGGGAGCAGTGCCATCCTTGTTAGGGACTACTGCTTCTCCCCAAACACAAAATAAAGTCCAGACATTAGCAAGTTAACTGTAAAAAAGAAATAATCAAAAGTAGAAAACAGCAGCTAATATCTGACACAAGAATTCTGGGGAAAAAAAAAAAAGGAATGAAGTTATTTGCACAGTCCTGCTTTCTCACTCCACCTGGGCCTCTTCTGCTGCCCGATACGTCGTTATCTGTGATTGTCTATGAACTTTTCTCCAGGGCTACTCCAGCCCTTCCCACAGTGCTTGTTCGAGTTTTCTCTGCCTCTTTACAGAGGAGATGGAGGCCAGCCAAAGTGACTTGTCACAACTTCACTTCTCCAAACCTCAGCATCCCTCCTTTCTTTCTAAGGAAGAATCCTTCTGCTGGGGCCTCACTGCCCAACTTGCTGCGGCTTCAGCCACCCCCTCTCGCTAGCGTTTCCCATTTTGCCTTCTCCTCTGTCTCTTTCCGTGATGCCTATAAACCTTCTCAGATGTCCTGGAATTCTAAAATAAATCTTGAACGTCTGTGTTCAGGCACCACCATCTACTAGTCTGTCTAAGTCCTTATGTTCAGGATGGGTCCTGCCATCGGCAGCCCAGGGCAGAATCCAGCCTGTTGACCTGTCAGAGCCTGATGAGTAAAATGGACCTGGTACTGCCTACCATGGAAGGACAGGCCACCGAGTGACAGATCTGAGAGGTAGGTAGGGTCATGTCACGCCCGAGCTTGGAATCTTTTAGAAGCTCATCATTGCTGGTGGGAGGGAACCTCAGCAAACCACAAAAGGCCCTGCACCTTTTGCACATTTTCTTTTCTCAGCACGCCCTCCCTCCAGCTTCAAATTTCAGTCCCACCGAGCTGTTTAGGGAACCATCCCCAGCCCACCCTCCAGCCCCCAAGCCTGTCTGCTTTGCTTTCTCCTGTCTGGATCTTTTCTGACTGGCTCTCTGCTCTCCAGTTCTCTGCTTCCCTGTCATGGTTGACTCCTCCTCATTATTTTGAAGTAACCCTGTCTTCTGGAAGGTTCCCAGAGACCCCCCCCCCCCCCCCCACCCCTACTCTATCACTGTACATGCTCATTCTATTATTACAGTGTCTGTGGTGGTACCAGGCCCCCACTCGCACCCCCTACCCCGTAAACTGCCTGAGGGCAGGGAGAAATGTGTTAGGGGATTGGCCAAGGAATGGCTGGTTGAATGGACACTTCAGTCTGAGAGGGATTTGATACACTAGGTCCACCAGCTGTGATAAAAGCTGACAGCCATCACCCTAACAGGTGATTTGCTTGAGCATTTTACAGTAGTTAATGGTTTAAGCGCCTTTCCCCAAACAAGTCTTCTGGGAAAAGTAAAAACAGAATTCTTTCCTCAGGGACATGGTTTGCTGACTCTAATTTTCTCGCTCCCCGTGTGAAACACCCCATGCAGTATTCCAGGTATGCCCATGGCACAGTCGACTTCCTTTGCTCTCATGAAAGTGTTTGAACCGAAGATAAGTGCCTTCTTAGGTCTTTTTCCTGAGAATGGCTCCCATCTAATGCAGACTAGGTTCTCGACCAGGTAGGTGTGGCAGGTGGGGTTGTGGGAAAGCTTCAGTGATGTAGGAGCTTGGAAATGGAAACAGCTGTCCTCTCTCCACTCAGATGTCACACTCAACATGGTCCAAAGGTGTGCTCATACATTGGTCTTTTCCTGTGCTCGTCCTTTTCACATCACATAGGTGCTTTTTCTTGTTTATGATTTTTGTCCCTTTCTTGCCTTTTCCATTACTTTCTTCATTGACTCATTCTATCAATTGTGTCCTCGGCACTGCCCCTGAGTAGGCACCAGGCTAGGAGCGGGAGTGTCAAATGAAGAAGACACCGTGGTCCCTGTGTCGGTGCATTTGGCCCCTGTGCATATGTGTTGGAGTGGAAGTGGGATGTAGACTGACTCTATGCACAAATAAATAAAGTAGTTACACCTTATGATGAGTGCTGTGATAGAGAATAAGGGGAAAGAAGAGGGATGCTATTGTAGATAGAAGATTTCTTGTGCTTCTTGAAATCTTTTTTTTTTTTTTTTTAGCTGAGCCATCCTGCCACCTGTTGGCACCTCAGCGGCTGCTCAGCTTGGGCCAGGACTTGAACCACTGTTGCTCAGAGCTCAAAATTTTTTTTTTAACAACTTTACCGATGTATAAATTCAGAGACCATGCAACTCACATTTAAAGTGAACCATTTAGTGGCTTTTAGTATATTATTTCTTCTCTTTAAATTCTGGCAAAAAATAATATATATCATAGATTTGCCATTTTAACCATTTTTAAGTGTACAAGTCAGTGGCATTAAGTACATTTCACACTGTTGTATAACCATCACCATTATCTACTTTCAAAACTTTTTCATGATCCCACACAGAAACTCTGTAACCATTAAGCAATAACTTCCATTGCCCCTGGTAACCTTCTGACTCTATGAAGTAGCCCATTCTAGGTATTTATAAGTGGAATCACACAAAATTTGTCCTTTTGTGACTGGATTATTTCACTTGGCATAATGCCTTCAAGTTCATCCATGTTGCAGCCTGTGTCCACATTTTCTTCCTTTTCATAGCTGAATAATATTCCATTGTATGGACAGGATAGACCACATTTTGTTTATCCATGTCACTTGAAATCTTGATGCATGGTTTTTATTTTCTTAGGGCATCCTCATAATTCTTATTGGGTTACCTTGCCTGCCATATTACTAAGAAATGTATATCCTCATCGATTGAATTGATTAACAATTTGAAACAAGATGATGGTGGTGAGAAGTCAGAAATGCCATTTTCTGGTGGAAGTGTGTGTGACTTTGTGCATTTTCTTGAGTGTGTATATTTCTGTGTCTCTCATAATTGAGGTCATCCAATTGGTAGACATATCTGGAGAAAGTAATATGGGGACAGGGGTGAAATTGCAAGGACTTGGAGCAGTTCACCCTACCCCCCGGCTCCAAAAGCGTTTAACGGAAAAGCCATTTTCTTTGAAGCTTAACATTGCCCTGATTCACTCTTTTTTTATTTTAAAGATTTTATTGGGGCATTGGGGGAGGGGTACAGACAAGTTGCTGTCCTTTTGTTCTTCAGTCTAGTTGTGGAGGATGTGGCTTCACTGGCCCATGTTGGTATTATCATTGCACTCTTCCCGGGTGAGGCAGATTGGTCACTGGTCACTGGATGGCCGCTCACGGCAGCTCTTGGCAGCTCACACCAGCTGGTAGCTTACGGGAGCCCACTGCAGCCCCACTGCAGCCTACGCCATCGCCGGCGACTCACGGCAGCCCAGCTCCAGGTCGAGCTGTTGTTCACCATCTTAGCTGTAGAGGGCGCAGCATCACTGGACCTCATGTGGGATCCGAACCGGGGCCCTGCTTCTCAGAGCTGGCGACCCAAGCCAACCCTTAACCAGCATGCCACTCGGCCGGCCTCTGATTCACTCTTACAGTCTGCTCAAAACGTCCTTGTAATAAATGGGTCTTGCAGGGCTGAAGATGCATAGATAAAAAAAAAACAAGTATTTCTCTGGAGGGCTGCTCCCCAGGGAAAGTGAAATGATAAATCTTTTTGTTATCAGTGCCACAAATTAAAGAAGACACATTCAGTATGATAAGGCAGTAGGGTGAATAAGTAATGTGTTTGACAACAGATATTTGTTCTTGCTTAGCTGGAATGACACATATTCAGTAGATGGTGAGAGGCAATGCAATTCTAGCTAGACCTTAGAGACAGCCTGGGGTCTAGCCTTTATTGAATATCGGGTGTATCTTCAAAGATAGCCTTTCCTCTGCCCTCTTTTATTGATTATTTTTAACCCATCTCTGCAGATTGACTTGATCCTTTTGCTTATCTTGGGTTTGTCCTAATTGCCAAAGGCTTCAGAACGTAATGATTGGCTGTAGTGGCCACTGTGTCTGTGATATTTCTGGAATGCTCATGGTGAACCAATGCCCTTCCCTTCCTCATACACGCCATCTCGCATTGAAATACTGGCATGTGCTCAGACAGCCGGCGTGTTCATTCATTTACTAAGCTTTGAGCTCCACTCCTGGGCTCCCTTGACACCACTGCATTCAACACTGACTCATGGAGTGATTATGTGGGACAGTCTGGGTGCTGAGTAACCATCTCTGGGACGAGATGACCTGGGCTAGCTCTCCATGTCCTGTTTTCTTTATCCCACGGGTGTATCTAAGCCTTGGCAGTTTTTTTTTTTATTTTGGGGGCTGGCACATGGGAGAATGCCAAGAACCTGAGCTCAGAACTTTCTTACTTTAGTTAAAAAGGAATTTCAACTTTACCTTCAAATTTTAGGCTTCCACAGTGTGAATTTGTGTTGAGATTCCCATCTTGTGCCATCTTGTAAAAGTATACCCACCTGGTTGCTGTGCAGCCAAGGCCATCACAGATGCTGCACTGTGAAAGGCGAGGCGACACAGCTGCAGAAGCGACCTGCCAACGCTTTCAGGAAATGCCATCACTTTCACCCTTCATTCGCCCTGTGCTTATACACTGCGGGTTTTTGAGTAGAAATATATGGTAAATGCATTTTAATTTATAGTGATATTCTACCTGGCTTCTTATGCCCATTATTATGATAGCTATAAAACCAGGAAATCAAAATTATCACTCCCAAAACAAAGGCTAAAACATCTGCTGATGTCTTTTGATCTGTTTGAGGTTTTTGATTGTTTGAGGTTTGCGTGTCCCCGAGTAGGCTGGTACCTCAGGTGACGTCTGGAGAGAGAAGCAGAGTGGGGGACTGAAGGCTAGGGCTCTAGAAATCCAGATATGACCCCATCCCACCCATTCACAGCAAAAGGGACTTTTCATTCATCATGACCCTCACTTCCTGGTATTTCCTGGGACCCCCACCTGTGGGGTGAGCTTGTGGCATTGGTGGCCCCAGCGTGTTCACTGCGCCTCTTCATAGCCACTAAAGAAAGAAATGTGGAACAGGTGTCTATTAAAAATGAAACCAATTGTGAGTTGTAGCAGATGCCTGGGTTGAGTGTAACAGAAACGGGTTGGGAGGGGTGTGGAGTTGAGGTGTTCAGCACTGAATTTTCCAGTGTTTTTTTTTTTTCCTTTTTAGTCTTTCCCTTAGATGAATCACTTGCTCATCTGTGTTTGCCCCTCTGGGGTTCTTTCTATCCCTGGAAAGAGTTCACGAACATCTTCTGACTTCCTTTTCTACTTCACTCACCACAGACCTTGCCTGCACTGGGTTGTGTCACATGGGTGGGTTCTGGGAACCTGTAGAGGTGGTGCTCAGCCATATTCCCTAAGTGCAGCTTCTTAGAGACAGAAGTCAGGCCCCTTTCCTTCCTCTGAGGGACCTGGAGTAATGCCCGCCTCTCGTGTCAGGTGGGGAGGTTTATTGAGGGCTTGGGGAGAAAGGGCCCATCTGCTTTGGCTGAGGTGAAGGCTGGCCTTGCTGAGGTACAGGGGAACCCACGGAAGTCTGAGGATGTGCACGATGGTCCCCAGTGATCCTAAGGGCAGGCCCACAGGGGTCAGATAGGTTACCTGGCTGGGCACTCTCAGTGGAACACCTAGGCCACCTGTGCAGGGCTAAGCTGAGGCTGCTCGGGAGGACTCCTGGGGAAGTGCCGAGAACCCTGCAGCATTCTGTGTGTGCTGTATATCATCACAACAGACTGTCAACCTGCTAAGGAACTTGTAACTTTGGGGAGTGTACCATGGGAAAGAACCTTGTCCTGGATTCCAAGGGGCAGGATGCAGGATCACTGCTCTAACAACAAAAAGCCTCCTGTTAAATGCACATATTACATGCTCAAGGTAGCTAACTTGCCCTCACCAAGCCTCAGGCTCCGCACCTGTCAAATGGGATGACAATGTCTGTTACTGCACCTATTTCACAGGGTTGTTGGGTTGATCAAAATAAAAATGAAATCATATAATGTGGCATAAGTGTGGTGATGATGTTGGTGATGATGGTGATAATGGTGGTGGTAGTAGTGGTGGTGGTGGTGGTCGTGGTGGTGGTCGTGGTGGTGGTGATGGTGGTGGTGGTGGTGGTGGCGATGATGGTGGTAGTTGTGGTGGTGGTGGTGGTGGTGGTGATGGTGGTGGTGATGATGGAGATGGTGGTGGTGATGACAGTGATGGTGGTGATGACAGTGATGGTGGTGATAATGGTGATGGTGGTGATGATGACAGTGACGGCGGTGAGTGGTAGTGGTGGTGATGGTGACAGTGGTGAGTCCCAATGCAGAAGAACATAGAACTGTGTGTTTGAAGGAGCAGTTGCTGGTCATTGGTGGTGTTTATGAATCTTGAATCCCTGAATATAGAATAGTTCTGATTTCAAATAGTCTGTTTCATTTTGAGACCATATATTGGGTGGTTGGAAAAGTCATGATGCATTTTGCAACGAAAAACAGAAAAAATACATCATGGCTTTTCCGACCACCCTATTGGGGTTTCAGACTAAAATTGTGCGATTGTTTGTTTGAAAAAAATATATTATTTTCACAGTGTTTGCAGATGAGGAACCTGGGCCCGCTAGAGTTAAATCAGGCTCTCTGGACTTTTCTCCTGGTTCTGAAATCCATATGCTTTATTCAAACTTTAACCTGCACCAGAATCACCTGGACGACTTGTTAAAACATAAACTCTAGGATTTAGCCCTACAGTTGCTTGAGGCCTGAGAATCTGCATTTCGGACAAGTCCCCAGGTGCTGTCATTGCTGCTGGTCCAAGGCCCACACTTTGAGAAGCACAGCGCTGTACCCTCTGGACCACTGCTTCTTGTTGCTGGTTCACGAGAAAGTTTTGACTGGCACACAGGAAAATGAGGAAAATAATGTCCTGGGTTTTTCAGAAATCCAGATGTATGAAATGGAAAGGATTGTCCTATTTTTTCCTTTGTCTTTCCTATTTTCTGATGAAAGTGCTTTTTCTTTCATGAAATGATGGTAAAAATATCAGTAGTTTGGATGTACTGACCTTGCTTGAAAAATTAAAAGTTGGCAACTCTAATCCAGTTCTTGGTTTCTGGGAGATCTTACAGCTCTCTGAAACTCAAAAGTCTGATGAATATCATCTAATAAATGTATAGTGTAGTTCCTTAATTTAAAAATTTTCTCCTTTTAAACGGGTAGTAGGGGGAATGGGATGGTGAAATGAGAGGCATGTGTTTATTCGTTTGGCTAAGTTTCGGCTGTTTTATTTTCTGGTAATTGTGGTAAACTTTCTTTTGTTTTTCAGAAACCCTGTCTCTTACTGTAGGAAACTCACTGTACAAAGAAGACAGTGGTCTGTGTCAAGGAGTATACGTTGGTTATGACATGTTTTATCTTTGAAATCATCTTTTCCATCTGGGGAGAGTGGTCAGCCACAAGGATCCTGGCTAGAGTTTTTGATCTGACGGCTCATCTTTTGTGCCTCATTATCTCATATTTGGTGGGAGATTACATTTTGCACAAGCATCTTGCATTTTTTGAACTTTTTATTACTCTCTCAACCCTGGCTATTCAAATACATCTAGCACTAATGCCTACTTGTTCTGATAAGCTTTCACCATTGTTGTGCGATATTTTAGGCACAGTGTTGAAGAAAATTTCAGAACTATTCCCCCCACTAATTTGAATTTGGATAGTTTCCTTGAAAAAATCTTCTTTCTTAGTCACAGTGGCCCAGCTTTTTGCCTCATACTGTTGGGTGATTGATGACCTTAATTCTCCATTTGGCTGTGCCTATGTAGATGTAGACTTAGTTGAGGTTTTTCAGATCTTGCCCAATGGCCAAATTCAGTTCAAATTCAGGAGGTAATTTATGGAGAGTCTGTTTCTCTTCTGTGCTCAAAAGGTTCCATTTAACATTCATTTTGAATTTCTACTGAAAAAAGAAATCTAGTTGACCCTCTTTAATTTTCCCTTGTAAATCTGTTTCCCTGTCTGATCGGGTAACCTTCTCACTTTTATAGATTTCCACTGCTGTTTTCATGTGTCCCAGTTTTACGTTAGGACCACCTTTCTTTTATTAACTTTCCCAAGCTTTCTAATTTATTCATATCACTTGAAATGTGTGTGATTTTTCTTTTCATAAATGTAGTTACTTACTAAGTTACCTAGCCATTTCTTTTTGTATTCTGCAGTGCATGTTGGTGACATGTATTTATTCTGTTGCTATTTATATTTTTAAAAAATTCTTTCTTCCAAATGTTATGTGTCCATGAATATTTTTCAGGGTCTGTCTTTTTCACAATTTTGCTTCATTATTCTAAACTCATTGCTAAGAAATCACTTCTTTGTTTGAAACAGATTGAAATCAGGGTTATTTTGTGTTCTTTAAAAAAGAAAGGCATTGGATTGTGGGGCAAAAGTACTTTTAAATATATGATTGTAGCTAAGACTTGTGCAGTATAGCAGAATACAAGACAATATTTACAATTCATTTAAAAAATATTATTATTATTATTATTATTATTTCTTTTAGTGTCTTCATAGTTTTTTCTTTAGGAAACATAGAATGTTCCCTTAAAAAAATCAGTGTTAAATATTTTAATGGAGAGGTCTCTGTAAATGTCATTTAAAATAGAAATGTTTAGTTTGGATTTAACTTTATGAAATTGTGCGTGTAATGCCATTTGCATTTGCTGAGATTTTGTGTTATTAATAGAATAGACAAATCAGCATTTTGTCGGTGTGTGTAAGACTCTTGTTTTTCCTGTCTTGATTGCTGGTTGCACATAAAATTCAGAGAAGGAAAAAGAGTGTAGCACAGAGAGGAAGGGAGGTGGTAGAATGACTCAAGACTCCCAAAGTCCTGTCTCTACTTCTGTGACAGCCCTCTGGCTGGAAGCCTTTATTTCTGAACTGCCGGGGAAAGTTGGGGGATGATAATCCTAACCCAGCACCCCGAAGTCGGTGCCTAGTCTCCCACAGATTGCGTGTTGGGGAGATACTGGAGGTATCTTTCTTTGCAGAGTGGACTTGCCGGAAGGCAGGGATTTCACTGGGCACCCGAGGAGGGGTTTTGACTCGTCCTTGGCAGTGGAGAGAACCAGAAACCATTTGCCAAACTCGGCGTCGTGGTTTGTCCAGGGAGAGTGAAATTCTGTGTGCCAGTGGATTCTGCTGTCGTTGCAGTCCTGTTCCTTCCCACGCCTTTCCTTGTTAGTTCAGCCCACTCCCAGCGTTCCTAGGTGTTCTGCCAGAAAGGAGCATCATTGCGTGGATGTCCGAGGGGCTTGTTGGGGAACTCCCTGTAAACCTTCCAGTGCCTGAGATGCCACCATAGGCTGCTGAGGCTGCTGCTGAGGCCCCTGTACGTTTAGGTTGATGTAATCATGATGGGGCTCTGGGGTCAGGCTGCTTGGGTCTGAGTCCCCGTTTAGTCCTGTGACTTTGGGCCAATTTCTTAAGCTCTTGAAGTCTCTGTTTCTTAGTCTGTGAAATCGGGATGGTAATAGTACTTGCTGTCATAGGACAGTCCATGGAAAGAATTCAGCATAGTGCTTGACATATAGTAAGTTTTTGAAAAATAGTAGCAGTTATGATTGCCCAAACACAGGGTGATGTGCCATGACCTGAGTTTTCTTCCGTTCTGGGTGTGTGTAGTGTGTGTGTGTGTGTGTGTGTGGGGGGGGGGCGGGGGGGGGGGGGGAGAGAGAGTGAGAGAGAGAGAGAGAGAGAGAGAGAGAGAGAGAGAGAGAGGCACTGAAGATAGCGTAATCACTTTATGGACTGTGGGGGATGTTTGAACAGTTTCAATGTCATGTCTTTGAAGACAGCCAGGAATTTTGGGGGTGCCACTGTGCCAGAGAAAACAGGTTCCAGAGAAAGAAAACAGAAGCAAGACCCCTTGGAGAGCAGGAGGTGGCGACAAGATGTTTAAGGTGGCATTCAGCCAGGGGGATTGCTGAGTGGTTCTGCAGAAGGTGGCCCTGGGCCCCAGGCTGGGGTGAGGGAACACAGGGGAGGAGGTTTTTGCCTGGGCTGTGGGCTGGGGAAGGTGGGCGGGTATGTTGGCCTGGGAACCCCGGTTAAGCCACTGTGAACTGCAAGCCTCTTGGGTCCTTGAGAAATGAGGCCTGGGCAGGCCCACAGCTGGCCACTCCTGGTACGTGCCTGAGGTGGGGCTCAGAGATGTCGGGTGTGGTGGCCCCACTCTAATGTTGGAATCAAATGGACACTGGGTGTATTTTCTTTCAGAAAAAGCCTCTTCCTGCCAACTGGGTCCTCTGGGCTCCCTGACACATAGTATGCTGAGGGAGAATGAATCAGCCTCCTCAGGGTGTTGGAGCAGAATAAATTGCTTGGTAACCAATGTAAATGTTTAGACCAGTCCTTGCCTGAAGAGAGCTGCCAGTCTAGTGGGTCAGACAAGGAAGACAATGTGTCATCAGAAGAAACCAATGATTACAATGCTGGAATGCCACAGGGAGGTTGAAAGCTTGGCCAGCTGTTGACAGATCAGAGATGCAGATGGACCCACTTTATCACTAGAGATGGACTTGCTTCATTTACTGACTCATTATAATTGTTATTGTTCTCCAGTCTAATGCTCTCAGTTTTTCGGGGCGCTTTCTTCTCATTGGCGAAATTACATTTATCTAAGTTGGTGTCATACTTACTATGTCATTTTACACCTGAGTTTTTCCTTCCAACATTATACTTAAGAGTAATTTACCATGAATTATATAGTTGTTTGCAAATATGTTTTTCAATAGCATCTGAATAGCTTATTGAATAGATGTGCCTTAGTTTATTTATTCACTCTCTTGTTCAACATTTAGCTTATTTCCATTTTTTTCTTTTAAATTGGGGAACTGGGGGAGGAGAGCAGTGTTGGGGAATTGGGGAAGGGGAACAGTGTTGGGAAATTGGGGAAGGGGAACCGCCAAGTTGTTGTTCTTCAATCTTAGTTGTGGAAGCCTCCAGTTGCCATCTGGCTGACAGTCGGCAGCTCGTGGCCTCTAAGCTCAAGGTGCTGTGTTTAATCTTAGTTGCAGGTGGGCATAAGCACCATCCCATGTGGGAATCGAACCTGGCAGCATTGTTGTTAAGAGCGCATGCTTTATCCACTGAGCCATCCGGGTGGCAGCTCAGCTCAAGGTGCCGAGTTTAGTCTTAGTTGCGGGCGGGCTTAGCCCTCCATGGAACAGGCAGTCTTGTTGTTGGGAGCACATGCTCTCACCAGCTGAGTCATCCTGCCACCTGTTGGCAGCTCAGTGGCAGCTCAGCTTGGGCGCAGTGTCACTGGCCCATGTGGGAATCGAACCTGTAGTCCTGTTGCTCAGAGCTTGTGCTCTTAAGCAAACTCTTAACCAACTGAGCCACTCGGCCAGCCCAACCATTTATTATTATTATTATTTTTACTCTTATAAATAACATATGTCAGGAACATCCTTGTACATAAATCTCCTCACAATCCTGATTAGTTACTTTATTTATACTCCTAGTTTTGATATTTTTTTCATCTTTATTGAGATGTAATTGACAAATAAAGTCCTAAGATAAAGTGTACATTGTGGTGATTTGACGTGCGTGTACATTGTGAAAGGATCCCTCCCATCGAGTTAATTAACACATCCATCACCTCACTTATTTATCTTTTTTTTCCCTCTGGTGAGAACATTTAAGTTCTACTGTCTTAGCAAATTTCAATTATACAGTATAGTGTTGTCAACTATTGTCACCAAGTTTTACTTTAGATTCTCGGACCTTATTCATCTCATAGCTGAAAGCTTGTACCCTTTTACCAACTTCTCCCCATTCCCTCTCCCCCTAGCCCCTGGCAACCACTGTTCTGCTCTCTGAGTTTGCCTCTTTTTAGATTCCACATATAAGTGATACCTTGCAGTATTTGTCTTTTTCTATCTGACTTATTTCACTCGGTATAATGCCTTCAAGTTCCATCCGTGTTGCCGCAAATGGCAGGATATCCTTTTTTCTCATGGCTAAATAATATTCCATTGTGCGTATGTATATGTGTACACCACATCTTCTTTATCCATTCATATGTTGATAGACACTCAGGTGGTTTCCATGTGTTCGCTATTATAAGTAATGCTGCACTGAAAATGGGTCTCGTGATATAGTCTGCAAAGGAGGATTAAGTTAAATGAAATACGTTTGTTTTAAGGGCTTACCTGGTGCCCTAGTGGCTCATAGAAATATTTTTTACTAATTTATACTCCTACTAGTAACGTATAAGCATATCCATTTTATCACGTCCTTGCCAGTGATTATCATTAATTATTTTGCTGTAATTTTTGCTAACCTAAAAGTCCAAAATGAAATCTTTTTTAGAAAAACGAATCAAGGCATTACAGGAAAACACTAGATGTTCAGTTGCGTGAAGACCCCAATTACTGCATTTCTCCAGGAGTTTCTGGCTCCCACCTGGGTGGGAGGTGGGGTGCAAAGGTCTACCCCTGCTGAGGTGTCCCCAGGTTTACTGTGGATGAAAGACAGCAGTTGAGGCTGGGGTGTGGTGAAAGCATTGCTCCTAGGAAACTTTAGAACAGCTGTCTGTTTCTTTTTTGCTTGCCTTTCCTGAGTGAATGAACGTCTCTGTCTGTTTTTGACCCAAAATTTAGAAAGGTCCCTGCGAGGTCATCCATCTCAAATGAATGGAAATTCATCCTGCTTTTTAAAACCCTAGGGACAGGAGATTTTATAAGTATTAATGATTTTCCCATATATTAGCTTCAAAACTTGGCAGGCATGATCTCATCAATACCCACGTCTTCCTGTTACTACCCATTTTTTTTTTTAATTTAAATAAGCCAAAGGCAAACTTGAGAAAACTAAGCCCAGTGAAATGAGGTTGCTAGCCTGAGGCCACTTACTGGAGGTTCCAAGAATAGAGTGGGGCTATCCTGACACCCACTGACTTGGGGCAGGAGCATTTTCCACGTTGCTCTGAAAAATAGGAAAATCTACTAGATGACCAAAGCCAAGTCCTATTTCCTGACTTTTCCACAGCTTTTATTCACAACATGCAGGGCACATGTTAAAATGAATCAGACCCCTGATTTTCCTAGGGCATAAAGACTGCTCAAACAGCTGGCCCCCACTAGGCCTCAATGGGGTCTGAATGAGCCAGAGAGTGATTCAGCCTTAGATCAAAAGACACACACACACACACACACACACACACACACACACACACACACCCCAGAAAGCAAAACGAGTTTCTAGTATTTTTAGGTTGCAGAAAATTCTAATATTGAAAGAACTGTCTTTTCAGCTTCTTAGGATGTCATTTTACATATTGGGCTTTTAAAAGGAAGGTTTTCTTTGGTAAATAAGTGACTGCCACCAGAGCTGTTTCCTCTCCAGCATGACTTTGGATGGATTCTACTTTCATAGCAACTTCAGTAATAAAATTGGGTTTACAAAATTTTTACTAAGCAACAAAAAATTGGATATAATACTCCCCCCCTCCCCTTCCCCCCGCCGGCTTTGGTGACAAACCATACATACACAACTTATAAAAATATGGCACCTTCCTTCATGACAGATGTGATGGAAACATGATGCAATAGCCCTTTTAATATTTTACCTTGATGGCTTACTGCACATGAAGGTTGCATAATTCTTATTATTTTATTAATGATAATATTTATTTTCATAACTCCAACAAGGCTTTACTGCCAATGGACTTTCTGGATTGGTATGATTTTGAGGTAACTGAGGCTTACTTATTTAATTCATCTTTTGTTTGTTTGGGGCTTTTTGGTGGGAATTTTAGTCAAATATGTTTCTTTCTTGAGTCGTCTAGACAAATACAACATTCCAGACTGCGTGGAGTTTGTGGTTGTTTCTGACAGCCTGTCTCTTGCAAAGGGCTATCGTGTAATCCAGGGAGACTGAAGATTTTAGGAGAAAACCAAGGGCCTAACAGCAGGATTATTCCAGCTAGTGCCAAGTCACTAACCTGCCTGAGAGTGACTCCACTTCCTTCCTATAAAATAAATTGTCAGATGTATTTTCTTCCATTCCCAGAGGGCTGTCATCTTTCCGCTGGGCTCATGTTGGTATCTGGGACAACCGAGGAGTCTGGTTGCTCTGGCTGACAGACAAGGAGCCAGGATGGCAGGTGCTGACAGATTCCTAAATGTCACTGCAGTGTCTGCTCTGTGGCTCTGCCTCTTACCTTCATCTAAAAAAAATCCCAAAGACAAACATACTGCTTTCTCTCATGCCTAGACAAGCCCCCCCCTCCCCCCTTTACTGGTCTGAACTGCCCACTCAGGGCCCTGCAGACTTCATTATAGAATCTCTAGCCTTGAACCCAGGCCTGCTGCCTGCCTTTCTGGGTAAGGAAATCCAAGACCAGGCAGGTACTGGCTCCAAGTGTTTGGCCCTGGTCTTCTTCCCACTTTCGCATCCAAGTGCAGAGTGCACTTTCTCTCAAGCTTGAATCCGCCTGGGCTTTGCTCTGTGAGCTTGGAAAGGGAGTAAAATCCTGTTAATAAAGCACCGGGCTTATACTATTGATTCTGAAGGTCAAAGCTCTGGGCAGAGCAGTGTGCACTGTGCTTTTGCCCAGGACTACAGGGAGCTGAAAACCCAGCGTTCCTGGCCAGCAATATAGCCAAGTATAATCAGTGCAACCAAACCCTCGCTTTCGGTTTCAGTTGGATTTGTGCCTTATTTCACTGTGCATTGCTCATGCTAGGGCATTTTGCCTGGGTTCTTTTTTCTTTTTTCTTTTTTTTAAGATTTTATTGGGGAATTGGGGGAGGGGAACAGCGTTGGGGAATTGGGGAAGGGAAACAGACAAGTTGCTGTCCTTTTGTTCTTCAGTCTAACTGTGGAGGATGTCGCTTCACTGGCCCATGTTGGTATTATCATCGCGCTCTTTCCGGGTGAGGCAGACCAGTCACCGGCTACTAGATGGCCACCCATGGCGTCTCCCAGCAGCTCACACTGGCTGCTGGCCACTCACAGTAGCTTACGGGATGTCACTGCAGCCCCACTGCAGCCTACGCCGTCGCTGGCAACCCTTGGCAGCCCAGCTCTAGGTCAAGCTGCCGTTCACCATCTCAGCCGTAGAGGGCACAGCATCACTGGCCTATGTGGGATCCGAACCGGGGCTCTGTTGCTCAGAGCCGGCATCCCAAGCCAACTCTTAAACAATGAGCCACTCGGCCGGGCCTGCCTGGGTTCTTTTTGATGGTACCTAGTCATGCCCTGGCGTTTTTTATTTTTATTCTCTTGAGGCCAGATGTTGAGGAGTGATTTTTCATTGATATTTGGTAGTTACGCCATATGAAAAGTCTCTCCTTGGTGCACTCACTAACAGATACCGGGGGTGGGGGGGGGAGTGTGTAAATAAATCTCCTGATGAACCTTCAGTCAGGACGTTTCCGTTGCCTGTAACAGGAGGAGAGAATGGAGTCTTTCTCTGGTTATTCTTGATTTTCAGCATGTGTTGTTGATGAGATAATTAAACAATGATCAGAAAAAGTAATTTACTAGCTCTGCTAGGAGGGGCCCCACATCGGTGAACATTACCACATCATAACAGGTATGAGAAGGGGACGCAGCTCCCTGGATGTGAATACCTGCTGTATTCCAGCTCCAGCAGGCCACTGAAACACCCGGCCGACATGGAAGGGAGGGGAGGCTGGGAGCTTCGCCCCCCCACCCCCCCCCAAGTAAAAGACCTTATGGAGAAATAGAAATACAAAATAGTATTCTGGCACATATTTTATCAATCGGAGCCCTCTCAGGAAATATGTGGATAATGACTTTTGCAAAAATGTGTATACTGTTACTTATTTCTTTGAGGGAGTTGCTTAGGTACCTGGAGCCTGTGTTTTTATCTAGAAAGCAAGGATAATTTAGGTACATACAGAATAATGGAAGAAACGGGGATATGTACCCTTCTTCCCTGTACTTCTAGGCACTTGAGAGTTTTCCTGTTGTAATGCCCACAGACCTAATCTAATATTATAAGAGTGACCCTTTAACTGCATCAGCAAGAGCGGCCCTTCATCCTACCCTGTGAGGAGTAAATTCTGTTACCTCCGGTCTTGTGTGAGATGCAGAGAAATACCCAGGCACACAGCACCTCTGATGTCTGGAAGTGTCAGTGGCAGAAATTTAGTTTTCTCTCCAGGCAGATTGAAGCAGCTTGAAATGACAGCTGGGATGTCTCAGATTTGGAAATAAGAAATATTCCCCTTCGGGTTTGTTCAGATAGCCATGAATGTTTTATCCTGGCTTATTTGGTTATTTTAGGGTTTGCTTTCTGTGGAGCTGAAATCAAGAAAAAGCCCCTGTATGATGTGTATTTGAATTTAGGGTGACTCTTTGTGCACGCCCGGTTTATGACATTTGTGTCTATTTAGATGCGTCTGATACCTTTCTGCTCAAAGTCTTGCTCTGTCTTGTTCAGTGTCTCCCAGTCCCCATCAGAAGACCCCGACCAAGGCCAAATGTCTTATCCGATTTGCCTGTTTGTCCCCTCACTTCTCCATTCCCCGTGGCCTCTGTACCCCAACCCTCCATGAAGACTTTTCTTCTCAAGGTTATGTCCATCCGTTCAGGGGCACTTGCATGAGCACATGTATGCTGTTGAGTCTCGAGTCCCCATTTCCAGCCTAGGCGTCCTTTCTGAGCCCCTCTATCCAGCAGCTCCCTGGACCTCCATAAATAATCGAGCTCAGTGAGTGACTCTCCCTTACCGTCCCCATCCCCACCTGAGTCCTCCATCTCCCAGTGGCCGACACCCTCCCGTCCTTGCCCAGCCAGACATTAAGTTAAGGTTTGAGCGCCTCCCTCTACCTCTCATCTCTCCTCCAGCATCCTGGATATGAGGAGGGATTTTTAATCCCCGTGCCACATTGAAATTTCAGTTTCAATCTCTTGAATTTATCTATGACAATTGACCCTCCACCCCCGTGCAGTGAGCCTACGCCAGCTCTTTCCTGAATTTCTCCAATTTTCTGCTTGACTGTTCTTCAGTTTTGGCCCCTCTCCAGCTTGATTGTCCACGAAGGGCCCAGAGTGATTGTCCCAAAGCACAGATCTGAGCGTGTTACCCCTCTGCTAAAACCCTGGCAGGGACTTCCCCGGGCCCCTAGTGTGTTAACTGGCTAACGTGTCGGGTAAGTGGAGTGACCGTATGTCTGGCATGTCTGGGATGGTCCCAGTTTACGTCTGTTTCCCCAGTGCAAAATGTCGCTCTGAACATGGCCTAGTTTGGATGATAAACTGTAGGGTTTCCCCATAAACTGTAGGGCTTCCCCACTTATAAGCTTTCACGAGGTGCCACCCACACCCCAGCGTCCTCCCCTCCACCATCCCTGTCACATTCTCCTTTTCCTGGGGCTGCACTGTATTTTCTCTTCCACTTCCAGCCTTGACACACGTGGGTCCCTCTGCCTCATATCTGACCCACCGTCTCCTCTCTCCGGCTGGCTCCTGCGTGTCCCCTTAGTCTCTGCTTAGGTTTCATTTCATGCAGGAAACTGTCCCAACTCGCTCGTCCTCGTGAGACAAGATGCACCCCCCGGATGTTCCCCAGTACTTGCACTGAGCTCTGAGCACCACCGACAGCCTTGGATTTAATTGTGCGTGTTTCTGTATCGCACTCCTCAGAACTCTTTCCTCATCTCTTTAGGGCACAGGATTGTGTCTTGGTCACTGCCCGGTGCCTGCCAATATCAG
The DNA here is from genome assembly GCF_001890085.2 of Hipposideros armiger. Taxonomy (NCBI): domain Eukaryota; kingdom Metazoa; phylum Chordata; class Mammalia; order Chiroptera; family Hipposideridae; genus Hipposideros; species Hipposideros armiger. The sequence continues at coordinate 449,746 of NW_017731621.1, read as the reverse complement.
CAAATATTGGTCAGTCTTTGGTGTTTTTTTTTTTAAGCTGAGCCATCTTGCCACCTGTTGGCAGCTCAGTGGCTGCTCAGCTCGGGCCGGGACTCAAACCGCTGTTGCTCAGAGTTCAAACTCTTGAGTGATCTCTTAACCAACTGAGCCACTCGGCCGGCCCGGTCAGTCTTTGTTAAACAAATGAACAAATTGTCAAGATAAAAGTAGAATTCCTCTCAAATAAGAAATTGTATCAGTCATCCCAATTCATACAGGATCACAGGAAGACTTTAAAATCTTGCATCAGGAACATTTTTGAATGTGTTAGTAGAAGAACTGGGGAGAGAGACTGAAAATTCTCATCCTGCTATTATAATAAATAATTCAGGCTCACTGTGACTGTACTGAAGAACAGGCCATGCCAGGTATATGTCACCTCACCTCTTTAACTTTAGCTAACTTTAGCCCTAGATCCTGCATTATTTTACAATTTCCTCTTTAGCACACCGCTCATGAGAAGCTGTTATTTTGAGCACTGCAATGATTCCTGTAATGAGCTCCTGTAGTGAGTTCCCGAATAGTTGGACCGGATGTGGAGTCAGCCCCCTGACAGCCGGAAGGCACGTCCTTTTGCTTGTTGGGCTGCTGTGCTTTTGCTCGAGAGGGTTTTCAAGGCAACTGGGTATTTCAAAGCATCTCTAGGTTTTCCGGCGGGGTCCCAGCAGGAACGGGGACTCACTCCAGACGGTTCCAATGAAAACACTTTCATGGAGGGGCTCATGACAGAAGGATGCAGGGGGTCAGTGGTAGCTATTCGGATTCCCAAAGACTAGTGCCGCTCCTAGGCAAAAGGACGACAGAGGAGCCCCACTGTCCCTGGAGAACGGGTGCCAGAGTGAACTGTTCTTGTGGACACAGCCATTGCTGGAACCCTGGACTGAAGTGTGGAGAAAACAGGGAAGAAATAGCTGGAATCTCTTTCCTTGCCTTCTGTTCTTCTGACAGCACCCCCACTCCTGCCCTGCCACTGGCTGCCTGAAGCCAGAGGGCCAGGGAGCCTGGGTGATGTCATCAGCAAGGCTTGGCCTCCAGGACAGAGAGCAGACACATGAGGCTGGAGGATGGACCTGGGAGGGCAGGGAGTCACCAGCCCCTGGCTTGTCCTTCCCCTGCGCATCTCGGAGGCCGAAATTCTGTTCCCTTTCATTTGGCTTCGTGCACTTGACTCCCGGAAATGTCACAGGACTAGACATGCTTTCCTAGTTTTACCAAACTTACTATGTCTTGACAAAAAAGTGCTGGATTGTGTCCAACTGCTGTGTATCTTGCTGGCTCCTCAAGCACTCTCGCCCAGCCTGTCAATTTCTGAATTAGATGGAAAGTTTTTAGGTTGCTGCAAGTAAACGCTTGTTGAAGGCTCATACATCCAATTCATTCTCACCACTTTCTCTTATCCCACTTTCAGAACTCGGCCTCATCTCATTCCTCAAATGTGCACATTTGTCTTTATCTCTGCTGCCACTACCATCACCAAGACCCCGTCTCCTTCTCCTAGGTGGGCACAGTAGCTTTCCATTGGTTTTCTCCCTTTCATGTTGCCTGTCATTTAACCTGTCACAGGGAGCCCATGCAGTCCTGGGAGGCTGCAGTTAGATCACAGCATGTCCGGTCCCAAAGCTTCCATTGCCTTCCCACCATGCGCAGAATATATCCCAACTTTGTTACCTTGGCTGAGAGGTCACATGTGGTGTGATCTCTGTCCACTTCTCCATGCCCGCCTCATCCTCGCAGTCACGCCTCCGTCACCACCTCTTCAGCCGCCCTGGCTTCCGTTGAGTTCTTCCAGCACCCAATCCCTGTTCCATCACAGGGCCTCGAGCCCTCTCTTTCCTCTTTTCTAACTCCTCCTCCCCCTCTCCCTCGGCCTAGCTGGTGTCTTCTCAGACCTCAGCCTGCAGTGGAAACGTCACCTCCTCAGAGAGTCCATTCCTGGCTACTGAATGTCAGAATGGCCCTTTCCCGCCCCATTGTTTCTCCCATGTCACCTGTGACTCTACACATCTATCTTTGTGTACCTGGCACTTAGCACAGGGATTGGCAAACAGTTGGCAGCAGGGTCAAGTTCAGGTCTGAGGAGGGTGTGACAGAGACTGCACAGGTGCTTCTGAAAGACAAAGACAGAGGATGCTGCGCCTGCCACTGTGTTCCCCTAAGGTTTCACTTCCGGTAAGTCCCTGGACTATGCATGCATGACTGTGTGACTTCATTTCATTTAATTGACTGGTTTAGTATCCTGTGGGCACATGGGCCGAAGGGACTGAGCTCATAGAACAATACTTCACCCCCTGCAGTGTGGGAGTCACCTAGGTGGCCGTGGGTCACTCACTCCTCATTTGGTCTCCCATATTCTATCTGTCCTGCTTGCTTTCTCCTCTCGTCTTGTCCAGACTTCTGACTTCCTAGCCTCATATTAATTGCCACGCACACCCATGGAGACACACACCCACTCCGATCTCTCTTGGACAGAATCCAGCAGCCAGGATAACCATCGAGAACCCGCATCACCTCGGATCCCACTCTGTGGGAGTCCGTGAGCCTTTGCATGGGACTAAGCTGATGTTCTCGCCATGAAAAGAGGGAGTGCTCAGCAAAGCAAAGTGATTAATAACATATTAAGGGAAGCCGCTGACTCGCTAGAAGAACAGAGCGTCTTGGGGCA
>NW_017731621.1:440532-443265 GCF_001890085.2 Hipposideros armiger | reverse complement strand
ACCACTGGCTTTCCTGGTTCCCCAGCTTGCAGATGGCAGATGGTGGGACTTCTTGGCCTCCATACCCCTCTGAGCCAAACCCTATAATAAACCTCCTCTTACATATGTCCCTATATAGCTCCTGTTAGTTTTGTTTCTCTGGAGAGCCCAGGCTAATACACAGAGTGATGAACAGAGCATGTACATGTTTGCAGCCCTGCTCCCTCACACCTCTCAGCAATATGTCTTCAGGATGCTACAAGTCGGCCACACCTTACCTTGTGAATGGTTGTGTTGAAAATCCCAGCAAAACCAGCAAGGATTTCAGGCTCCATGCTTCTCTTGTCCAAGAACAGTTGGCTCTACAAATGCCTCTTCTGAAGTGTGAGTGGTCCCTCTGAGTTCGAAGTCTTGTCACTGCCTTAGTCTAATGGGATGAAAAATGTGCCATCTGTGTCTATAAGGTAAAGGGCTGGGTCATGAGCATTTATGGCATCAGAGCTTAGTTGGTCAGTCACAATGTATGTTAAGGATCTCGGAGACCACCTCCAGTTTTGATGATCTGCTAGGAGGATTCACAGGACTCAGCATATAGTTGTACTCATGCCTATGGTATATTACAGCGAGAGGATGCGGAGCAAAATCAGCAAAAGGAAAAAGTGCATTGGATGAAGTCTAAGGGAGACCAGGCACAAGCTTCCAAGAGTCCTTTCCTGGTGGAATCACACAGGATGCGCTGAATTTCCCCAGCAATGACCTGTGAAAACATGTGCAAAATGGTGCCTACCAGAGAAACTCATTAGAGCCTCAGTGGCCAGAGTCTTTACTGAGGCTGATCATGTAGCTGCCTTCTGCCTGCATGAACCAAAATGCCAGACTCCCAGAAGGAAAGCAATGTTCAGTACAAACCTTTCTCTCATCATGGAAGCCTTTGTAGGCATGGTATATTGTAGATATTTTCCTCAACTTGAGCAAAATGAAACACGAGGTCTGACAGTTAAGTTCGTGAACTCATCCTAGAAAAAGTGCTATATACCACATTGCTGAATATCACTATGGTTACCTTCAAAGTACTGCACTGATGCCAGCACCTAATCCACCCTTCAAAGCAATTTTCGAATTCTTTTTTCTGGAATGGTCATCAGAGCTGTCGTCATATTTCCCTTGATGACCTGAATGTCATCAAAATGTCTTCCTTTTAATATTTCTTTAATCTTCTGGTAAAGAAAGAAGTCATTGGGGGTCAGATCAGGTGAGTAGGGAGGGTGTTCCAATACAGTTATTTGTTTACTGGCTAAAAACTCCCTCACAGACAGNTAGTTCTTGCTTCTGATGAAAGTGAAAGGGATTGATGTGCTTCTGAATAGCTAGAGCTTTCACTAAATCAAATTCACCTTTACCCCAGCCTTGAATTAACTACAGGACTTTCTGCTTGTCCTACTTGTAGCCATATTTTATCGTCTGAGAGTGAGGCTGTACGCTGATGGTTTTGCAAAGGAAGAAACTGAGGCTGAGAGTGGCCCAGCCTGTGAGGACCACGCACCACCTTAGGCACAGAGCTGGAATCTGTGTCTTGGTGTTGGATCTCTCTGTTGCTTCTCGCTGGAGTTTTCAGTGTTGGAGCTTTCGTCCCTAAATGTGATTAATAATTTTAAATGCTTTTATTGGGTTTTGAATAACAAGTCAGGAAATTCACCCTCATTATTTTATTTTTCAAAATTTATGCTCCCCCACCCCCCTTGTTCTTATTGCCTTGTTATTGTAGCAGAGAAAGGAAGAACGAATTAAAACAATAAACAAAAATGTTATAGGCAGCTTTGTGGGAACGTTAATCAAACACACATTTCACCTCTACGGATGTTGCTTGGAGCCTAGAGCAGTTTTCCCCTGCTCGCTGGGGCTCAAGTAGAAGCTGAGAGCAGCTCTTAGCTCATTCCTTTTCGAAGGTGAGGCAGGTCAGGGGCCAGAGGGAGCCAGGATATGTGGTTGTGACTGAAGTGAGAGGAGATAGAAATGGGGACTGAGAGATGGAGTTGGATGCGAGACCCCAAGGGAATCAGTTAATCACATACACATAGTCACATACCAAGAGGTAACGAATGACCCCCACTTCCCCAAGGAATACTTTGCTTAAAAGATTCACTGATTTTCAAGAAAGACCTGTGTGACTCTTCAGAGTGCCAGACTGACTTCCAAGGAGGCTGGAATGAGTGTGTTCTCTCTGACTCCAGGGACAGGGACGTGGGGACATACATGTCCATGCTCCGTAGGCCTCTCATCTTGCTCACGTGACCATGTCTAACTTTTCGCCTTCTTTTCTGCTTCCTGGAAGGGGTTGCCTAGGGAAGCTAGAAGTGACGGCTATTGCCCAAGTTTTCTATATTACATTTTTAGGATTTATAACCTCCTCACTTCTATTGAGGATTTGAAGATGTTCTCTGCAACCTCTTGCAGCTCCTGACTGTTTTTTTCTGCCATCATACTACTCCTCAACCATGACTTTCCTTTCAGCCATGCATTGGGGCCTGAGGACTCAGATCACTCCTGGAAAAAAGGCAACCGAGAAGGCTTGGCTGTATCTCCTTGAGTAGAGCTAGCTTTGGAGACCCTTGGGGCCTGGCATTAGACTTCAGGAAGGAGGATTTGGGGTAAATCTGAGGAATAGTGGGTTCTGGGCTCTGCAGTCTTTTTGGGAACAGTGGGAAATGTTTCTTCTGGAAATTGGGAGCAATTCTTCACCTTTGGTAATGGGGG
>NW_017731621.1:439499-440457 GCF_001890085.2 Hipposideros armiger | reverse complement strand
AGAGAAAGCAAGAGCTGTTTGGTTCCCAGAGATGGACTGGAACTTGGTGGGGAGACAGACAGCCCCAGAGAGCTTCCCAGTCCAGTGAGGCTGTAACTCTGTAGTCCTCTTCCATCAGCTCTCCTTCATTTGCAGGCAGTTCTATAGGTGATTCCGGGGCTTATTCGTCTGTCTGTGTTTATGTATCTCTGGGGTGGGGGGCTGGGGCTAGGTTTGAAGTCTTTTGCTTTCCCTCCAAAATGGAAATGAATGATGAATGAGTGAATGAATGAATGGTGTCAGGGCGCCAGTACTTCCTCTGCTGCTAGAGATGTCAGTGTTGTCTGCTCCCTGAAAACTCCCTATCATCCAGCTCCACGGTTTCCTTATCACCTGTGCTCTGCTGTGGCTGGGGCCATGATTGGCACCCCTTGAAGCTCGGGGTTTCAGCCAGCTGCTCCCAAGATGGAGATGTGCCAGTGATGGCACCTCCTGTACAGAAAGGAGAGACCGTTGAGGAGAGCTTTGTACAAGACCTACAAAATTAAAGTTACTGCAAATGTTACGTAGTGATTGAATCTATGAATGACCTCACTAGGCTACTGAAAAGAACCACAGACTGTGCCCAGATGCATTTTGGGCCTGGAGGCAGGTGGGACACCGATTACGTTGTATTGCCAGGCAGAAACCGACAGACCACACAACAGGTGCTAAGTCAGATTTCATCTCAACCAGCCTCAAAACTACCCTCTTTATGCTGTTCTCCCTTTAGCGACTGGTAGGGCGCGGAGATCTCCTGGTCTCCAGCTAAATGACTTTCCTCACCTCAGCTCCTTTTATGCCTCATACGCTCCTGGAGATTTGCGGATCATTCTCATCACCACTCAGTGCCTTCTGCAGACCACAAGATTTAATTATCATCAATTGACATTTTCCCTTCAGTCCTCATTTCCTGCACCTGGTTCATGGAATTTTTTGC
>NW_017731621.1:434805-435964 GCF_001890085.2 Hipposideros armiger | reverse complement strand
TCCTTTAGGTTGCTAGCCATTTTCTTTCACTTCCTTTATATGTTAGCTCACGGCAGGGACACCCCTTTCAGAGAGATCTGTTTTGTTAAGGACCCTGGAAGACAGAGCCAAAGAAATGAACCATCAATAGCGACATTTTTTTCTTGAATAGGAAGGATATTTATGAGCAGAAAGCGTTCCCAGAGATTGTCTGTTTATGACAGTCATTCAGTATTTATGGAACAGAGATGATGGGTGTCTGTTGTGCATCAGACACTTTGGTCAAATATGCAGATGGATAAATGATGTCGCTCTTGTTTTGAGGACCCTGCAGTGGTGGGGGAGGGGACAGACAAGCATATAAATTAGTAGTTACAACATACTATTGTAATTGTCTTCACAGAAGCTTGAACTACGTGTTGTGCTCGTATAGTCAGGCATGAGAATGGGCACGGAAACCTCCATCTCCCTGGTCATTGAGACTTTAGGGAGGAGAATATGCTAATTGAGTTACTGTGAGAGTTCTGAAATAAAACCACTTGGAACCTGTTTAAATGCTGCACGGCTAAAGTTTAATTAGACTTGGCTTTGGTTCTACCATTTTTGTTTTGGCTGCTGTCGCAGGAAGGATGGACATCAGGCTGTTGTTGCTTTGCTGGCCTTTGTGTCAGCATTGCCGGTACAGACTATGAGATATCTGTGGGCCAGGAAGGGGAGGACGCGGCTGGGCTGCAGAGCAGACAGACTTTCCTTTGGGTATTCATAGTATCATCGTCTACAATGGTAATGATAGCACACATTTTCACGCAGGAGTCTGTCCCGTGGTCTTTTCCTGACTTGTTTTTAGCCGTTATAATCATCACGTTGGCACTGTCTGCAGTAATAAAAATGAAAAAAGTTCCCACTCTCTTTCATGTAAAAGTCATAAACCATCCCTTGACAACTGCAGGAAATAATATCACTAATTCATTTTTGTTGTCAGTGTCACTTGTGATTGCCTTCCTTATCTTTGTGCCGGACCATTGTTTTTTGGGGACGAAGTTAACCATGTTTTGGTTTTTTTTTTTTTTAAAGATTTTTATTGGGGAATTGAGGGTTGGGAACAGTGTTGAGGAGTTGGGGGAAGGGGAACAGACAAATTGCTGTCCTTTTGTTCTTCAGTCTAGTTGTAGAGGACGTT
>NW_017731621.1:433445-434465 GCF_001890085.2 Hipposideros armiger | reverse complement strand
ACAGCAACTTGTCTGTTCCCCTTCCCCCGATTCCCCAGCGCTGTTCCCATCCCCCAATTCCCCAATAAAAATCTTTAAAAATAAATAAATAAATAAATAAGGAAATTTGCCTTCGGACATGAAGGTGAATCACACCATTGAACAGCACTCTCGGTTTTTAGAAAGACATAATACTCCTGTTGGCTTTTGTTTTCCTTGGAATTTTCCCGAGATCTCAGCCTTCTGGTGCAGGATTCTTCTCCATCTCTCCCTCCCACTTATTAAAACGGAGCCATGCAGCCCTCGTGTGGGAGACCATTGTCGGGGTAGGACAGACGTCAGCCACTCTTGTCTGCGTGTACTGTGAGCTATTATCCCCAGTCCCAATGCCTGGCTGGCTGAGGCCTATTGTTCTGTATACCACAGGCTAAATTTTTTTTCCCCCACAACTTATTTTTGCAGTTATGACAGCTGCTTTCTGTGGGTAAAAAGACTGCATGTGTCTCAGAGAACAGAATGGTTGTTTGTTGTGGTTTAATATTTATTGAAAGCACTAGTCTAAGCGGGTATTTATTGACTGGAGGCCAGGCAGCAAGAGCCATGTGTTTTCAAAATTATTCTATGAATGTCCATCCTTTTTGACTTGCAGTAGGTTCGATCCCCATTTAGTGAGCTATGGAGATTGAATTGATAATGGCTGACGTGTTGTATATATTATTGTTTGCCTGCATTTGAGAGCTTTGGTGGTGATCACAGCTGTGGAGTTTTGCTCTTACAGTTCAACCCCCACCTTCCGTTAGTATTGTCGGGGTGAATATCTGTTACATGAACAGGCTACACACCTGCACTCCTGAGCAGTTTGCACTTGAACCTGAGGGTCCCGGAGTCCTGAGAGGGGGGAGGACATATTTTGTTTCTTCCACTGTATCTTTGATACCAGACAGGCTGAGGGGTTTTTGTTTTTCTGAACAAAATGGGAAAGAATTTGGTGGCCTGGCTCATCTTCCTTTCTAGCAGAAACTTCTCTTTAAATCGAATAGA
>NW_017731621.1:427519-429545 GCF_001890085.2 Hipposideros armiger | reverse complement strand
GTCATAAGAGAGATACAGATGTTGGCATTTGGTGAATGTCAAGTACTGATTTTAACAATAACAAATTTTAAGGAGAAGCGAGACGTTCCCAACTAGTAAAACAGAAGATGTCCTGTGTGACAGACTCGTGTGCTTTATGGATACCACCGTTAATTTCTATTGCAAATAGGAAACATGGCCTCTCTACCCTAATTTTTACCTTCTTCACTCAGCCTGCTAATATTTGAAGAACCTCAGATTTTTCAAGTAGGAATAGTAGCCATGATACAAACTTCCTCCCTTCTTGTAATCCAGGCCCTTTGCAACAACCTGCGTGCCAGTGGTCACCGAGCCCTTTGGAGTTAGAACTGTGGTTTTTAGTCTCCCCTTCCCTCCATGCCCTCAGATGCTACTACTACATAGGCTGTATCTTGGTGTGACTTGGACTTCCTTTGAGAATTCAGTGGCTTCTTCCAAGATTACATGAGACACCCTTAACTGACTCCTGTTGGGAATAACTGGACTCAGTGGAGGGAAGGGACTGTGGCACAGGACTAGGGCCCATTCCAGCAGCCGCTTTCCCCAATTCACCCTAACACATCTCACCTCTTCTGGGAGTTATCTGGGTCTGACTTTTTTTTGCTTTTGTGTTTCATTTTTGCATTGAAGGTACAGCTGTAAAGAAGTAATTTGATTCTAAAGATTCATTCAAAGTCATTGTCAGTACTGATGAAGGTATTGGAAGTTTGGCTACATCCTCCTTAATTTCCCGTGCGCGCGCGCGCGCGCGTGCGTGTGTGCACGTGTGTGCATGTGTGTGTGTGTGTATTTTTCTGAAGGACAAGAGGCTCAATGGGCAGGCTACAGCCACTCTAGGGAAGACTCCTCTAGAGGAGAATTTGCAGAGCTGCCTGGACTTCTCACCCAGGTTGCTTTGGAGGAGAGAGGTAAGCAACACTTGAATGATTTGAGTTTTCCATGAGAAACACCAAGCGAAAGATTTTCCTGACGGCAAACATTTTGCTTTGGCCTATAGGGTAGATTTTATTTTTCTCTTTTATCTTTCGTTTTATTCTCCTGAACTATTTTAAAAGAGAGGAATGAGAAGGAATTATGCCTGGACCATTTCTCCCGGTGAAAAACATTGGGTGTGCTTATGTGGAAATGGAGTGTGGCCAGAAGGACAACCGTATGGCAGAATCATCCAGAATGCTGACTCTGTCCCTTAGGGCTCTGTGGTCTTGGCAAGGTTCTTAAACTCTCGGTGCCGGTTACTTCCCCTGTGTGCTGGAGACAGCCATCTCACTGGATATGTTGGTGATGCACCAAGATCATTCTTGTAAAACACTAGAACAGTCATGGTATATGGTAAGCTTCATGGCTATTATTGTGTGATTAGACACTAATTCTCTTAGGTCATGTTATTATGTTATGAGGCCTTAGAAACTTGGAAAAAATGTCCACTCAGGCCAATGTTAGGTGAAGTTTTGGCCATTACTTGGTCGTTTGGATCAGAGAGGAAGGCCAATCTAGCAATGTGTTCTCTTCATCAAAGCCCAGTTTGTCACACGCATTGGGATCATGCAGTGGCATGGGCGAGGCCCAAATGCCCCCTGAAAGGCTGTGGTCACCTTAAGTAGCTGCTCTGGGGCTGAGAGTATAAAGCATTGGAGGCATGATGCTTGGCTGTTAAGCAACTTCACCACTATCTCGCTGTGTGTATATACTGTGTTCAGTCCAGCTACTCATTCATTCATTCACTCACCTCACTCCATTGGTAAAGAATGCTAAAGTATTTTAAAGTAAATTAAAGATATCTTATTGTAGCATTATTCACAATAGCCAAGATATGGAAACAACTTAGGTGTCCATCAACAGATGAACAGATAAAGAAGATGTGGCGTTTACATATACACAATGGAATATTATTCAACCAGGAGGAAGAAGGAAATCCTGCCCTTCGTGACAACATGAATTGGCCTTGAGGGCATTATGCTGAGTGAGATAAGTCAGAAAGACAAATACTGCATGATCTCACTTATATGTG
>NW_017731621.1:426179-427355 GCF_001890085.2 Hipposideros armiger | reverse complement strand
AGCTCTTAACCAACTGAGCCAGTCGGCCGGCCCCAAAGGATGCAAACTTTTAATGGTAAGATAAGTTCTGGAGATCTAATGTACAGCATGGTGATGATGGTTAACAATACTGTATTACATATTTGAAAGTTGCTAAGAGACTAGATCTTAAATGTTCTCATCGCAAAAAAAAAAGGTAATTATGTGGCGTGATGGAGGTGTTAGCAAATGCTACGGTGGTAATTACATTGTAATATGTAACTGTATCAAATCGTTAAACTTACACAATGTTATATGTCAATTATATCTTATTAAAAAAAATCTTGACATTCCACCCCTAATCATACTTAGCATGGATGTCCACTCCCCCATCCGTCCAAGGACGGAAGGAAAGAAGTTTACCTATCTCTATATAACATTACCTATATATAACATTATCACAGCACAGTTAATACTACTTTTTAATTTCCTCTAATATCTAGTTCATATTCAGGTTTCCCAGGTGTGGTCAGATCATATACTGAACCCACTTTCTGTCACTGCAGTCCTGTCATGAGGAGGCAGGAGTGACTCTATGGCCTCTAAGGCTCAGGGAAGCAGGAGAGTTTTAGGTTTACTGCCTTTAGGCTGTTCTGCTCTGACATTGTTCCTTTATCTCTTGTTCTTGGAGAACGAGGGTTCAAAGATTACAGATGTAAATGTGGCTCTGTAGTAAGATGGGCTGGAAATTTGGAAATTATTTGGTTCATGGAATCAATTGAGACAGGGTGTCTGGCACCGGGCTTGACTCGTAGGTTGGGCCGCCTCTGGGATCGGCACTGGTGAGATAAATTGTGCACTTGCCAGAGAGAACAAGCCAGTGAGTTAGCTTCAGGCCCAACAGGTTTTGGGCTTGTTTATATGCTCTGTAAATGTTCATAACGCCATTTAGAGTTAAAAAGGAGGACTTTGACAGTTCTTTTGATTTTCTTTTGTTAGTTAAGGGTCTGGTCTTTTGTTCAGGGAGACTAAAATGCTGGATCTCTCAGGTTACCTGTCTAAGAAGACTTCCATTGTTTCAGAACAAAGAAAAAAAACCAACATCCTGTGTGACTGCCTAGGGGATATCAGGTGCTTGCACCCCCAGAGATTGCCAGTGATCGGCACATTCTCTGCATCCAGCAGGTGCTCCTGTGAAGTCTCTTCCCAGCTTCTTTG
>NW_017731621.1:420794-425174 GCF_001890085.2 Hipposideros armiger | reverse complement strand
TCCTCCCTTCTGTCTTAGCTTCATAGACTCATTCGTTTAGAGGGGTGAGGGAAACAAGTTCTGATCATTTATTTTTCCATAAATATTGTCATTCATGTGACACGCACTCCTTGAATAGATACATCTTTTTAAAAAATTCATCTTCAAAATTTCCCCAGCTGAATATGAAGATTCGTTAAATGAATGACTATACCAGTCACTTATTTGCATTTGAGGAGCAGAGAGTCGAGGATGGTTGTGTGTGTGTGTGTGTGTGTTGTGAGTGGGGCAGAGAGGAAGTGAGATGGAGAGCTAAGGCTTTCTGGAAGAGGAATCCTGGGCTTCTCTGAAGGGGTGCGCGTGCCCTGAGTGTCCTGGAAGTCAGCTGCTATGGCTGACAGACCTTCTGCCCCCGGGTCCTGGGACCCAAAGCAAAGATGCTGGGGACTTGAGGCAGCACTTGTTTTGGGAGCCTCCTCCTTTCCCACGGGGCCAACAGTCCTTCCATCGAGGGAGCGGGGATGAGCCATCCAGGTCCTGTGAAGGAGTTGGTGAGACTGGGATCGGAGGAGCCCGGGGCTGGCAGAGCCGATGGGTTGGGTAGGCAGGGTTTGTTGATCCCTTACAAAGTATAAAACTGTACTTTGTCTTCAGGTGTTCTGAGAGCAGAGGATGGAGCAGGACACAACTTTTGTTCAAATTAATAGAGCTGAAGATTACATTACATTTTTTTTGACATTTAAAGTTGTGGTAAAATATGACATTAACCACTTTAAGGTGTACAGTTCAATGGCATTAAGAACGTTTACATTGTACCACCATGATCCATCTCCGGAACTTTTTCATCTTCCTTAACTGAAACTCTGTCCCCATTAACCACTCCCTAGGAACTGGCTCCTGGTAACGCCCATTCTACTTTCTGTCCATGAATTTTACTAACCCTAGGTACCTCAGATAAGTGAGCTCATACAGTATTTGTATTTTTGTGATGGGTTTATTTCACTCGCCATAATGTCTTCAAAGTTCACCCATATTGTATCATGTGCCAGAATTTCCTTCCTTTTTAAGACTAAATAATATTCCATTGTATGGATGGACCACATTGTGTTTATTCTTCATCTGTTCATGGACATTTGGGTGGCTTCCACTTTTGGCTATTGTGAATAATGTTGACATGAGCATGGGTGTACACATATCTGTTTGCATCACATCTTTTTAAAGTAAACTTTTTATTGAATTATATGCATTACATTTTTGGTAACTACAACACACTGTGTAATTTGGTAACTACAACACCACAATGTAAGTCAATGTGGTGACTTACATTGAACCTGAACTTGTTACCTAAAACCCCTAAAATTTTAAATGCAACCACCATAATGCATTTTATCATTAAGCCATGCCTAATTTGTCCTGCATTGTTAAGTTTTGTGCACCACATTGTACATTTAATCTTGTTAGTTCCAGTTCACTAAACCAGCCTGTCAAGATTTTTTAGAAATCTGAGTCTTTCATCTGGTTTAATTTTGAGTCGTCTACAAATGTGATGATCACACCCTCTCTATCTCTATACAAGTCTCTAGGAGCTGTGGGTGCCACTGGACAGCTCCCCACTGGTTGGCTTATTTCTTTGGGTCGTTCACCTACCTAGCCAAAGTTTCTCACCTCTAGCCATGTTCTTCATTTCGTTCACAGGACATCATAAGGGAACTTGTCACCTTGTGATATGTATGCCTGCATATTTCCATGCTATAACAGTCTACAAACCTGTTGAGAACTGAATTAAGCCAGATGGGTGATACACACTTTTAGTTTATATGGTCAGGAACGGTAGCCACCAAAATGTTGTAGGTGAGTGAGGGTTAGCTGTTCTCCCGTAGCCTCACTACCAGGCAAGACTGAGACCCAATTCAGCAGCAGACACTTATTAAACAAACGTGTATTAGCAATGAGGCAGAACCCAGGCCATATGTTCTCTTCTGTTACCTGAAACCCCAGCGCTGTGCCTCTTCTGTGCTGTGACCGCTGCGTGGGATGAAAACTTCCCTTGAGGCAAATTGCCAATATTTCAAGAGCAGGATTTCATTACCGTTATGGTGGGCACCAGGCAGGCAGAATTCCTGCAAATCTGTGGTTGGACCTTTTTCGGGATTGAGTCTAAGGTACCGGCTAGGGGCCTTGTTGGGTTCTTAGATCCTGTCTAAGGATAGGGAGCCTCTAAAATATTTTACCCCATTTTTTTTTTAAATTGGGGAATTGGGGGATGGGAACAGCGCTGGGGAATAGGGGGAAGGGGAACAGACAAGTTGCTGTCCTTTTGTTCTTCAGTCTAGTTGTGGAGAACGTTGCTTCACTGACCCAAATTTGCACCATCGTTGTGCTCTTCCTGGGCGAGGCACATCAGTCGCTGGCTGCTGGACGGCCGCTCACAGCAGCTGCTGGCCGCTCACGCTGGCTGCTGGCTACACACGGTAGCCCATGGCAACCCACTGCAGCAGGGGCTGCAGCTTACGCGCCGTTGCCGTCGACTTACGGCAGCCCAGCTCCAGATTGAGCTGTTGTTCAGCATCTTAGCTGTAGAGGGCAGTGTCACTGGCCCTTATATGTGGGATCCGAACTGGGGCCCTCTGGCGTCCCAAGCCAGCTCTTAACCAACGTGCCACTAGGCTGGCCCCATTTTTAACACTTACCATGTTAATTAACAACCCCCTAATTTCATCAAGGAAAAACCTTTTCTGACGTTCATTCTGCTAGTTAGCAGAGGACCTAATATTAACTCAGACATTGATAGTGGAAGTGCCTGTAGTTTCCACTTCTGGATTAAGGACTGCCTGGTCAGGATCTAGCTGACCAGCTCAGGACATTGAGATATACCTGACACATAGTAAAGTTCACAAGTTTTAACATTTTTGAACCCATGTAATGAGCACCTAGATCAAGATGTCAAACACTTCCAGCACCCTAAAAGGCTCCCTGCTACTCTTTCCCAGTCAACCCCCCCCCCCCCCCGCAAAGGTAATCATATTCTGGCCTCACTAATTTGCCATAGATTAATTAGTTTTGCCTGGTTTGAATTCTATGTAAATGGAATCATACTTACATTTTGTGAGATTCATTCATGTTGTTGCATCTGTAAATTGCTCATTTTTTTTTCACATGGCTATGTAGTATTCCATTACGTGAAATTTAGATGCCCATTCTGAGGTAGTTGGACATTTTATGGTTTCCAGTTTGGGGCTATTATGAATAAAGCAGTTGCAAACATCCTTGTGCATGTCTTTGGTGGATGGAGTGTAAGTTATTGGTTAAGGCAAATGACTGTTTCTAGAGTTGAAGTTTACATTCACTAGCATATGGAGAATATCGTATTGTCCATGCCAAATGGTTTTATAGTACATTGAAGGTGTTATGCAAAAACTGTGTCAAACGAAGAATGAAATTAGTCTAGTATGACTTATATTTAGCAAATCTGTGGTGGTCCAAAGGCAGATCATTGCTTGGGTGCTCATTGACTATAATCAATATTCTAAGCCCGAGGGTTAATTTCCCAAAAGCTGAGATTCTCATGTGAAAGTATGTTGTTTTTTTCATGCCTTCTCAAAAGGGGTGGGAAAAGAACCTGTTCTTTAATTTTACAAATAGGCATCATTTTCTAATTGCAGATTCGTATTGTGAAAAAAGTCATGAATTACTAAAAGGTCTGAGAATGTAAACTAGTTTTGTGTGTGTGTGTGTGTGTGTGTGGGTGGGGGGTGGGGGTGGGGAAGGGTTCCCTTGAATTGGAATGAACAAGGTTTTAAAATACTCATTTATATATTTATTTCCATATCATTTTGGATATGATGATGAAAGAAATATTTGCTGCTAATTTACTCTTATAAAAATTTAATTCCACCCATATTAACTAGGCTGTCAAGGCATTTTTCAAGGGCCTATTTTCCTCTAATAGATTACTAGAGGGAAAGTCTGTTAGCCTGGAACATTGATGGATGGAAGTAGATTAGGGTAGCGGAACTCCGACCACCATTGCAGGATGCTGTGTTGATTTAAATTTTAAAAGAGCCTGTGTTATATGAAAGTGAAGAATTAGGTTAGCACTCCCCTTGACAAGAATGGAAAAGAATTCTGGTGACCTGTACCACACACATACATGTAAGGTATCACCGTGTCTTTAGAGAACCGAACAGTAATTTTTAACAACCCTAGAGGAGGGGAATCTGGCAGAGTGAACCGACGTCACAGGGGCTGCAGTCCTGTCCTGGGGGATCTTTTCGACACATACACTTGCATATGCAATGCAGTGACATTTGTATAAGGTTATCATTGAAGCTTTGTGTGTAACACTAGGATGTCAGACGCCAGCAAGTGTCCAACCATCAGTAAGGAAGTGGTTGAAGCGTG
>NW_017731621.1:415051-419199 GCF_001890085.2 Hipposideros armiger | reverse complement strand
AGTTTCTTAATCCAGTCACCTACCAATGGGCATTTTGGTTGTTTCCAAGTCTTTGGAGCTGGCATTCTTGAAGGGGCAAATAGACAACAAACAGATGATGAGCTAGGGAAAGAAGGTTGTGCTGGGGCCCAGGGAGGGAGGTGAGAAAAGTCCAGGCTGAGGTCAGAAGGGGAGGCTAATTGTTGATTACATTCCTATGTATTGGTGGTACATTGTGGATAATACTGTTGCATGTAGAATTATAAAGTGGAGTCAGTTCTCACTTTTAATTTTTGCTACCCCAGTCAGGATTTCATTTGCCAATAATATTGTTATCACTTCAGTTAAGTTTCAAATAAAGAAAACCACATGGTAGGTCATTGTACTCCAATCTATTACTGTGTTGGGAAAGGACTAAAATTTCGTTTAATAAATAAAAAATTGATTTGACCATCATGATGTGTTTTCACAACAGTGGGTTATATTGGGAATAATATTATCTATGTAGTTTGTGACTGTAATCATAGGTTATTAAATGGACAAGATATTATTATGTTAAATCCATTATTTCCATTCAAGGGGTAGTTAAACATAAATTATCCCTTTAAGTTGACATAGTAACTACAGAATTGAAACATGCACACACGTGCGTGCACACACATCCTTCCATTGCGTATATCTTCATGATAGTCATCGTCTGAAATAGAGATATTTCCATAGTGGATAATGTAGAAATTTGAAACATATTTCTTCTGTGTTTATTTTTTTCTTATTCTGGTCTTTTACTGGCACATTTCTCTTTCACAGTCTCTGAATCAGATGAAAGATTAATATTGTCTCTTTAAAGTTTTGATGACGAAATGATCTTTTTAAAAGAGATTTATCTTTGTTTCTTTGGGTTTAATGAAATCTTAGTGAAACTTGAGAAACAAAGATCAAAGCCATAGAAAAATGTGACGGTCAAAGTGTTTCTTGCATCTCCAAGTTGACAACAACTTAAGTCTTGCTCAGATAAGAATAACAACTCAGACTATCATCCAGACTTGGGAGAAGGGCATTTTCCTGGCAACCGAAGTCCAAAATATAGGCCTATCTGGAGCCAGCATATTTACAAGCAATCCTAGGTTTGTGATTTGGTTAAGAAACCACCAGAGACCAGATTTGGTTTAACGGTTAATAGAGATCCTTATTTCTTAATCATGATAATCCCCCCTCTACAGAACAGTAAGGAGACACCCAGGGGTTCTAGGAATCCACTGTAATCCTAGGAAACGCACAAAAAGGTGATGTGGGAGCTCGCCATTGCATCTCCCTGTTCTCTACTGTGTAAGAGTCTTGGGCCAGTTTTGAGGGACTGGCTGTTTCAGAACTTTGTAGGATAAGTTCTCTTGGAATCCCGGTGAACTCAGGAGGGCGTGGCATTTGCTTCTCAGTAGATAAAGAAAAGGGGAGGCAGTGACCGCACGAGCTTGTCTACTCTGCCACCCGCGCTGGCCTTACGGGAATGTTTGTTCACATCCCTGGGCCTGACCCAGGGAGTCACTAGAGCTAGTCTGAATGGTGCGACTTTCCCATTCTCCATCATTAACAGAGTGAGGCAACTTTGCAAAAGTGTGTGATGTGCAAGGATGAGGCAAGGGATCTGGGAACTGTAAGGATAGGTGTGGAGGCTCGCTCAACTGCATTTCCTGCCTGAATTTAATTACTAGACAAGGAATAACAGCAACAAGAATGCAAAGGTAAGAAAGGATGATGGGGAAATGCAGTGAAGGTTGTCCGGTTCTCTAATGCCGGTTCTCTAATGCCGGTTCTCTAATGCCTCCTGCTGTTTGGGGTATCAGTTTAATGAGAGACAGTTTTAAAGTAAGTGTGCCCCAGAGCAGTGCAACAGCCTGTGAAATCTTTCGCAACTCCTTTTAGGCACTCTTCCTGGGTGACTGCACCCCATGCATGCCCCTAAGGGAAGACTAGCTCCACTGCATGGAGACGGTATTGTTTCGCCCACAGCATCTTTGCAGAAACACGTTTGTTGCTCCTCACCCAAAGCAAAGATTGCTTTTCTTGGGAGCTGCTCTCTGTTTTCTAAATACACAGTAAATGCTCTTCTCTGGTGTCCACTTCACCCACGTATTCCCGACCAGCACTTCTACATCTGCACACAACATGATCCTTAGCTCCCTTGCAAGTCAACAAAAAAGGTGAGGATATGTTCACAGTAGTTTTAGTGTTTCGTCAAAGCCCAAATTTGGATAATTTCATGAAAGTAAATGGATTCTTTTATGGGTGTATTTTACTGAATAGACAATTTGTATTTATGGCCTGTTAAGAGTTTTGTAAACTGCTGATAAGCATTTGACCATATTTGTGAGAGTCTCAGGGCAGTCTGACAGCATGGGTGTAGAATGCCCGTAGTAAGAAGAACAACAGAAATAGAAAGAGCTGATATTTGTGTATTGCATTGGAGTTCACTGCACAAAATTTCTGTCCTGTGTGTCATTAAATAGGAGAGGGGGTCAAAGGACAGACAAAATAGGCTCAGTGGGCTGCTTTGAGTCAGGGAGATTTTATTTATTTATTTATTTTTCTCTGATTGAGTTTATGTTGAATTTGTAGTTCAATTTTAGGCGTATGAAATTTTTCATGGTTTTTTTGTGTCCTTGCATCTATGAACACACTTTACCTCCACCACTTATTTTGTCTCTTTAATTTTTGTCAGCTGTGTTTTGTAGTTTTCAGTATATAGTCTTATATAACTTTTTACATTTTTTTTTTCACCCATCCCTTACTTCCCTCCCCTTTGGCAACCATCTGCTTGTTCTTTGTATCTATGGATCTGTTTCTGTTTTGTTTTGTTTATTCATTTGTTTTCTCAGAGTCCACATACCGGGGGTGCCAAAAAAATGAACATAGTTTAAGAGATTTTATCTGTGTATTACTTTTCGAGGTTGAATTGAATTACTGTAGCAGTGTATAGTATGACGTTCGCTCAAAAGATGGCGTTAATCAAATGAATGCTAGTGTCATTGTGTTATAATTTTAATGCAGTGTTTTCCTTTCTTAAAATGTGTGCACATTTTTTGGCACCCTCTATGCAAGTGAAATCATATGGTACTTGTCTTTGTCTGTCTGACATATTTCATTTAGCATAATACCCTCTAGGTCAGCNGTCAGACGCCAGCAAGTGTCCAACCATCAGTAAGGAAGTGGTTGAAGCGTGGTGTACACAGTGGGATGCTGAGATGTCGTTAACAGACAATGATGAAGGCCTGAGTTCTGATAAGGACCAGTGTCCAGGGACGTTGCCAAGTGAAAGAAGCAAGGTGGAGAATTGTGTATAAAGGATGCTATCCTTTGTGTGAGAAAGATGGAGATGTGGAAATATGTAGGTGAATTTGCTTATATTTGCATAAAGAAACACTGGAAAGAGAAACAGGAAAATAAAAATCCATCTCTATAGCGGGTAGAGGGGGATGGAGCGATTGCAAGTAGGTATGGGAGTGACACTTCTGCATGCGTCTTCATATAGTGCTGACTTTCTGAATCATGAATCAGAAAACAACCAACCAATGAAAGTGAATCTGGGTGGGCACACCCTTTGGCATTGAACTGGACCAAGAGCAGGTGATGGAAAGTGAAGCTTGTTGAGTGCATTGTGAAAGGGTCAGGCCACCTACACCATTTCTTATTTTCAGAAGCTAAGTCAGTGTGTTCATTCATTCATTCAATCAGCAAGTGCTCATGGAGCCAGTCCTCCCCTCCAGGGTGCGCTCTCTGGGAGCCTGAACACCCAGGCTTCCCTGGAGCTGGCATTCTTTTTTTTTTTTTTTTTGTAGTTTTAGATTTTTATTCAACTATTTGTTCAACAGTTCTTATCGGGATACATTTCTGGAGACATCAAAGTAAGTGATAAGAAGGTTATTAGAACAAATTCTGGACACAATAAACTATAGCAATTGTTCATGCTCGTTGTCCAACCACAAAGCAATGTAATGATTGCAAAGCACATAGAACACCATAATGATTTCAGCAATTTAAAATTAGAATTTTTTTTCACTGTTTTCGGGGTTATATACAAAAGTGTGGTGTGCTAGAGGCCTCTTCCATTATTTCTTTTTTTCTTTTTTTTTTTAATTGTTAGTTTCAGGTGTACAGAACAATGCAATAGTTAC
>NW_017731621.1:389003-410576 GCF_001890085.2 Hipposideros armiger | reverse complement strand
GTTATGAATCATAATGTAAATATCTTTTTGTTTTCTGATGGTCTTAGGCGACCCCTGTGAAAGGGTCATTCGACCCCCAAAGGGGTCACGACCCACAGGTTGAGAACCGCTGCTCTAGGTCCATCCACATTGTTGCAGATGGTAAGCATTCATCCTTTTATATGGGTGAGTAATATTCCATTGTGTGTGTGTGTGTGTGTGTGTGTGTGTGTGTGTGTACCACATATTCTTTATCCATTCATCTATTAATGGGCACCTAGGTTGCTTCTATATCTTGGCTATTGTAATGCTGCAGTGAACCTAGGGGTGCAGATACCTGTTTGAATTCATGTTTTTGTTTTCTTTAGATAAATACCCAGAAGTGGAATTGCTGGGTCATATGGCAGTTCTATTATTAATTTTTTGAGGAATCTCCATACTGTTTTCCATAGTGTCTGCACGAATTTACAATCCCACAAACAGTGTATGAGGGTTCCCTTTTTCCCATACTCTTGCCAGAATGTGAAGGGGCTTTTGTTTCTAACTAGTTAAGGTAGTGGGGTCCCCTCATGTTGGTAAGAATTGCTCAGAGGGCAGTGCTTCACAGCAGCATGGACGAGGAACGCTCTGAGTGGGCTGGAAGAAGAAATAAGCATTATACCAGAGAAGGGGCATCTCTTGGTGCAATTCTGTTGAGGGAACAGCAGCTGGAATTTGTGTCAGGAGCAAACATATTTCCTGACTATTTGATTAGGGAATAAAAATAAGCCCTAAGAGTTAAAATATGCAAAAATAATTTATACATATATAAAGGTGCCAAAATGTATACACATTTTAAGATAACATATCTTTGTTTGTACCCCAGTATATAATATGTATACATATATAAAATATAAAATATATACATATGTTAGTGCTTATTAGTATTTATTAGTAAATTTGGTCATTTGTTTATATTCAAAAGTTGACCTTTTTGAGTAAACAACAGGAATTGATAACCCACCAGCACATCTGTGTCTGTATCAACTAATTTTCTCACATCTGAGGTTGCCACTTCTGTGCTTCACAACCAAGTTTTTGGTGCTTTTTCTCACCTATGGGTGGTGACTTGAAGGATGTGATACAAATGTTGAGCTGGGTTCTGAAGGCCAAGTTAAAAATGCATCTCAAAACAATAATAAAAGTCACTGGCTCTTCCCCCTCTTCGACCCATGATTGTTGAAGGACTAGGTAAGACAGAATTAGGATGATGGATGTGCGAACACCTAGTGTGGGCCTTGGCAGATGGCTGTCTCATAAATTGGTGTTTCCCTTCTCCTTGGCACTGCTTTTCAGCCTTCCCCGCAAGTCCTGTCAAGTGCAGACAGCAGTGAACACATGAACTCAGTTATCTCTGGATGTCCCTCCCACTGACGGACACTGACTCTCCAGGGAGATGTGCCACCATCATCCTGGGACTTCACCTACCCCCACAAATTGACTCCAATTTGGGAAGTTTAGCAATAGTGGCTAATGTCCAACAAGGTACAAAAGAGTGGTCAGTATATTCACCCCAAATATATTTTGTCATTTTCCTGTTCTTTGAAATTTGGCCACTTGTATATGGTTCATTCGGCAATTCTCTTAAGCAGAAGGTTAGATGGAAAAGCCCCACTCATTCCCGAGCCATTCTGGGCATTGATTGGGCAAGGCTTAATTGTTGCTAGAGTCCACATTTGCGTGTACTGCCAAAATGCAGAAATCTGATGAGAACACACCCATAAAGTACATAGAGTGCTGTGGATTTTAGTGACATGCACAGCTTCTAATGGTGGGTTTCTTTTCTTTCTTTTCTTTTTTTTAAGATTTTATTGGGGAGTTTGGGGAGGGGAACAGCGCTGGGGAATGGGGGGAAGTGGAAAAGACAAGTTGCTGTCCTTTTGTTCTTCAGTCTAGTTGTGGAGGACATCGCTTCACTGGCCCATGTTGGTATCATCATTGCACTCTTCCCGGGTGAGGCAGATTGGTCGCCGGCCTCTGGACGGCTGCTCACAGTGGCTCTTCGCAGCTCACACCAGCTGCTGGCCGCTCACAGTAGCCCATGGCAGCCCACTGCAGCAGGGGCTGCAGCCTACGCCGTCGCCAGCGACTCACGGCAGTCCAGCTCCAGGTCGAGCTGTTGTTCACCATCTTAGCTGTGGAGGGCAGTGTCACTGGCCCTCATGTGGGATCCGAACCGGGGTCCTGATGCTCAGAGCTGGCATCCCAAGACAGCTCTTAACCAACACACCATTCGTCTGGCCTTAATGGTGGGTTTCTAGTGGAAGAAGAATGGGGCAGCGTTTCCCCCTCCCACCAACTCAGATAAACAAAAATAAAAAAGAAATCCTCCTGCTCATCTGGGCACTTCTGTAGCAGCCACTAATTATAGACAATCCTCAGTTACCCATGAACTCAGGGGTTCTTAAAGATAATGTAAAGTCTCTCATAATCCCCAAATTTAGCTTTCGTAGTTAGTTCTTGTTTCTGTTGAACCACTTTTGACAAAAGAGGAAACATTTTTGATAACCACCACATGTTCTATCCAGGTTGTCACATTTAATCATCCCTTTGGCCCTGTGATGTGGGTGTAACCCCCATATTACAGATGAAGAGACCGAGGTTCAGGGAAGCTGAATGCGAGGTCACCCACTGAGTCATGAAGCTGTGCTGCAACCTCTCTGACCCCAGACGCATTTTCCGTCTCTTCAACTACTGACTACCCACTGGTGAAAATATGGTAAAATGTTCTGAAACACAAGAAGCCAGAAAAAGGCTAACCCAATCTTGAATCATCAATTCCTGAGTCACCAAGAATTGACAAATATTTGAGAGCGTTAGCTTCAATTTTTTCATATAAAAGTACTGATACATATTGTAAAGAGCAAATGAGATAATGGATTAAAAATACTTTGATAAATACAATCAGCAACAAATGTGCCAAGGGCAACTGTCAGTCCTTTAAACCTCTGCTGCTTTAGAAGAATCTGTGCCTGGCCTGTGTCTTCGGCCCTTCAGAGTTATAGGAAGGTCACCATGGGGGCTACAAAGGGCTGTTTACACAAGTTGAGAGCTACATCTGGTCTAGACAAAGAGTAGCTGCCAAACAAAGCCACGTGTTTTAAGGGAGGACTGCCCTGGCCAGGAGCACATTTGCTTGTTTAAGATCTCTAGAACTTTCTGGCTAAATCAGGGACACTGGTTTTGATCACTCATTTTGAAACAGACCAAGTATCACTGGTGGGGAGGTCCCCAGTAGGGGGGAGGAGGTTTTCCCAGGGGGGGCCTGGGGCTGAGAACAGTCAAAGACAGTTTGGCTGCCAAAAAGGCCTGGAGGGAGCAGTGTTTTGCATTTTGCAGGGGTAAGCGGGCCCCCTGGTGGGTGCCCTTCAAGGCTGAGACACCCCTCTGCAGCCACAGTCCACGTGGTGGGAACTTGTGCGGTGGTGGTTTAGGCTTGCAGGGGCCCTAAATATGGTTTACATCCCAATCCCAGACCACACCCTCCCCTTTCTGAACCAGAATTTCCAGAAGGTGTGAGCTTTGTCATCCTTTGCTTTCATGTGGTTTTCTTATTGGATTCAGGCAAGCAAATAATTAGGTATTGGAGGGCTGCGGGTGCCTCTTTTGATTCATTATGTGGCAGCCCCTTCCCAGTCCCAAATCTCCTCTGCCCTCAGCAGCCCAGCAAAGGTGGGTCATTAATGCCCATGGAAATTAAATGAACTTCTCCCGAGGGAGAGATTCCTAGGGCATGAACACCTGCAGCTTCCCTGACATAGAGAAAAAGGGGTAAGGTGAGGGAGGGTAGCGGTGTCCTGTGGGCAAGGAGCTTGTTTACTCCTGGGAACCTTGATGTCACTGCCCTACTCAGCCTAAGGGGGCTCCTCTGAAGTGGGAATGTGGTTTTGTTTCTATTTAGAGGAAGAAGACCCACCCAGCAGTTTAATACTCCTGAATGAAATCTAGCATTCTAGTTGAGAAGGTTAAGGTTTTCCCATTCTCCCCTTTTCATATGTAGACTTAGAAATGTCTGGATTTCAGCCTGTAATTAGTAACTCACAGAACTACCTCTTTCTTTCCTCCCAGCCAGGCCTTAGCTGTGGGGTGCTTTCACTTAGGCATACCCAAGAAAGGCGGCATTTGCATAATGTCCCTGATGTGCTTTGCTAGCCTCCGCCATAGATTTGTAAAGAAAAGACACACCTTTCACTGGAATTACTACTAGCCCTTAAACAAATACGCAACTAGAGCTTACTATGTGGGAAAGCTGAGAACTTTTTTCCCAGGAAAAGCTAATATAATCAAATGATTTGGCAAAAGCACTTGTAATCTAATATTATTTCCTAAGTTTCTAAAAATCCGGTTTTTAAATTTGCAGCTTCTGGAGGAAATAATGTTATATTTTATTTGGAGAACTAAATTTAGTTGAAGGGATTTGAAAATTCACGTGCTAAATTACTCTTTTAAGCCTTTGCGTATCATCGATTCTCAAAGAAGCTGGTTATTCCTGGTAGGATTTTTTCTCTGTCCTTTTTTTTTTGTTTTTTTTTTTTGGTTACTAGGTTGTTCTGAAGTATTGAACATTTTCTTTAGGGCATGTTCTGCTATTTAAGTAAATGAATGAATACCATAAAAAAGGTTGGTGAATTTTCTGCTTGATTGCTTTGGATTTTTCTTTGATCCAAAGATTTGTCTCAATAATTCCAAATGCTCACATATTAGTAAATAACCAGATAATTAGGTTTTTCAGATTGTCTCAAAATGTGCAGTATTCTATAAACACAGCTAGCCTTGAGGGCTGCGTTTGCCTCCCAGATTTCATAACGCTTTTCTCTAATGCTTTTGAAAACTTTTGACTTTTCATATAGTGCATATAGGCTTGCTTTGGTAAATTAAGTAAGTGTGTTTCCTTCCCACCCTCCTTTGTATGACATATAAAGACTTAAAGAAGAATATAAAAATCGGCTTTCATCCTGTCACTCAGAAATAACCAGTTAAAATTTTTAGGTATCTTTCAGGCTTTTCCTGTGCATATATAGTTAACACAGTTACTTTCATATTGTTTATTGTTTCTTCCATTTCTCATTAAATGACATATCCCGGGCGTTTTCTCATTTTGCTAAATCTTTCTCCCAAAATACTGCATATGCGTTTTGAAGCCCTAGAAACCCAGTCCCAACTTGTAGTGTGCCTCATGGCACCTCTCCACTAAACAGGGCCCCAGTGTGTGTGCGCGCGTGTGGGGGTGGGAAGGAGGGAGGGGGCACCGCTAGCTCCTTCCATCTCCCTGCTGCCCCCCCATGTGTGTTTTTCTACACGTTTATTTTTAGGTCTACTTTCTCGTTTGCGGGTCCATCAGAAGTGGAGGCTGAGTGGCCATTCATTGCTTGCTGACTCTCTGCCTGTGCACATGCGCACTGCAGGCTGTGGGAGGCAGGCTCACTCCCCTTGGAAAGTGGGCATTAGCCCTGGTCTGCGTCAGCCTGTCCTGGAACAAACCGGGGCAGCTTCCTTTCAGATTCTCTTCCATGTTTACTTTGGGGCCCATGATCACATGTTCTTGATGTTGGCTTCTAACTGGAATCAGGATCTCGATCAACAGGGCGAACCCATTTTTTTTTAGTGGCCTGTGTGGCGCTGGCTTGGCCGATCAGGTGACCACGTGAACTAGGTCCTGGGTCTTTGACTGGGGCTCAGCAACCAAACGCTGAGGATTAAGGGTCAGGCACTGTCCTGGCCGCCAGGGTGCTGGCCGAAGGCCCTTCAGCTCATAAGTTCCTGAGAAGCAAGGAAGTCAGCAGGACTGGAGCACCCTGCACCCCAACCCCCTTCCGCCGTACACACCTGGGTTCTCTACCCATCTCTCCTCCGGCTGAGTGGGTCTCATAGTTATTCTTTTACTGGTAGTGCAATAATAAGGAGAGGTACATTGAAAAAGCTGTGTGTCTGAGCTTGACTGCGTTTTGCCATTTTATCTGAGCTGTCTCTGTCCTTATCCTTCTCCCTTATTCAGTGCTCAGCCCTTTGGGGCATATAAATCACTTTACTGAGGTGTGAGGGCATTCTGAGATACAGATGACATGCTATCCAAGCAGTTCCCCATCATTTGTCTCTGTTTATTCATGTCTATATTTGTCATGTGCCTTGATGGCTTAGGCCCTGGCGAGACCCATGAGCCTCAGAATGTCTCTGCACATCACTGATTGCTCAGCCCCATGTGGCCTTTGATCCTTCCCTTCTTGTGATTATAAACCTTGCTCCTCTTCCTGTCTCTCAAGCACACCCCTTCTTCCTGTATGGAGACCTGGTGCAACTGTATTCCAGCCTGTCTCTTCCCCCCCCCCCTTCATTCTTGGTCTCAGTCTCAGGCTTTTCATGTCCAGCATTCATTCATTCACTCCATTCATTCATTCATTCAGCTTTTATTGGATAGCTTATATGTGGCAGGCCCTCTGCTTGTGGCTGTGTGTACAGGGACAAACAGGATAGTCCCTGCCTTCCAGGGGTCTACTGCTCCTTACCTGGGAAGCCAGGTAAGTAGCTGTGTGCCCAAGGTGGAGATTGATCTAACGGTGGGCAAGGGCCAACAGAAACCCAGAGGAAAGTGGGCATAAGTCTATCTGGGAGTCAGGAAAGCCATCAGTGGTGAAGTGACACCCCTTAAAGAGTTTTCTAAGCCAGTGTGGGGCAGAGGGAAGACTGCATGTAGGCGGAAGGAATAGCACATGCAGAAACTGGAGGCATAGACAGTGTGGCCCATAGGTTAACTAGCAAGATGACCTGTGCAGAAATCAAGGATCAAAGTTGCACTTGGAAAAAGTAGCCTGTGGCCACATGTTGAAGGTTCTTGTATATCAAAATGACATCAATTGCTAACACTTCCATGGTCCTTATTATGTGCAAGACACTGTCTTGAGCATTTTATAGATATCAATTCATTTAATCCTCACAACAACTCTAAGAGGTAGGAACTGTTAACATCTCCATTTTACACGTGAAAAAACTGAGGCCAGAGAGGCTGCAATTTACAGGAGGTTGTTCAGACAGTAGGAGCTAGGGTTCAAGCCAGGGCGCCTCCTCTGGGTGACCAGATGACCCAGAATCAGCTCTGGTGGCCCAGCTTGTCACCCCTTATGCTGCAGAGCTGGGCGTTATCGTGCTGGTCTGGAAGAGCCGTGGAAAGGTGTTAAGGATCTGAAATTTGTACAGGAAATTCTTTATCCTTCGAGACAGGAAGACTGCTCAGAAGTCCCTGCCATTTTTGTGGGGGAATCTGGTGGAAGAGCCTTGTAGAATGCTTTCTCAGAATGATGTGCATTGCGAAGGCAATTCTGGAACCTGCTTTTAAGCCAACGTTAGTCTATACAAAACATGCCCTGTATGCTGATGGGATTTAATGGTTGAATTAAATAAGAAATACGTTTATGTGATTTAAAGTATTTTGCTATATAATAACAGGAATTGTTTTTTATTAGACATTGTTCTTAAGTCCTTTTGGACCTTCCTTCCACTTCTAAGTTGATGGGAGGCTGGCAGTTAACGGCCTCCTTTGGGGAATCAGTGAAGGAGAGGGGAAGCAGTTAGTCTATGACAGTGTCCCAAACTGGTACCTCTTCCATGAG
Source organism: Hipposideros armiger (assembly GCF_001890085.2). Lineage (NCBI taxonomy): Eukaryota > Metazoa > Chordata > Mammalia > Chiroptera > Hipposideridae > Hipposideros > Hipposideros armiger. The sequence continues at coordinate 402,954 of NW_017731621.1, read as the reverse complement.
GGTTGTTTGGTTTTCTTTTAGCCATTCTTAAAAATTGTAGTCAAATATACACAACATAAACTTTACCATTTTAGCCATTTTAAAGTATACACTTCTGTGGTATGAAGTACACTGTTGTGCGACCATCACCATTACCCATCTCCAGAACGCTTTCATCTTCCCAAACTGAAACTTTGTCCTCTATTAAACACTAACCCACCATTCCTCCCTCCCCCCTTCCCCAGCCCTTGGCATCCACCCTTCAACTTTCTGTCTCTATGAATTTGACTACTGTAGGTACTTAATATAACTGAAATCATACAGTGTTTGTCTTGTTGTACCTGGTTTATTTCACTTATAATGTCTTCAAGGTTCATCCGTGGTGTAGTGTGTGACAGAACTTCATGTATTTTTGGTGTTTTTTTCTTTTAAAGATTTTTATTGGGGAATTTGGGGGATGGGAACAGCGTTGGGGAATTGGGGAAGGGGAACAGACAAGTTGCTGTCCTTTTGTTCTTCAGTCTAGTTGTGGAGGACGTTGCTTCACTGGCCCAAGTTGGCACCATCATTGCGCTCTTCCCGGGCAAGGCACATCAGTTGCCGGCTTCTGGATGGCCGCTCACTGCGGCTGCTGGCCGCTCACGCTGGCTGCTGTCTACACACGGTAGCCCATGGCAACCCACTGCCACAGGAGCTGCAGCCTACGCCGTCGCCGGCGACTCAGGGCAGCCCAGCTCCAGGTTGAGCTGTTGTTCAGCATCTTAGCTGTGGAGGGCAGTGTCACTGGCCCTCATATGTGGAATCCGAACCAGGGCCCTCTGGCGTTCCAAGCCAGTTCTTAACCATTGTGCCACTCTTCATGTATTTTTAAGGCTGAATAATATTCAACTGTATGGATAGACTACATTTTGTTTATCCATTCACCCATGCATGGGCACTTGGGTTGCTTCCATCTTCCGCCTATTGTGAATACTGCTGCTGTGAACATATAGCAGTTATCTGTTCAAGTCCCTGCTTTCAGTTCTCTTGTGTATTCGATGCGGTTTGACCCCCTCCTGGACCTGCATTTGGGAACTATAATATAGTGGTGTTCAAGGGCATGGAAGCTGCCTCCTCTTCCACCTTCCTATCCTACCATGTCCAATGAATCACACTTAATATAATATTAGAAGTGGGTTTCAGAAGGCAGTGTGTTAGAATGGGCTTTCCTTCCCACTGTCATGAAATAGGAAGTGTAGTGGAAACATTTACTGACAAATTCTAAGCAGGAGTTGACTGCCCCCTGAGCTCTGGAAGTGCGAGAGGAGATGATAGGGGGGCCATGAGGGAGGGGCAGGGAGAGGAATGCTGATTTGAGTGCAGTCCAGGAAGTAGAAATTCTGGGAACTCATGAGTGAGCATTTCATGGTGGTGCATGAGGAGGAGAGAAGAGTCTAGAGTGAATCCCAGGTTTCTAGCTTGGGCGACTGGATGGTCCTGTTAATGAGGATGACTGGCAAATGGGAGGGTACTGAGTGATCACAGAGCGTGCATCTATTTTGGGGATAGATGGGGAAGAGGTTCTATGGGCCTGCTGATGATCTTCAGGGTAGGGATAATTACAACGTGACTGTATAATAGAACTGGAAAGGAAATAAAGATACTGTATAATTAGTGTGAATTGAGATTCTCATTCAAAGAAAATGGTTATATTTCTTTACAGAAATTTCTCTTATTGTGTCAAGGTTTTTTATTTTGGGACTCGGCAGTGAAGGTTAATGTTTTCTTGGTTTGCTTCAGAGGTGACAGATGAAAGGAGGAGAGGAATTTGATATTAAATGTTGTAAGTATTTCCACCTAAATTTTTGCACTCTACTTTGAACTTGAATTTGGGGTGAGTCAGTGCTTTTACTAGCACCTGCACTGTCTGGCTCTGTAAACCTTTATCAATAGGCTTGCCAGTCCTCATTTCTAGCAAACCCAGTGGTTTATTTTTTTCTGCTTCAAGTTCCATTCCTATAACATTGGAGTGAAGTACACAGTGAGAGGAACAAATGTTCTGGGAAGGATAATGGGTTCACTTTCAGGGAACTTGATCCCGAGATGCTCGTGGAACATGCAGGTGGAGGTAAAGTAGGAGGTTGGCTATAAAGGCCTAGTGCTCAGGGTCGACCTGAGCTGAGGCTGGAGGTAGCTGTGGAAGTCATCCCCAGTGCCCAGGAGGGTGAGATTTCCAGAGAGAAAAAAAGGGACAAAAAGAGGAGAAGACTAAAGAGAAAACTGTCTTCTTCTTTATCTATTCCCATGTCCATTGTAGGTGACAGAGTAAGCGATCGGGCCAAGATTAAGAGATGACAGCGGACCTGGAGCTTTGTTCCAGTCCACTGTCTTTATATGAACTATGCAGACTGCAGAGCAAGAAGAATGGGGTTTCCGTAGACAGGCTGGAAGAGACAGGATGCAGTGTGGGCCGGGGAGGAGGAGCCCACAGGGGAGACTGCAAAGGGAGGTCAGGGCGATGATAAGAGAGCGAGGACAGGTGTGTGTTGGAAGTCGAAGGGAGGAAGTTGAGGCTGGTGGGAGTGGTCAACTATGAGATGCCGGAGGGGGACAAGGTGATTGACTAGTGTCCACTGTGTTCGGCTCTTAGGAAGCCTTCATGACCTCAGCCAGAATTGCTTCAGGTAATGGTGGTGTATGACCCAAGAAGGGGTTCTTCCAATGTGCTTGCTCCTTAGCCGTAAAATTCCAGACAACTCTGTCACTCCGAACATGATCCTTCTTATCACTGTTCCTTACTAAAAGTATGCTTGAGCAATTCAGGAGACTTCCATTATACATTTTAGAGTACCAGTGTTTGAACTCAGACGCCTGTAGTCCTCTCTCTGGAAACATTTTCTCAAAACTCATATTATCCTTATTTTAATAATAAAATGGGATATGCTTTTATTTTCTGGGATTCCCAACCCCCAAGATGCTGGACGAGCCAGAGTTTGTGGGCATCTCCATGGATCACAGGTCGCATAATTAGTGACCCAGTGATCCTGGAGGACCTTGGGCAGTGTACAGTATTATCAGTTGGTTCCCTTTTGCTTCTCTCCTCGGACTGTCCTTTAAACCACTTCTGTGAAAATCAGGCCCGTTATGGATTGTAACCTTACTCTTATTGTTTCTGAGTCACTGCCATTTTGTGAATCTGTTTCACAGATACTGATACAATAGGTACAGTGTATTGAGTGCCCACCATGTTTGAGGCACTGTACCACATGCTGGACATATATTGTCTCATTCTTACGTTATAGCTTTAGGAAGTGAGTGATATAAGAACCCCCTTTGCTGAATGAGGAAATTGTGACTCAGAAAAATTTAAGAAACATTCTTGAAGCTGGTAGTTTCCAAACTTTAGCGGGCATCAGAATCCCCTGGAAAGTTTGTTAAAACACAGGCTACCGGGCTCCCAGGGTTTCTGATTCAGTAGGTCTGTGATGAAGCTGGAGTGGAGAAGTGGCCTTTCTAATAAGTTCCCAGGTGGTGCTGCTACTGCTGCTGGTGGTGCTGGGACTGTACTTTGGGAACCACCGCTCGTAGCCACTCAGCTAAGCCAGGGTCAGGGGTTCACACCTGAGCCTGCCTGACAGCAGGCATGCTCTTTGCTTTATGGGAAATACACCTTAGAGGCAAGCCTGCTCACTGCCCTGGATGGACTAAGGGCTTCCTAGAATATTCAGGTGAGCAGCTGTTTCTCTTTCAGGTGAGAGCCTGGCATGCTCTGGTGCGGTGAGGCAAAGGGGAGGGTTGAGAGCAGGAGCTAAGAGAGGGCATTGCTCATACAGTTGCCTAAACAATCATAACATTGACAAAAATCAGTCTGCTTTATTATCACTATGTGCCAGCAATTCTAAACAATGTCTGTGATAAATACTCTCACCCCAGTCCCTTTATATGCCACTGCCTAGTAGCTAAAGATAGAAATGGTTAAGTACCTGCATTGTTGGGGCACCAAATTCAGGGATCTCATCTTCTGTTGGGTTGTTGGAAAAGTCATGACGCATTTTTGCAATGAAAAACAGAAAAAAATACATCACGACTTTTCCGGCAACCCAATATTTCTCTTTTTCCCCACAAGGGTAAGTGCTTAGTCAACATCTAATTGGCAAATCCTTCCTCCTTCATCTTGATTTTAATGCTAAAATAACCTAACTTAAAATACTCAAGGAATAAATAACATACTATAGAGCCATATGTTTCATAGGTGAGTTTCATAGCAACTTAGAATCAGAAAGTGTCTGCTTTCTGTGTATCTGTGTATCAGACAGTGGTTTCATCCCTCGACACAGATGAACCTGTTGAATCCTCACAGTGACTTTGTGAGGTGAGCTCTGTTATCACCCCGCCATGTTACAAGTGAGGCTATAGAAGTGCACAGGTGAGGTGACTTCCCAAGGTCAGACAGCTAGGGAGTGGGCAGAGCCAGGATTCCCACCAGGCAGCCTTGCTCCAGAGCCCATGCACTTAACCACTATTCTCTACTGCCCCTCAGGCAGACAGTCAGTGCTGAATACATGCACATTGGGTGGAAGTCCAGAGGCATATTAGATGCCAACAGTCCAGGGAGCTCCAGTCTCCAATGGGAGCGGGCTGCTGTGTGGGTCACTCTACTCGTGCTGACTCTGGGTGCTCTCAGGAGCACAGAATCTCCCTCCACAACACATCACGCCTTTCTTGCAGGCTGCTGCTGCACTTGCCTCTGCTGTAATGAAATGTGGTTTCCCGTGAGGGGGGTGGTTAATGGTATTTATAGAGCGTCTTATAGCCAAGAGCTCCAGAAGCAATGATTACCTCTTTAATCCTCTTAGCATCTCTCTGAAAGGAGGGAAGTTAAACGGGTAGCTTGCCCTGCTCCCTCTCCTTGCATTCCCACCCCTGCCATGATCAGAGTGCACATAGGGCAAGATGGGGAGAGGAGAAAGGCTGGCAGGGGAGTAAGTCATTTCTTTCTTTTTTTTTTTAAAGGATTTTATTGGGGAATTGGGGGGAGGGAACAGCGCTGGGGAATCGGAGTAGGGGAACAGACAAGCTGCTGTGCTTCTGTTCTTCAGCCTAGTTGTGGAGGACGTCGCTTCACTGGCCCATGTTGGTATTATCATTGCGCTCTTCCCGGCTGAGGCAGTCACTCACCGGCCGTTGGATGGCTGCTCACTCCGGCTGCCGGCTGCTCACGCTGGCTGCCAGCCACTCACAGTAGCTCACAGCAGCCCACTGCAGCAGGGGCTGCAGCCTACACTGTCGACTGTGACTCACGGCAGCCCAGCTCCAGGTTGAGCTGTTGTTCACCATCTTAGTTGTAGAGGGCAGTGTCACTGGCCCTCATATGTGGGATCCGAACTGGGGCCCTGCTGCTCAGAGCTGGCATCCCAAGCCAACTCTTAACCAACGCTCCACTCGGCCAGCCCCCATATTTTCAATGTGCTTATTTCATACCCGAGGAACAGTGGCTCCAAGTTCAGGCTGGTGCAATAGCCAGAGTCCTGAGATCTGAAAAAGTCAGGGCGGGCAGAGTTGGCATTCTGAATGGTTCGCTCTGTGGGCATCATGTGTCTGTCACCCATGAGCTTTGCAGTGGGAAAGACATCAATATTGCACCAGCTGGATGCTGTGCCCTGGCTTCCCCCAGAACCCTCCTCCAGTCCCAGACTGTGGACCCTTCTTCTCTCCCCGCCTTGGGGACCTACTCTGAGTCAACAACCACAGAGTCACTGCTTCCCTTCGTCTTTCACCTCCAGATAGAGGAAAGAGTGTTCAATGTGTGTTGGAAGAAAAGAAGGCCATCAAGCGCTACTGAGATAAAACAGGAGGATGAACGGAGGCCTTTGAAAATTGTTCACACACTGCTTCTACCTCTTTCCTTCCAGGAGGGCAAAGATTGGAGAAGGAAAACGGTCATTGTCCTCTACGTAATTGTAGAAGAGAACCAAGTTTCTTGGAAATGCCAGGAAAGTCAGGGAGCTCTTCCAAGATGGCCATGGGAAGCCAGCAGGGATATCAGCTCGGGAGAGGATGAGTTCATAGCGGGGGACCTTGTGCAGTGGAAATAATGACTTCCCAGCCTCAGACGTGGAAATGAGGTTTCCAGGGGATGGCTCGTGGAGCTAAGCCTGCTTTGTGGCTTACTTTAGATGTTCTCTAGGTTTCTGACATGTATCGTGTGGCCTCAGTAGAGAGGCCATTCTGTGCCTACTTCTGTGATGGCAGTGACTCTGGGGACTGGGGCTGAGCAGGTGCCCGTGGAGGGCAGAAATGAGAAGAAGGAAGCTTGGAGTTCCACTGTGTGACCAACTAAATCTGTTTCCTGATTGGCTTCTTGCTTTCTTCTCCAACCGCAGCCTTTTTCTTTTACATCACCAATTACCATCCAGCATGGAAAGGTTTGCTTTTCAGATTTCTGTGCTGAGCACAACAGAGCAGAGAGGACCCTTCCTGAAGGAAATGCTGTAACATTCTGCATGCTTTCACTGCTACCCATACGGGCATTTCTAAGTAAGAATGCAAACAGACCTGAAATAGAATGCATTAGTAAGTGTAACAGAGAAGTGAAGTGTATTTTTAGCCAACGTGGATAAAGCAGATTATTGTGGTGAGCGAGTGAGCTGGAAGAAGGCAACAGAAGGGCAGAACGCTGGGGTTGAGGATCGCGGCTGCCTCTAGCTGTCCCAGGGCCTGAAAGACTGGTGGGGCCCGAGGACTCCTGGGCTGAGGTGGCTCCTGGAAGACTGAGGGCTTCTTGAGGCTACTGTGCTGGTTTTACAGCCGCTTGTGCTCCTGCTTCGGCCTGCTGTGAGGGAAGTGAGTAGAGACAGGCAGCACACTGGTGAAGCCAGTGGGTGAAGTCAGGAAAGGCCTGAGGCAGTGAACCCACCACGCTAGTTGGAGAGCCTTCCCTACCTCAGACATGGCTGCCCGCCGGCGCCTCTGCTGGTGGAGGGCAGGGTGGCCTGGTCAGATGAAGGAAGCCATGTGAGCTGGGGGCAGTCAAGGCAGGAATGGCTGGGAGCACTGCAGGAATCCTGGGATGGAAGGCGGGGACTCGGATAGGGATGGCCAGATTAGGGAGCCTCAGCCCCACACCAAACTCTCTATAATTCAGTTTCTTTATCTGTGAATAGAGTGTTAGTACTTTCCCAGGGAGCCATGAGTCCAAACAAGGTCACAGATAAGGGAAGGCTGGAACTTTCAGAAGGAAATTACTCAAAATATCCTCCCCGCCCCCCTGCAGATTAGCTGGGGTTTAACACCTGATAGCAATGTGAGTGTGTGACTGCCTCTTGCAATGGCACTGTTCACAGTAGAACAGAGTTGAAGCCCAGGCAGGTCCTTCTGGTGTTCATCTGGGGTTCTGGCTACCAGATTGTCCGGAGGGCCTGATGCTAGGTAGTTTCCACTTCCTGGGGTCCCATGGCTGGGCCCCAGCCCTGCAGTCTGGACTCGCTCTGTTGGCCAAGAGTCCCCTGGGATCCTTAGCTTTATGTGGGTCCTGGACACCTGCTCCTGTTGTCTCCCATGCAGAAAAAAGGCCATCACTATTGTAACGGTTAATTTTGTGTATCAACTTGACTGGACTACTGGTGCCCAGACATTTGGTCAAACATTATTCTGGGTGCTTCTGTGAGGGTGTTTTGGGATGAGATTAACATTGAAATCCGTAGAATGAGTAAAGCAGATTGCCCTCCCTGTTGTGGGGTGGGCCTCATTCAATCAGTTGAAGGCCTGCATAGAACAAAAGACTGACCGTCCCCCCAAATAAAGGGGAATTCCTTCTGCCTGACTGCCCTTGAACTGGGACATTGGCTTTTCGCTGCCTTTGGATTCGAGTTGAAATATCAGCTCTCCCTGGGTGTGGAGCCTGCTGGCCTTTGGACCAGAACTTACTCCTGGGTCTTTGGCTTACTGACTCACCCTGCAGGTCTTGGGACTTGTCAACCTTCATAATCATGTGTGCCATTTCCTTATAATAATTCTTCATTAATTGGTTCTGCTTCTCTGGAGCACGCTGACTGAGGATACAGTCATCTGCCAAGTAAACTCGTGCTTTGTGGCCCACCCAAAATGCCCCCTTCTCTACAACAGGGTTTCACGAGCAGGCCGTGAGTGAGCAGAGCATCAGAAGTGGGGTCTCTCACTGTTTAGTCTTTGTGTAACGGGAGTGGGTCACTGGCTTAGAGCCATGGAGGCCCCGCTTTTAGAAAATTCAAGGCATAGAAATTGAAACCCCTGCAAAAGGAGAAATTAGGAGCTATTTTTTGACATGAGAATAGGATTCTTTACAAGGTTGTTTTAATTAACAAGTTTTCTCTTTTATGTGGAAAATTTTGATTTGCACCAACCCTTTCAGGAGCACGTGGATTACCTCAAATGAACTACCCCTCTCCTACCAGCCTCTACTGCATAACATTGAGCGACCTGATTGAGCGAGGCTGATAATTTGATGACTTATTTCACAGACCGTTCTCCAACAACTGGCATGGTCCTGGAAGTTGACCTGTAGCAGAGGGAGCTTTGCTTGATTTGTACCCTGTTTTGTTTACTTGGGTTTGATTTTACTGGATCAAATCTGAATCAATCCTCAAGTCCTTTCCTTTTTTTTTTTTCTTTTTGTTAAAACAAAATAAGTTTATGAAAAAGAGGAAACCCATAGAGAGCACACAGTGTACAGACAGAGCAAGGACAAGTGGTCACAACCGCAGGTGGCCTGGGTTCAGTGCGGAAAGCCAGGATAGGGCTGGCTTACTCCATGCCACCTGAGGCCCAGCTGACGGGGAATGGGTCTGTAACTATGAGGTAAGACGGACTGGAGAACCTGAAGGCTGGGGATGATGTTCACATGCAGCAGACAGGAGGAGTTGCTAACACAACATGTTAAAGTACTTTCAGATAAAATGTCGTATTTTTCTTAAAAAGTACAAGGATATACCGTGCATTTAAAGAATAATTATATTAATTCATTATGGGAAAAACATAAAGAAAACCCACCATAATTAAGTTACCCAGAGACGACTACTGTAAACATTTTAGTGCACGTTGTTGATTATGTCTTTTTACACACATACACGTATAATGTGTATATTTTAACAAAAATGAAATCACCATTTCGAGTTCTTTTCTCATCATTCCGTGCCTGCAGTGAGTTGTAATGATGTGGATCCAAGAGGAAAGCACCAGGTAATTGTAATCATTTCTGATGGGTCCTACAAGGGACTCCTGTCCTCAGAAGATGGCTCCAAAGAGTTCTGAAGAGTCCATGGGACGGAGGTTTTTCTCTCTTCTGACAGCAGGATACTGTGTCCTACATAGACCCTTGGTCATATTCCGCAAACGTGTAAAAATATCTATTCGTGTAGGCTTGTTAAATAATAAGCAAAGCTTGTGGGTTCATGGCCTTATCACTCTTGTTTTAACAACCTGGGCATTTCAGAATCTCAACCGAGCGACTTCTGTTGGTCAGCACAAGCCTCTCCTAGGGCCTCAGGAAACCTCTTTTTCATGCTCCCCTCCTTTCACAGACATCATCTTCTTCTCTAATTCTCATGATGTCATTCACTGTAAGGCGAAAGGGCCTGGAAAGAACTGAGTTTTATGCAAGAATTGCAAGTCTGACGTAGTTTCCCATGTTAACTATTTAAAGGGTGCAGATTTTTGTTTTCTCTGAGGATGGAGGCCTTCCCAAGCTCCCTGAAGCCCCAGAGCGGGAGGCCCAAATCACGTATATGATGGTGGGTAAATTCACCTGGTGATTCTTCCATATGCCCTGGTGAATATACGGTGAGATAATGACTCTATCTTGAGAGTCTTATGCCGAGCTCCAAAATGAAGGGTTATCTGACTTATCAGACCACGACGTAAGCAGTGACTCTTATATGATGCAGGTGCCAGAGTAGATTGTTTTTCATAGACAGTCCCCATGACGTGAATGAATGGAATGCTTCCCTTTCTTGGTAGTTACCGGGGTGAATGACTGCTTGTGCTCTTTACACCCCTCCATGTAATCTCCAGCACTCTTATTCCGAGCGTTTATCTCGAGCTCACACATACGTTCGCCTGAACTTGACTGTCTGCATGGGTGGCTGTTCACAGGCAGAGGCCAGCTCTGCAGACAACTGTGTACTGCCAGGAGCTCAGACACCTTGGAAGCTGCATTCCAGCCTTCAGCACGAGGGGGACGTGTTGCTGGACACAATGTTCCCTGCTCTGGATAGTGTGGGACAGCTGTGAACGGGCAGCCACACTTACGAGTCCGGACACTAAAGGTGTTGGTGACACCTGGCCAGGGCATGGAGAGGACGAGGCCAGCAGCACGCTGGAGCGTGTCCAGGTTCTTCTGGGTGCAACCTTTCACACCCCTGAGTGAGAGGAGTACTCCCCATATACCACAGCCCTCGCCTTTGCTGTTAAGTCTTAATTGGGCCCGGGAAACCACTCGAGGGTTGTCCCCTTCCTGCCTAAGGACTCGAGAGACATTGTCCTGAAATTAATTAGCGTGTGATAAGTATTGTGAAACAGCAGTGCTGCCCTTGGAACTGTCATCAAAGCCAGATGCTTTTGCAGGGCTCTGGGACACTCAGACGTGCTAGTTTCTTCTTCCATCCGGGGCTGTTAACGTTCCTGTGGTGTGGAAAGGGGATTTGGGGGCCTGCCCCAGCTTAACTGGAAGACAGAGAGGGGGAGAGGTTTCTAGATGGAAGAGAGAAACAGGATGGGCATTGAAGACAAGTATCAGAGTGCCAGCCGCTCTGCCCCTCAGTTGTTACTTTCTTAGAATAAGGATATTAGGCCAGGCTCGCCTGCTTCATTCCCTATGTAAGGAAAAGGAGAATAATGCTGTGCAGACGTTGGGGAACGGATAACTTATTGAGTTGGCCACAGTTGGATTTCCGTGGCTCATTTCCATGCCGGTCACAGAATTATCCCGCCCCATGCACATTCGCTTGTAACTATAGGTCACTGGAGGGTATGAGTGTCTGTACTATCGACTGAATGTTTGTGTCGCCCTAAAATGTATGTGTTGAGACCTAACTCCCAAGGTGATGGTATTAGGAGGTGATGAGGTCATGAGAGTGGAGCCCTCATGAGAGGGATTAGGGCCTTTATAAAAGGGACCCTACAGAGCTCCCTCATCCCTTCTGCCTGTGAGGTCACAGCGAGAAGTCCACCATCTGTGAACCAGGAAATGGGCTCTCGCCAGACACAGAATTTGCTGGCACCCTGATCTTAGACTTCCAGCCTCCAGAAATGTGAGACATAAATTTCTGTTGTTGATAAGCCCCCCAGTCTATGGTATTCTGTTATAGTAGCCTGATCGAATGAAGACAGTGTGTCTGAAGTTGGGAGACAGAATCTCAGGCTTTGGTAGAGTGTACTGGGGCTGTCTGGGCTGCGCTGTTCTGGTCTCTGACTGATGGCGGTTAATTTAGCTCATCAAGCTGAACCAAGTAGTCACCAAACTAAGGGCAGAGGTTAAATCGGGTGATATGGCTTTTGTCAGGAACACTTTTATTTATTAACTTGTGTTTTATTATAAAATTCATATAGGAGGCCGGCCGAGTGGCTCAGTTGGTTAAGAGCTCGCTCAAGAGTTTGAGCTCTGAGCAACAGCAGTTCGATGCCAGCCCGAGCTGAGCAGCCGCTGAGCTGCCAACAGGTAGCAGGATGGCTCAGCTAAAAAAAAAATAAATAAAAAAATAAAATAAAATTCATATAGCCTCATGAAGAAAGGTCATTAAACTTACTCTTTACGTTGATGGAAAGATCAAGAGATGTAGAACTTTTTTTCTATGTCTGGAGGGGGACATTCTTACACCTAAAAGAAAATTGCACCAGAGTAAAAGGTCCCCAGAGTCCACTGTCGCAGGCTGAGTAGCAGACGGGCTCTGACTTCAGAGGGAGGCAGGCCTGACTGAGTCCCCTCTCTGCCACTCACCAGCTGTGCGGTCTGAGCAAGGCATGCTCGATTCCTGAGCTGTAAAGCGCGGTGAGAGGAATCACTGAGATAATACACAGTGTGTTTCACACAGAGCCTGGCACAGAGCGGACGCTCACCCATTGCTCATAGTTAAAAATCACTAACAGCCCTGTAGCGACAATTCTCAATCATCTCCAGTTTAATGCAATTTTAACTGGAGGCTTATTTATTTTTAATATAGCCTTTTTTTTGAGAAGGATCATTCAGGGCCAGCATTGACTGTGGATTTCATGCCTACAAGCCTCCAGGGCCTGTGTCCCCTGTCCTGGGGCTGTTCTTCCAGGTGGGGGGGCTCACAGCAGAACCTGGACCACCGTATCACGGTGGGTCCCATTAGGAAGCTGGAGTAACAAAAACTCACACGCAGCCACCATCATGCACAACCATAGCTGGTCATGCGAGGGCCATATGGCAAGAGGGGGCCTTCCCGATGCAGGGAGCTGGCTGCCTGCCCATGTCATTGTGGGCTCTCAGCCTGCCCACCTGGCAGGTGTCAGTGGCCCGGCAGAGACAGGAGGTCCCAGCTGCTCTTGTCTCTGCAGTTGACCCCAGATGCTTCATCCTCCTGGGGTGGTTTTACAGCCCCACTTCCACCCGTCTCTGGCTGAGCACAGATTCGCAGCTTCTGTAGCTCTGATTCTGTGCTTCACAGAGGACCAGCTTTGTTCATGGAGGACCAGCTTTGGCATGTTCAATGTGGTCTTATTAATAGATGAAACCCTTGAACGCTTGCTTTATACATTCTTGTTAATAACTTAACAGGGCATTATGACATGTTTACTGACCCATTGAGGCAAATCCTTTCATGACACAATGTCTGTAAACACCTCTTTTGCAGTCTTCAGGCTGTCCCTTGGGCTGTCCTGAAAACAGATCTTACTGGTGTTTCCTAGAAGCAAGTGGCACTGGGGCCAGCAAAGTGATTCTGTGAGGGTCGAGGAGCCCAGGCTGAAGTCTGGAGGGGGGCAGGTCCCTTTGGGGTGTGCACTGTGGCCCTGGCGAAGAGGTGGCGGCACCCACAGTGTACCCACCTTACAAAGTGTTAGGGCAGGAAGGAACCTTCCAGAATTCTTTGTCGTAAGTCCTTCGTCTTTTTTACATGCTCTAAAATATCTTCTGCAAGCTGTGCATCTTCTCACAAGGAAAATGCACGTGTGCACACACCCTTGCAATTTTGCAGACGATTTCAGGAATTCACTGACTGCCTGCAATAAATTTATGGACCACCGGTAAGGGACACCTGAGCCGGTGTACTCTGGATCCCCTCTATGCCCTTAGTCGCAGGTGAAAAGACTGGCTGTGCTCATCTCTGACTGCCTAGCTCCTTGGCAGCAAAGCCAGGGCTAGGAGCTCGCTTCCTCAGCTCTGCACCACTCTCACCTGAATTTCCTCTCTCCCTTACTGCTCTGGTGACATCCACATGGAAGTGACTGTTGTCTTAGTTCATGTCAGTGTAGGTGGTTTATTCTATTTGCTTTGCAAACCCAGCCAAGGAGAGGGGAGCCCCCTCCTCGCAGTCTGTGGGTTTAAAGCTAGTTCTGGGACAACAGAGAGTGAACGAGAGTGTGTGACCTCATTGTTGACCGCAGGGGCCCACTTTGCTTGACGTCCCCATTAGTAAGTTGTAGTTTGGGCAGAGAGAATAAGGTAATTTTAGAACAGAAAGTGTATCAATTTATAAGGACTGCCACGACAAAGTATCACGAACTGGGTGGCTTCAATAACAGAGATTTATTTTGTCAACATTTTGGAGGCTAGAAGTCCAAAATCAAGGTGCCAGCAGGATTGGTTCCTTGTGAGGCCACTCCTCTTGGCTTCAGATGGCCATCTTCTTTTTGTGTCTCTTCACATTGTCTTCCCTCCATGTGTGTCTCTCTGTCTGAATTTGCCCCCCCCCTTTTTAAAGATTTTTATTGGGGAATTGGGGGGATGGGAAGAGTGCTGGGGAATTGGGGGAAGGGGAACAGACAAGTTGCTGTC
>NW_017731621.1:371545-388728 GCF_001890085.2 Hipposideros armiger | reverse complement strand
TGGAGGGCAGTGTCACTGGCCCTCATATGTGGGATCCGAACCGGGGCCCTCTGGCGTCCCAAGCCAGCTCTTAACCAATGCGCCACTCAGCCGGCCCTGAATTTCCCCCTTTTAATAAAAACACTAGTCATGTTGGATTAGAGCTCACTTTAATGACCTCACTTTAACTTGATTATCTCTGTAAAGACACTGTCTCCATATGTGGTTACATTCTGAAGTACGGGGAATTGGGACATCAACATAGGAATTTTGAGGGGACCCAGTTCCACCTGTAGCAGAAGGCCTGTCCTGATTGTCAGGTCTCCGTGAGGCCAAGCTTGACCTGGTCCAATGCACTCCCCGTAACACCACGCTGTCTGATTCATTGAGACTCCATTAGTTACATTTCCTATAAAAAGTGACAAGACACATCTCTGGAATGTTGGAGAAAAGCCTTGATTTTTCTGGAACACTTGGCAAGTATGCCGAACACCTACCTGAGCCAGTCAAGTTTGCTTGAGGGTCGGGTGTAGGGAATTAAACACATTTATTGGGTGGTTATGATTTGCATGCTTGAGCCAAGGAGGCTGGGTTCTGGAAGAATCTCACATCATTGCTTTTAAGTGTCCGACAGCTCAGACCCAACCCAGTTGTGCTGTGGTTGATGAAATTGAATTTTCCATTGGAATTACGTGTTTGTGGATTATGTTTCTTTGGTGGTGGAGAAATCACACTGTCAGGGAAAGAATGCAGAAGCATATTGAACGCACCACCACCAACATAAATAGACCAGTTTTGAAGTGCATTCAATTTCTCATGGAGGAAAGCTTAATTATGTCTTTTAAACTAGAGCTATGCCTATGTCACCAACCTGCTATTCATTTTGTGTGGGGCAGGATCCGTGGATTGAAGATTAACTACAGTGAGGTCACACTTGTTTTCCGGTGGAAGCTCTCTCCTCACCTGAGCTTCAGGAAAAATGGAAATGCGTGATGTGTTAAAATGTGGGAATTGCAATTTGGGGACGAATGGAAATCCTGTGTGAGAGTAATTGAAGGAATATTATAAGAGCTATCTTTGGTCTTGAGACCGGGGTTCATGTAATAAACATCTCTTTAGCACAGTGCTTGTGGAGGGGGAAATATTGGCCTTGCCGATGGTCTCCGAGGGGAGCTGTGAATTGCAGAGCAAGACGGGGTGTCTTAGGACTGGTGTCATGCCAGTACCGACAAGAAAAATCTCAGCCATTTGTAGTACAGTACATCAGATGAAGGTAAATACGAGAAGCAGCTTACATTCAGTCATAGAACCAGATTATCTAGGGTGGATTATCTATGGAAAATATTGAATCCCAGCCTCGCTTCACTGTCGATATTTTTGGCATACAGCTTACTTCTGAGCCATTTTTACTTCTCAGCTGGTGTGTGCTTAGGAAATGCTTGCTAATTTTTGACAGTTACACACACACACACACACACACACACACACACACACACACGCCTCCTTGCTCTCCACCCCCACCTCCACAATTCCACTCAGTGTGTCAAAAGCCTGATATTTTTGTATTCACTGTGGTTTTGGATTTTCTTGTCACTTGTTGCCTTCATTGGTGTGGTTGATTAAAGAGCTGACTATTTCATTGTTTTGAATTTGAGATCTAGTTATAAAAAGGATTTTAGGGCCGGCCGAGTGGCGCGTTGGTTGAGAGCTGGCTTGGGATGCCAGAGGACCCCGGTTCGGATCCCACATGTGAGGGCCAGTGACACTGCCCTCTGCAGCTGGGATGCTGGGCGACAGCTCAACCTGGAGCTGGGCTGCTGTGAGTCACCGGCGACGGTGTAGGCTGCAGCCCCTGCTGCAGTGGGTTGCCATGGGCTACCGTGTGTAGCAAGCAGCCAGCATGAGCGGCCCTCAAGCCGCTGTGAGCGGCTGTCCAGAAGCTGGCGACTGATCTGCCTCGCCTGGGAAGAGCGCAATGATGGTGCCAGCTTGGGCCAGTGAAGCAACGTCCTCCACAACTAGACTGAAGAACAAAAAGACAGCAACTTGTCTGTTCCCCTTCCCTCAATTCCCCAGCGCTGTTCCCATCCCCCAATTCCCAATAAAAATCTTAAAAAAAAAAAAGGATTTTAAACGTAAACTAGAAATCAGTGGGGTAAGAGTGGCTCGAGCAAGTACTGAAGTGCTGGGGGTTAGAGATGGAATTTCTATTTCAGGTGAAAATCTCATTTAGAATAAAAAGCAGGAGTGTCAGAATCCTTCAATTACAGAAAAATGTAAACTGTGAACTTGTGGGCTGAAAACTTAGATTCTGGTTAATTCCAAAGCAAGCACATTTTTTTACTCTTGTGACTTGCTGCCCCAGTTAAAGCTCATGCCACTCATGGGGGAAAAAAAAAAAAGTCGTCAACTTTTTTATTGCCTAACAAGTTCCCAGATGCAGGCAAATATTTATTTCTTCTAACTGCCATATGTACACATGACCTTATGCAGGGCATAACATTGACATCAATTTTAGTGACTACTTAGAACGAGCTAAATATTATCAAGGAATATTTCCAATTAGTTTGAATAATGATATGCCTTTTCTAGTTATACAAGGCACTTCCCTTTTGATGGGTCAGTTCTTTCCAGTTTTTAAAAGTTATCTTAATTTTTTAAATAGAAGACTTTCTTTTCTTCTTTTCTTTTCTTTTTTTTTTTCCAGTTAAGGGTATCATAAAATGTTTAGCCGTCCAAGAAATGAATGCCAGAATGATTCATTTGGGTTTATTGCTCATTGAAGGTTTTGTGTCCTCAGCAAAGTTGCAGAATAAACATTTAGGCAATTTTGAAAGGGTGAAAATATCCCAATATGTTACACAAGTAGAATACAGAAAACAAGAATATATAAGACGTTTATTGTCTGTCAAGGATTTAATGATGTGAAATATTAAACAAACTGGACTATATTCACTTACTGTAGGAAAAGCTTCTTTTTCCTTAAATGTTCTTTTAACTGTGTTTTCTTACATGTTCCTTTGTTCTACAGACAAGTGTCTCAGTTAGCTACCTTTGTTTGTTAATGACTTTATGAAGTTCGTGTTCAGTTTGAAAACTTCAGACTCTTTAATGACTCTGTTAGGATGAGATTGACTGCAAGTCATAGAAAATTACAGGTAACCGTGAGTAAAACAGGGTGGGACTGTTTTCTGTCTTGTACAAGTCCTGATAGGTGGTCTAGGGCTGGTGTGATTCTTTGTGATGGCCGGGACCCAGGCTTCTTCTCCCTTGTTACTCTGCCTGTATGGCCTTGATTTCATGGTGTGAAATGGAAGCATCCATAGCCCAAGCAGCGGAGTAGAAGAAGGGACAGAGAAAAGGGGGCAAAGGGCACTTGTGAACTGGCTCGAGCTTAGATGGTCATGCCTAGCTGCAAGGGAGGATGGGAAATAGAGTCTCCGTTCTGAGGTGTATGGGTCCAGTTGGAAAGCAGGGGCTTTTGCCCCAGAGAGGAGAGATAGCCAATGGAGAACAGCTAGCAGTCTCTGCCACAGTAACAGACTTTAGCTGTACATACAATACAAGCAGTCCATTCATAACCTTTGAAAACAAGTCGAATTTCTTTTTATGGTTGTTATGAACTTAAATTCTGTTAGCTTTAAGATTTGGAATGCCCCCATATATCCAGACCTGAAGTAAACATTGTTTAAAATTATGAAATGCAGTTATTCAAACTCTAATAAGTTTCATTCAAATTTTCATGTCTGTTCCCCAGATGACTGGGGTTGAAAAGTACACAGTAATCTCACAAAAGCCTGGTTTATGAAAATTGACTGAACTAAAGCCTAGGAAGAGGCAACAAAATACGAACTAGGTGATTAGACTGGAAGGCATCTATGCTGGAGCATGAGATGAAGGATGAGGCAGGAATATATTTATTTAAGCCGGCGGGGAAGGGTGGGAGGGAAGGGATAAGACAAGAATATGAGGATGCTGAGAAGTGAAAGCAATGGAGACTGTCGTGATGACCGGGAACCCTAGACCTGAGTTCCAAGGCTATACCTGAGCCAGACTGGAGGAGCGGATTTGTCCTGTGGCTAAGATCTTGTACTTGGTACCAACAGAGCAAAGGAGACGACTTCCAGGTTATCCAGGAAGAGAAGGCCGTAGGCCAGGAGAGGTGTTTCGGTAACAGAGAGAAGTACCCAGGAGCTCTTTGCCTAAGATCAACTCCATATCCACGATGTGCCGTTTCCAACTTGTATGCAACCTGGATTCTGGAGGAATCCAGGAATGTCAGGAAGCGTTGAGTTAATTTCCATTACCAGATGTCTTCAGAAAGAGGTTGGGAGACAGCTGTTGGGTGAGTGGGGATGAAACAGAACAGATTGTGGCTTCCAGATTGGAGATGGGTGGTGGGGAGCGGTAGGGAAAATGAGTTTTCACAATAGAATTTAGGTAGCAGATATTCACGCACAATTTCATAATGATATATTATTTTACTTTTTCCTTTTGAATTAAAATATAGTTAATATACAATATTATATTAATTTCTGGTGTGTAGCATGGTTATTCAACATTATATAGCTAATGAAGTGATCACCATGATAAATCTAGTGCCCATCTGACACCGTACAGGGTGATTATAATATTATTGACTATATTCCTTCTGCTATGCTTTACATCCCTAGGACATTGATTTTATAACTGGAAATTTATACTTATTATTGCCCTTCGTCTTTTTCACCTAACCCCCGAACCTCCTCTCCTCTGACAATGATCAGTTTGTTCTCTGTATCTGAGTCTGTTTCTGGTTAGTTTGTTTTGTTTTTAGATTCCACAAATAAGTAAAATCATATGGTATTTTTCCTTTTCTGACATATTTTACCCAGGAGAATACCCTCTTCCTGGGTCCATCCATGTTGTCACAAATGGCAAGATTTCATTCTTTTTTAAGGCAGAGTAATATTCCATTGTATGTATGTACCACCTCTTGTTTATCCATTCATCTATTGACAGACACGTTGCTTCCATATTTTGGCTGTTGTAAATAATGCTGCAGTGGACATAGGGGTGCGTATATCTTTTGGAATTAATGTTTTCATTTTCTTTGACTAGATACCCAAAAGTGTTATTGCTGGTCATCATGCACAATTTTAGCAGTGGATAAATTAAGGCATTGATTGTAAATGACTTGCCTTGGGTCATACCTGAAATCTACGTTCTTGGCTTCTAGATTAGTGTCTCTGTTTTGCATCCGTATCAAACATCGTGCTTTATTATAATTTGTGTTATTTGTTGATTAATAGGTTAGCTGCAAGAGAGATGGAAAGGGTATGGGGGTAAATGTCTTTTTATCGACCTCAGTATTTAGAGCTGAACTGATGAGGTCATTTAGGGAGACCAGTAACCTTGGCTAAGATGCAGATGGATGGTTCTGGGTCTTGTTTCACTGCCAGGAGCCTACACCTCTTTTCTCATTCAGATAAGAACCGTTCTGCTTTATCTTCGCTGTCCACAATCCATATCTGCATGCATATTTCATGATTTTCTTACCTTCCAGGTACTTCTGGAAGAAAAAAAAAAAGATGAAAAAAGAAAGGCATGTCAAGGTTGAAAGCAGAAATAAACGCTTTCATGTAGCTGGCCCTGAGGCATTAGCATTGATTTTACCCCAAATCTGAATCTCTCGTTCTGCCTAGGGGGTGGCACACATGGGGTTTTATGATAGGATTTGGCTGGAACACCAAAGAAAGGGTGATTTTTCCACTGTCTACAATAGGTGAGTTTGAAATTGGGGTGTGTGGGGGTTCACCTTAGAGCAGACCCAGGAGAACAGTACATAGAATCATGGGTGGGCTGTCTGCCCTTTAGCTGCTCAGTTTTGAGGAAACTCATGGGGCACTGATGGGCGATAGCAGCCCTGTTATATAACAGGGTGCCTCTGCCGAAGCCTTGTGTACAGTTCCAGAACCCTCACCAGACACCATGGGACACACTGACACTGTCCATGGCCTACTTGAGGAGAAGGAATTACAGGAAGAGGAACCCTCCTCGGGTCGTTAGTGAGACCTTGGCAAAGCCAGGATGCCCAGAGAGGGTGTGATGCTTGGCTCCGTGGGGAACTGAGAGCGGGAAGAAAGCTGCGTAACTTCCCGCCTTCTCTGCTGGAGCAGAATCACTCACTGTGCGCACCTGGCCGGGCTCCCCTGCTTTTTGACTTCACTGAAGACAGAGGCAGAGGCCAGCATCACCCAGAGGGGATGCACTCTGGCGGGGACAGGCCATCCGCAGCGGGGGCCTTTTCCTCGTGAGATTGGAGGAGTGCCTGCTGTCACTGTTAGTGCTGGTGACCTGCCTGTTTGGTGACTGAGAATGTATTTAGTACGGAGCAGAAAAGGCCAGGTTTTGAGGGCTGGCACCACCGTTTGCTTTGTGACTGTGGGCACAATACTTTACCTTCCGGACCTCCGTTTAGAGAGGATTATCTGTCAAAAGTGGCTTGGGAGGGACGTTCTGCCGGTTTGTCATCTGGTCAGCCTTTCCTTTAGAAGACACCAAGGTATGGATTCTTTGTGAGAGACTTAGCAGTGAAGTACAGAGTCCCCCCTTATCTGTGGGGGATACGTTCCCAGACCCCCAGTGGACGTCAGGGCAGCAGCATGAGTAGGTCAAGGCTTAGAGACAGGCATGAGTGTGGAGTAAGCAGGGTGGTGGTGCGACCAGCCTGTGAGGGGCAGCGACTTTGTGGGGAGTTCGGACTGTCAGGTAAGGGGGTGTAGTGCAGACTCTGGGGCAGAGCAATGCTGTGATGATGCAGGGTTTTAGGAAGGCTGCTCTGACAGTGGTTGGTGAGACTGGTGGGAGAAACGTTGGTCTGAAGGAGGGAGACCCCAAAGAGGGGAAGGGGGGCACATTGCAGCAGATGGGAAATCAGAGGGTAATACATTGTGAAAGCTGGTGAAAGGGACATTGGCGATCACCGACCTGCGTTCGGTTTTACCCATAAGAGAATTTGGGTGCAGGCAGAGTGGTGTCTGTTCACTGGCTTAGGGGAGGTCAGGCAAGACCTAGAAACGGAACCCAACCTTTATTGGGCGGGCTCTATCCTAAGCACATGCGGAGAACCAAGTTGTACCCAGCCACAGAGTAGGTGCTGTCTTGACTGCCTTTTGCAGAGGAGGAGATGGAAACAGAGAAGCTGAGTAACCTGCCTGAGATCCCATGAAGGCAGTGACAGAGCAGGTTGACACCAGGCCACTTGCCCTTAATTGGTGGACTTGGCCTTGCTTCCAAGCGGTGGCAGCTCACGTTGCATGAGGCCATTCAGCGTGACCCTGGTGCTGGCAGGAGGAATGGAGAAGGGGTGATTCAGAGGGCAGCATGAAGTGACTCGATGCCTGGTCGCCACCTAGAGATCTGTGTGCCTGAGGTCCCGTGAAGACTGTTTATTGGCCATGTCCATCCTTTTCTCCTTGGAGCCCATCTTTACTGCAAGAGGGCATTGGCTTTGCTGACTCAATGTGCTTTCATAATATCAGCATCTCCACTCTCTCTGCATTGGCGTAGCTGCCTCAGTGCTGCACGGTTGCCCATTCAGTGTATTCGTGTGTGTGTGTGCGCACGTGCGTGAATGTACATGTATATGTATGTATCTGTATGTGTGTATATATACATGGGTCTGTGTGTGCATACGAGATTGGACAATTACGTTCGCGAACTCATCCTAGAAAAAGTACTACATATCTCATTGCTGAATATCACTATGATCACCTTCGAAGTACTCCCTTTGGGAAACTATGCACCGATGCCAGTGGCTAGTCCACCCTTCAAAGCAATTTTGGAACTCTTTCTGGAGTGGCCCTCAGAGCTGTCATCGTATTACCCTTGAAGTCCTGAATGTCATCAAATTATCTTCCTTTCAATATTTCCTTTATCTTCAGGTAAAAAAAGAAATCACTGGGAGCCAGATCAGGTGAGTAGGGAGGATGTTCCAATACAGTTATTTGTTTACTGGCTATAAACTCCCTCACAGATGGTGCTATGTGGGCTGGTTCATTGTTGTGATGCAAGAGCCATGAATTGTTGACAAAAAATTCAGGTTGTCTAACTTTTTCACGCAGCCTTTTCAGCACTTGCAAATAGTAAACTTGGTTAACTGTTTGTTCAGTTGGTACAAATTCATAATGAATAATCCGTCTGATATCAAAAAAGGTTAGCAACATTGTTGCAACATGTTCTCAAACTTAATTGTCAGACCGCTTATATGTATATGTGTCTATGTTTGGTTGCGCAAGTATCTATATGCATGTGTATATATAAGCGTGTATCTGTATATGTGTGTATGTGCATTGGTATGTGTGTGCACATGTGCATGTGTAGGTGTGTATATTTGTGTGTGTATATGTGCATGTATGTGTATAGGTGTGTATGTGTACATGTGTGTACACATCTCTGTAAAATGCGGCAAGTACAAATATGTATGTGCATGTGTATTTGTGTAATGTGTGTATGCATGTATACAAGGTATGATAAAAAATATGGTGAAAGTTTAAATAAAAATTTATTACAGTAAAAGACACATTGCCATTAATCCCCCTCAAAATACTCCCTCTTGCTTCAAACACACTTATCCCATTGTTCTTGCCACCTTCTGAAGCAGTTTTGGAAGTCCTCTTTTGTGAGTGTCTTTAGTTGTGCTGTTGTGGCTACCTCGATGTCTTGAATTGATTCAAAACTTTTACCTTTCATGGTCATTTTGACTTTGCAGAAGAGCCAGAAGTTGGACGGTGCCAGATGCGGTGAATAAGGTGGATGAGGACACACTGTAATGTTTTTATTTGACAGAAATTGCCGTATACCAGAAACGATGTGTGACACGGAGCCCTTCCACTGCCCGAGTGCCATCCAACAGAAAGGCAGGGATCTTCAATATGGGAAGTGGCGAGTTGAACCTTAGTAACAGGGTGTGACAAGTTTCAACTTGTTTGGTGCAGTCAGTCAGGTGTGAGCTATGATTGAGAGAAGGTGTGTTTTAAAGTGTGCCGTACGTAGGCTGCAGCCCCTGTGGCAGTGGGTTGCCATGGGCTACCGTGTGTAGCCAGCAGCCAGCGTGAGCGGCCAGCAGCCGCAGTGAGCGGCCGTCCAGAAGCCGGCGACTGATGTGCCTCGCCCGGGAAGAGCACAATGATGGTGCCAACTTGGGCCAGTGAAGCAACGTCCTCCACAACTAGATTGAAGAACAAGATGACAGCAACTTGTCTGTTCCCCTTCCCCCAATTCCCCAGCGCTGTTCCCATCCCCCCAATTCCCCAATTTAAAAAAAAAAATCTTTAAAAAAAAAAGAAAAAGAAAAATAAAGTGTGCCGTAAATCATCCTGCATCATGACAACATTCAGTGTCACACATCGCTTCTGGTGTATAGCACTTTCTGTCAAATCAAAACATTATGGTGCGTCCTCATTCACCTTATTCACCAGATCTGGCACCGTGCAACTTCTGGCTCTTCTCCAAAGTCAAAATGATTCAGGACATCGTATGTATATCTGTGTACATATGTGTGTGCGCATGTGTGTGCATGTGTGTGCATATGTGTGCTGCGGGTATCCAGGGAGTAATGCTTGCTTCTCTCCCCACCCACTCAGCCAGGTGGCTGCATATAATGTATTTCAATACATTCAATGAGATGCGTGAACCAAAAGCAACTCCTGGGAGCTGGGTTACAGCCCAGGAGCAGGTCTCTCCTCAGGTGTGTGTCACAGCTGTCTGGCAGCCAGGGCTACTTGGAACAAGGAAAGGCAGCTGGGCAGAAGGGAGGGGAGGAGAGAAAGGAGGCATTGGCAAGAGTGAAAGAAAGAAAGAGTGGGCTGGTGGGGAGAAGGGGAAACATTTGGGAGTAGAGATCTTATCACAAGACAGAAAATTCAAGTAAGGCTGGCCTTAGCTGGGCTGGCTCCACCCTTTGTAAATAAATGCATTTGCTGGAGGATTAACTGACAGTAATGACTTAATCCTGATATGTGTGTGTTTTGTGTTTCCGAATAAAACAGTCTTTTTTCCTTTCCTCTGCTGTTTGGGCCAGTTTTCGGAGTTAGGGCTGCGGGCTCCTGCAGCGTAGTCTGTAGGATGGGTCATCATATTTGAGTGTTTTTTCCTGAAGTCCTGCTTTGTAGCGATGTCCAAGTCACAGCGTTGAAAGTCCATATTCCTAAGCAGGCTGTCCCGGCCTTAGGATGGTAGGCGTTATTCTAGGGGACTTGGCATCCCTGTGTGAGGACATTGGGCTGGCTTTGACACGGCACAGTATCCCCCAAGGGTCCTGCTTTCCTGTGTTAGCTGAGGCATGTCTCTCTGGGAGAGGCCCTGAGTGTATTAACCAGAGTCAGAAAGGCTGGATTTGTGATCCTCTGGGAACATGTCCTATCAGAGACACAGATGGCCACTTTGTCCCTTTCTCTTATATCTGCCCCCCCTCCCAGCAGATGGCTGTTCGCCCAGGTTTTCCCCGAGTCCTGCAGTGCACAGCCTAGGGTTGCCTGAGGTGGGCTCAAATCTCCTTCTGCTTCAAAGGGAAGGCAGAGCAGTCAGGGACCATTGTCACCTTGTTTTTAGTTTTTTTTTTTTCCATTGCTGTTTATTATTTTTATTTTTTTAAAGATTTTATTGGGGAATTTGGGGTGGGGAACAGCGTTGGGAAATCGGGGAAGGGGAACAGACAAGTTGCAATCCTTTTGTTCATCAGTCTAGTTGTGGAGGACGTCGCTTCACTGGCCCATGTTGGTATTATCATTGCACTCTTCCTGGGTGAGGCAGATCTGTCGTCGACCCCTGGACGGCCGCTCTCGGCGGCTCTTGGCAGCTCACATCGGGTGCTGGCCACTCACAGTAACTTATGGCAACCCACTGCAGCCTACGCCGAGGTCGAGCTGTTGTTCACCATCTTAGCTGTAGAGGGCACAGCATCACTGGCTCTAATGTGGGATCCGAACCGGGGCCCTGCTGCTCAGAACTGGTGCCCCAAGCCAACTCTTAACCAACGTGCCACTCGGCTGGCCCATTGCTGTTTATTTTTGAGGAACTTTGTGGTTATTATTACTCCCTTCATATCCTGATGGTGCAAAAGCAGTGAGAGTGGGGGAAGTCTCCGTGATAAGACGTGTGTGATTGTGGTGGAGTGAAAGTGGAACTTGGCAGCGAGGCTGGCCACTTGCATGGCATCGCTTTGGACATGAGAACAGATGAACTCCCAAGAGCTTTCAAGAACTAAACTTGTAAGCAGGGAGCTTCTGGACCTCTTTTCTCTCAAGGGCGCCAAGGACATGAACGTTTTTCTGTTAACACCCAGTGTGGGGCAGGGATACAGAGATCATTAGGCCGGCTCTGTAATTTTAAAGGCAGTTAAACTGTGGTGTAGATAGCTTCTCAGAGGTGGATCAAAGGCTTCCAAATGTTGCAGCGCCAGGAAGACTGGTCTCTGCTTTCCGGGGGGAGGTTTTCCTGGCCTGGTGGTCCGTCCAGCGACTTCCCTGGCCCACAGAAGGAGTATACGTTGTGCTCTTCACAAGCAGTGTCTGCCCTTTACGGCTTACTCAGCACAGTTGCACAACAAAGAGAACAAAATAGTGAAAGCAAGTGAGCCAGCACTAGTGTCTGTTTTACAAGCATTTAATTACACTCCCCAAGGCGAAGTTGGGTCTCTGCTTTGTGGCTTTATCACCGTTTAGCTTTCATGAAGTCCAGGACTACATGCTCTGGCGTGTACCAGATACTATCAAAACAGAGCAGAGAAGGGCTGATCCCACAGAACAAGTGATTTCGGACAGCTGCCTCCCTCTACCTCCTCCTCCCCTGTTCCAACCCTCATCATGTCATATGTATATGAAAATCTAACATTTCCCCCAAAAGAAAGGGTGTCCTAGGATTCATTCTTTTGTATGAGCGTCAGAGATTAAAAGAAAGGAGAATCTAGGTTGATTCCAGGCTCCACCACATGCTAAATGTGTGAGGACTGGAAGCCACCTAACTTCTCTCGCCTTCATCTTCTAATAATGGATGTATCGTGCCTATCTAGCTTGCTTCCTGGTGTTGCTGTGAGGATCAGAAGAGATAATGTATGAGCAAGTGCTTGGGAAGTTTAAGATTCTCTGCACAGTGTAAAGGAGCTGAAGGAAGGATCCGGGTCCTCTTCTCATGCTCAGCCAGTGCTTGGTACCACCAAGTGATAGGGTGGGACCTTTACTACTTTGGGTAACATTGCATTCTTAGTTCCTATCACACTGCTCAATAAGTGTTTGTGGAGTTAATGGAAGGGAACAAGAAAATAGTCTTTTGCTAGTCCCTCATGTAGCTGCCTAGCCGAGAACATTTTTCCAATTAGCGACATTAATTAATAGAGGAATTGATTTATTGGCTTGTTTGTTACAATGCTGAATGCCTCATTACAAAATTTAAGGATAGCAAAAGAGTTGAAATCAGGATCTGCACCCCCATGTTCATTGCAGCATTTCCCCCAATTGCCATGATATGGAAACTATTCAAATGTCCATCAATAAATAGATGAATGGATAAGAGAATGTGGCATATTTATAAAATGGAACATTATTCAGCCTTAAAGGAGGAGATCCTGCCATTTGTAACAATGTGGATGAATATGGAGGACATTAGACTAAGTGAAATAAGCCAGTTCCAAAAGGAGAAATCCTGCATGATTTCACTTACATAAAGTATCTGAAATAATCAAACTTGTAGATTCAGAGAATAGAATGGTGGTTACCAGAGGCTGGGAAGAGGGGGAAATGGGGAATTAGTTTTCAATGGATATAAGGTTTTAGTTAGCAAGATAAAAAGAAGTCCTAGAGATCTGCTGTATAACTTAGTTCCTTTTGTTAACAATATGGTGCATTTTAAAATACGTTAAGAGGATAGATCTCATGTTAAGTCGGCTTACCAAAAGAAAAACAAACAAAAACACCCCAAAGACACAAGGGGAAAAAAGTCTTTCCACCATATCAACCTGACACAATAATGTGATACTAAGTATACTGCTTGTATTATTTGTAAAAAAAAAAAAGGAAAAAAAAGAAAAATTGTTTAAAAAGAAAAACAGTTTTTAAGGATACTTGATGAATTTATGAAAGATTTTGAAAACTTCACAGCTACTGTTTGAATGTGCCTTACTGTCTACAGGAAGGCACAGCCTGCAATTTTCTGGCAGCCCTATTTCTTATGATTCTTTGTTCTGATGGTAGTGTGTGTAATATATCCCTCAAGCTGATAAACACAGTGGAGAAAAACCAGGAGGCTAAGAAAACCATGGAAGCCCTGGACCAGAAGAAACAGGGTTTTGTACAGCAGCTCAGATGGTGTCTGCCTGCTTTGGAGGATCTGTCCTTAGAAACAAGGGACACTCAGCAACTGTGAGGCACCCCTTCTGTTTTTCGTTTCTGTTAATCAGGTGGGGGAAGGCTTACGCTCACCGATTTGAAGCTCATTGTGCCTAAAAGGGATCTCAGTTCCTGGTTTCCGCTGATAGAGTGATTTCCCACGAAAACCCAGCAGCTGCTTGGATTTCTGTAGCTTGCTGGCTCTGGGGCACTCAGAGGAAAGGTAGCTTTTTCCAAATTGCACAGAGGCACTGTGTATGGGC
Source organism: Hipposideros armiger (assembly GCF_001890085.2). NCBI lineage: Eukaryota > Metazoa > Chordata > Mammalia > Chiroptera > Hipposideridae > Hipposideros > Hipposideros armiger. Next base: position 375,122 of record NW_017731621.1, on the reverse strand, counting down.
TGATGGCACCTGAGATTGCAGTTTCTAGAGAACTCCCCCTTGACTCATGCTGTTTACCCTCATCTGGGCCCTTATTGATATTCTTGATTCTTTTATTTATCTCTTATTGATTTCCTGCTGTATCTCACACATAAACAATTGATCTTTCCTGCCTTCAGTGGTGGCTCATTTTGATCCTTCCTTCCTATAAATGTAGATGCTTCTCAAGATTGTGTTCTAGCGATGCCCGCTCTTTTCTCTATATACAGTCTCCCTCATTCACCTCATCTGTGCCCCAAGCCTCTCCCATCCTGAATGTCCTAGAGTCCTGAGTCCGGTTCCCAGCTTGTCTGATTCTGTAAAGCCTGGGGTAGGATGGAGTAATTTGCATTTTTAAAAAGCATCCTAAGACACTTTGAGAAACGGCTTGTTGACCTTTAAGGAATAGCCAGATATTTCTCCAGCAAAACTTGGTTTATTGGGGGAGAGGGAACGGGAAACAAAGTATCCCAGTTCAGGGCACATGGACTGAGGGCAAACCACACACAAATCCAGAGAAACAAAGGAGAGATTGGCTCTTTTGCAGACTGGCTGTTGTAAACGAAGAGTCCATTGGAGGAAACTGGAAGTTCGAAGTATAGAGGCTTCTCATTGGCTGAGTCATGGCGGTCTCCCATTGGCTGAGCTGTTAGTGGGCACCGCTTTGGCAGTGAAGTAGTGTCACTTCCTGTCAGGGATGCAGGTAAGGCTCTTCCTGTTGGGGTCAGTGTTGTGCGTGGAGTGACAGGTGCGTGAGAATTCTCTCTTCTATAGTTCCCGACTCCACTTCAAATGAGGTTTCTGTTTGTTAATGTTCACAAGCTCTAGAATGGTAATTCCCAAATCCCAATCTGCAGTTTGCTGCCTGCCCTCAGCGAGAAATCCTCGTTTCCAACTCTGCTATTTCACACCATATGTTTTTCTGGTACGTCAGACTAATCTTTCCCCAAGTAAACCCGTCATTACTTACAATAGTCAAAAGGTGGAAACAACCCAAATAGCCATTGACTGGGAGGGAGTGGGGATGGGGAGTTAGTGTTTAATGCGGGACGGAGTTTAAGTTTTGTAAGATGAAAAGTGCTCTGGAGGTGGACGGCGGTGATGGCACTACAATGTGAATGTACTTAGTGACACTGAACTATACACTTAAAAATGGTTACAATGGTAAATTTTATGTTATATTTATTATACCACAATGTTTAAAAAAGCGAACACATTTCTCTCCCCCACCCCCAACTAATCTTCCTCTCTCAAAGTCCATATTTAGTTGCTACAACCCAGATGGAGCTGGAAGGAACCCACCTAACTTAGTTTTTCTGCATTTAAGCCAAAGTGATAATAAAAAAAAAGGAATGTCGTTTGTCTTTAGACTCTCTAAGAATAATAAAGGAAAATGAGCTCATCAGAAATATACATATTTCGGGAAAGTTGTTCCCCTGCCTCCCCTAATCTGGATGGCTGGGTTGGCAATTCTGGTGGTGAATTCATCTTTGAGAAGGGGTGTGGGCACACAGGCTGTGACCATTCACATCTTGTTAAAATTTCTGAGCTGCACGTGGGCATCTCAGAAGAGGAAGCAGCGTGTGCCAAAATCCAGAGGCTGGAGACAGCCTTCATTTGGGTAATTGGTAGTCTTTCTGGTCAGCAGCTGCTCGTGGGAAGGGCCTCGGGCCAGGGGCATCACCTGTGTTTGGTGAAGGTGCCAATTGTCACTCTGAGCCTGGCACACAACATAGCCATTTCCTGACCAGGAATCCCGCTGTTGGAGGAAAAGGGCTCGGAGACCAGCATTTGACCAAACCAGTACGGTTTTATCATTACATGGGTTGTCAGCTTCCTGAGATGTAAATTTGCATGTCTTGATGCAGATGGGGCAATGGCAGTCTATTCTTCCAGAGCTTTGAGGTGTTAGAATGTGACTTGTAAGTGATCTTTGTCTAAAAACAGGCTCTGGCAAAGCCCGGCCACTACACTTAACCACACTGTAGTTTTTCCTCCATTCACCCCAGACTTTGTCAGTGACGGTGGTTCAGAAGCAGCCACAGGCACCAGGTGAATTCCCCCAAGGCCTGGGTTACACAGATCATCCTTCCAAGCTCCCTGGCTGGATGTGTATTTCCATTTGGGTACTGGGATTGCTGAAAATTACATTCTGTGTTGTTTCCTGCTTCTGTAATAATAGGGAGGAAATGCTCTTGACTTTCAAACAGAAATTGTGTAGTAGGTAAATAACCCCAATTCTAGCCTTCAGCATAAGCATGTCTTGTAGGCTTGAGCTGAAAGAGCCATGGTTCTCAGTTATAGATGTTTTGGGAAGCCATGAGTGATTTTTGAAGCCATCTCCAAATTTGTCTTAAGATCTCATTTAATGGTTTCTTATTATCTATCATAAAAATGCTCCTTCATCGACAAGTACATCTGAGAATTGAGAGGATTTTTACTAAGGTGGCTGCACATGAGTGAAGCAGGATTGGATCACTTGCCAGGAGGAGTGTGGTCCTGGTTTTTACACCAGCTGCCAGCGCAGCCTCTGGGACCACTCAGTAATTGAGTCCTTCCCTAGCATCACCAACGGCATGAGATGGCATCCTGGCCACTCCTGGATGAATCAGAGTGAGTGCCTTCTGCAGGATGCAGTGGGGGCACCAATGTACAAGTTTGGCATTTTCTGTGCATCCATTCTACAGGGAAGATGGTGGAAATGAATGCAAATGAATGCAGACTGGCAATCCTGAGAAGCTACAAGAAGCCTTAATCAGCAGTGTGTACACAACTGATTTCTCATTCCTGAGAGGCGATCCCTGCTCCCTAATAAGAAACGGAGACCAAAGGAAGGAAAGGCTTTTTGCAAAAGACCTGGCTTCTGAAGCAGGAGGGTGTGACCTTCAAGTTTCAGCCCCTCAGCACTTACGCGGTGTGCATGATTTTAATGTGCAGTTGGTGGCCTGCTTTGTCATAAATATGCCCCAGCTTTTCTTTATTGGTACTGTCATCCCCCCTTATCTGCGGTTTCAGTTACCCACCATCATCCATGTTCTGAAAATATTAAATAGAAAATTCCAGAAATAAAAAATTCATGAGTTTTAAATTGTGTGCTATTCTGAGTTGCATGATGAAATCTTGGGCTGTCCCGCTCTGTCCTAGCCATCTCTACACATATGAACCATCCATTTGCCTAGCATCTCCACCCTGCATACTCTCCCCATCCATTAGTCACTCAGTAGCCATCTCAGTTATCAGATGGACTGTTGTGGTATCGTGGTGCTGGTGTTTAAGTCACCCCTATTTTACTTAGTAATGACCCCAAAGCTCAAGAGTAGTGATGCTAGCAATTTGGATATGCCAAAGAAAAGCATAAACCCCTTTAAGAAAAAGTGTGTATGTATAGGAAAAAGCAGAGGGTGCCATAAAAATGTATACACATTAAAAAAAAAGATTTTATTGGGGAATTGGGAGAGGGCAACAGTGCTGGGGAATCGGGGAAGGGGAACAGACAAGTGGCTGTCCTTTTGTTCTTTAGTCTAGTTGTGGAGGACATTGCCTCACTGGCCCATGTTGG
>NW_017731621.1:368024-370635 GCF_001890085.2 Hipposideros armiger | reverse complement strand
AGACTTGGATCATAAGAATGGATTATCTATAATTTCTCACCATCTCTGAGCAGTGTATTGGGGAGTGGCATCTCCAACCCACGAGTATGATAAAGGTGTGGAGATCCCTGGCTCTGTGCTATTAACGAGCTGGATGAGTTCACTGGCGATGGTGTGTTTTGTTTCTGTTTCCTTATCTGTGAAATGGGGAGAATGATACCTACCCTGTGTCCTCACTGTGCTATTGGACAAGAGCTAATGAACTCCTTCCTACAGGCATGGAAAAGCAGAGTAGAAAATACAAGGAAGCGCTATTGTTATAGGAAGCTGTCATTATTCCCCAGCATAGTTAGGTGTAATATAAGCCCAGTACGTTGTAACTCTGTCCAAGGCCTTGGTTTGTGGCTTGGGCGCACAATTAAATATCAAAATGTGTCAACTCACCAAAATATGCATAAATCCCTTTCCAAAAGAGGCACACAGATGAATGGAACTGGATACCTTTGTGATTCAGTTGGGATCAAACAAGACCCAAGAAGCCGCCTCTGGTTGCAGACACCTTGAAGTTTCCAGCACCTGCTCCACCAAAAGCCTACTTTTTTTGCACTTGCCCACAGGGAGATTGGGGGCTCTTTACTGGAGCTGAAGAAATGCAGCACGTCTTTATTTTAGTAGATAAGCCTTCATTTTGGCTTTCAGGATTTAGATCCCTTTGCTGCCACTGTTGTGTTTTCTCATTTCCATTTGCCCCTTCGTAGATGTCTTTGAGCCTGGAAGTGAGTGTGCTGCGGTGGACAGACCATCCATGTGTTTTGTTAAACCAGGGGAAAGGTTGTGCTCATGAAAGCTCACTGAAGCTCATATAGGTGTTTGCTTGTTTCTGAGGGAAAAAAGTGCCCTGGTCCAGGTGACTTCAGTGTGTTCAGAGAGCTCAAGGGGAAAACAAGCAGACCGTGTGGGGCTCATGTTGACAGTTCCCGTCACAGAGGGACCAGCTCGCACATGCTTTGTTTAACTTTGCTTCAGCCGTTTTCCTTTCCTGAACAGCAATCAACAGTAAAGACCTCAAAGAGTGCAACCAGGGTTGTGTGTCATCCCATCATGCATGTCAAAGGCTTGGAATTACTGCCCAGTGTAGGCCCCGAAGAGGAAAAGTCTGAGGGGAACGCATGATCGTCAGTTCCCCCAGCGAGTGTTTCTGGCTGCCGCTGCCTAACGGGGTCTTGCTGTCTTGATTGCCGGCCTTTTATTTTTCTGCCTCTTGGAGATCTTTTCCTTGTGAATGCGCTCCACAAGAGGTGTTAGGATAGTGGTTGGAATAACGGGATTCAGCAGCCTTGGGGAAGTCCTCATGTGAGGCTTTGGGCTCTTGGGGTGGGACATAAATCATGAGAGCCTCTGCAGAAGGAGGCAGGGTTATTGCTTGGTTTTCAGTGCTAACCGCTAGTTTAACTAAGTCACATGATGGGCGGCAGACCCACAAGGGAAGGCCTGATAGGAGTACGTGAGCTTCTTGAAGGCAGGGCCTGTGGTTTTTTTCATAAAAAAGTACTTAATAAATGTTTGCTGAACTGATGACACATGATCCTCTGTTTAAAGTGAAACCTCAAATGATGGATGTGGTTGTGTTTCCATGTTTGTCTTCAGTGCTTAAAGCTAACATTTGTTCGGCTGTTTGTCTGCCTGACTGCCGTGGTGGGCCGTGCTTGATGCTAATCACACGATAAATTATGCCTTCTCTACACAGGCGTTTGCTGCTGTGCTGTCCTGGAGGGAACAGAGTTTCCCTGGGTTGTTATGATGAGGTAATGACATAATGGACCCGAAAGTGCTTTTCAGCTGGAGAGCAGTACGGAAATATTATGGTTTCATTAATGCTAATACTAACCCCAATTAGTTATTTCATCAGGCTGCTGCTGTCGTTATGAGGCAAGGGGGAGCTATAACACATTGTGGATTATTAGCACAAGGGTAACCCTGCATGCACATACACTGCTTATATTTAGCATGCTATTCATTATTATGCAAATTTGGCAACAATTTCGATCACATCTGGAGTGTTTGCATCAATAAACCAACATTTATCATGAAGAAAATAATAACGTCCGTTCAGTTCCAGCCTTCCATGTGCTAGCTGCTGCACTTTGGGTTCACCGTTATGTAACCTAACTCCCACAGGACACAGTGAGGGCGGAGTGTCATTTCCTTTTTACAGATAAGAAAACTGAAGTTACTTGTCTCATGTCACATAGGAATTATGTGGGGCAGGCAGGATTTCAACTCATAGGTCTGTCTGCCTTCCCTGAAAGCCTATATTATTAATAATAGTGTTATAATGTAACAATTTAATCCAGTTGGTTTCCTGACATGGATTTAACAAAGAGCATTAGACTACTATAGGCTTCAGTCAAAGCTGACTTCAACTTGAGGAGAGGAACTTTTCCCACTCAGTAAGAAGTGCCTGGTACATAAATACAGCTAGTGCCCTGTATTTATTGGTGTATGTTTATATCTCCCTCTTAAAAAATGCTTTTAAAGTTATCTATCGTAAAAATCACTCTTTGGGTGTATAGTTTATGAGTTCTGACCAACCAACACCTTGAGCCATGTAACCAGCGCCAAAATGAAGATA
>NW_017731621.1:361117-365389 GCF_001890085.2 Hipposideros armiger | reverse complement strand
ACACGCTTCAGTTTTCAGGGGCTCTCTTCCCAGTCATCTGGGCAGACAGAGAAGATTTTTCTTGGATTTTATTGTCTTTCCCACTGTACAGTGTCTTGATTTGACCCACCTTTGGATCACAGCCAAGAGTTAAATGAAAATGTGATCCAAAAAACTTACCAATGTATGTTTCTTCACGTTTCCATGTCCCTCTCAATCTGTCTGATATTGTTTGCTTTCCAGAATCCGTGAGAAGTTGGATTTTGTATTTGGTGCAGAGAGTTTACGTGTAGTCAGTGGGAGACAGGCTTTTGTGGTCTTACTCCCCCTTCCTGGGCCGTTCCCTCAAGTCTTATATCCCCCCTTTGAAAAACTAACAGTAGCACATTGTTTGTTTGACATTTGATTTTTTTTCCTTATAATGTATCTTGGAGATAGTAGTCATGCTATTAATAGTGAAAATAAAACAACACTTATTGAATGTTCTAAATGCCAGGCACTGTTCTAGGCATTATACATATATACATTAGGTAGGTAGTATTATTTACATTTTTCAGATGTTGGTACTTCATTAGAGAAATCAAGTAACTCACCCAAGGTCATACAGCTACTTCAGGAGGAGCTACCTATGTTGTCTGGTTCAAAAGCCCTTACACATAATTACAATTATATAATAATGACAACGACAATAATACCCAGCGTTTAACTATCACATATTAGCACCTACCAGCTAGAAAACTGCTATAGAGATCAATGTACAAATCACCTTCAGAATGAAGCACATCACATTTATGTGCTAAGGTAACAAGTATATTCATTCTACCTGTAGGAAATCTGAGAAAAGCCAGGTGACTTGCTGGAGAGGAGGCATAGGATTCTCCAGTACAGACACAGGGTCTTTTCAATGACTACTGCTGTCCACTCCAGAAGCTATAGTACATTTCTAGCCAGTGAATCTTGGACTAATAGAATCATAGGAGGTAGAACTGGTAGACACTCACAAGGTCTAACTAAGTTCACCTCCTGATTTTATAAATCACGCATCACATAAAAGCATCACATAAAAAGGAAAATGATATATGAATGCCAGTGTTCTCAGTAATGAGACAGTTCTACCGAGCTAGAGGGATGAAACCCTTATCTTCATTACCATCACCACAGATGCATTTATATGGCATATATGTCCTAGGCTCTTTGCAGGGCACATCTTTGATGCTTTAAATAACCTTGAAAATTAGGTAGTATAGTCCCTATTTTTTTTTGATATGAGCAAATGAATCGTCAGAGATGATGGGTCACTTGCCCAACCAAGGTGATACGCTTGGGTCAAGGTTTATTCCTACTTCTTTACTGAGTACTTCCTACCTATGAGTATTTGCCAGATACTAATCATATATGTAATTACCATGTAATGTGTTGCTCCAGTTTGGACACTGTTTCTGAGTGAAAGGGGGCACTAGCAGTAATTATACTGGGACTGTCCTAGGCAAACTGGGACAAAGTGTCACCTACCTATGAGCCTTTGTTCCCAGATTGCATAACTTATATTGCCATAGTTTGTTTGATTTAGATGATATAAAATGCTGTAGAGGGCCAGTGTTCACGAGTGTGTATTAATGGATCTGTTGGTCTGTTTTCTAAGGTTATTGGAGATGAACCATACAGAGCTGGATATTCCTTTATGCAGGGACTTACAAGTTTTGCTCATTATTGCTGAGCAAGAAAGGCCATGCTTTAAGCAAATATAATTTTTAAAAATATGAGTGTTGTGAAAAGTTATGAAGAAAGTCCTTAAGCCAATATATATATTTTAAAGACATTTCTCTACAGCTAGGTACTCATTAGCCTTTCCGGATGAATATGATTAAATATGGAAGAGAATAGATATCTTTCCCCCTATATTACACTGAGATGAAGAAAACCCATTGTCACGTGATTCATGGGGGGTAAGGCTTTGGAAATGCAAACAATTAAATGTGAATTTTCTCTTAAATACTCATGATATTTAGCCAGCTGGTCATGATGTCCTTATGCACATAAGCACATGGTGCTTATTGCAATTTTAAGGACGGTAATCTTATGTATCCCTAGTGTGTGTATGGGGAAACTGAAGCTCAGGATGGTTAAGTTACTGCCCCAACTGTCACAGCTCCTAAGTGCTGATGTGGGATCTTAGATCGTGGTCTGGCTGGCTCCAGAGGCTGTGTGCTCCTGAGCACTGCTCCACAATGAACTGGGAGGCTGTTGGCATCTGCACAAGGAGCAAAGTTAAACCCCTCCCTCACGCTGTGGATGGGGAGACTTGGGTGGGCCCGTCTCCCGGGTGATCGTGAATATCATTCTCAGGAAAGCTCTGGACTGAATTATCATCCCAGTGTTATGAGTGCCTGGACCTTGGGCAAGTCGCTCTAGCTTTCTTGACCTCAGTTTCCTTTTCTGGGAAATGAGGGAATTAAACTTGCTGATCTCTGTGGCTCTTCCAGGTCTAATAGTTTGTGATCTAAAATTGATCGGGGGCCCCATTCAGCATGGTAGACATTCTGGTGGGAAAAGACTGCTCACTGATGTGCATGCTTATAGTTTAAGTTTGTGCAACTTAACAAATGGAGACGCACAAAAATCCTGTTGTGATTTTTACAGGGCTAGGGATGATTAACAGGGGTGCTGAGGGGGAGGGTACAGGGAGGCAGTAATTCTCATGTGCTTTCTGCCAACACCCATTTTCATGTGTTCCTTTTGTGCACCCCTTCCACCTTTCTGCCTTGCAATTCCGTGTTTCCTTCCTTCTCTTCCATCATTAGTCTGGAGACCAAGGTGATCTAAAGTCTGAGACTGTCCAGGATAAAATAATGAGAGCAGTGGCTTAAAGGATCCTAAATGGGAGTGTTCCCTGTGGCCAGTAAAACAGAGGGTGGGAGCTACATGAAACTTTCCTTAACATCAGTATTCTTGCTTTGGACATCGGTGGTGAGACCATCACAAATTGATGATGACTTACTGATACCGGTTTCTCTCCAGAAGTCTATAGTGTATATTAGGGGCCCAGTCAGGCAAAAAGCAAGGCTCCCCCAGCAACCTGCCCAGGGTGCATTCATTTTCCTTTCTGCCTCCTGCTGAAATGAGATAACGGTTGCCGGGGATGCATGGAAATTATTGACATCAGAAGGTTCCTGTGCCCTGGGTCTTCCTCATCTGTATGCATCACATTTGCTGAAACATATTGTCTGTGGGCAAAGTCCAATTATTTGGAACCAAGTTACTAATGATAAACAGAACGAGTACAGTGTCTGCCTTTGTGAAGCCCTGTGGAGCAGGGGAGACTCCAGGGAATCGTCAGAATGGAAGAAACAAAAGGAAACACATTTTGTGCAGAACAGCATGGTGGGGCATTCTTTCAAGACATCTTCCATGTTCCAGTGATAAATTATAGAATGCAGAGTAATTATCACTGAGAAATAAGACTTAAAATTGTTGTCACTGGACATTGCTTTCTTTCTCTTTGGTTCCTAAATAGAAATAACAGTCTCATAATGGTCTAGCTGGGTCCATCACAAACTGAGAAATGACTTTTCTGGCGTTCCTCACGGAGTGGCTAATGTGGCAAATAACCACTAAGTGGTGAGTTTGGGGACAGTAACCGAGGCCAGGGAATTGATGATGAAGGCAAAGGAGATTTTCTGTTACAAGGGTTTAGAAATTACAATTTCTAATGTAGAAATTAAACAATTACAAGGGTTTAACATCTGGGAATCAGGGAACTCTGTCATAGCTCATTTCTAACAGGTCCCTAACCCAGCTCTGCCCAGTAAAGAATATTCAAAATGCTCCACAGTGGGGAACTTTGGCCAGGCTAGCCCATTATTTCTGCTTGATAACACCCTCCCTGTATAGGTTATTGAGCAATTAAATCATCCCTAGAATAGAAAAAAATTGGAGCTTCTCCATTCATAACTAGGTTTCTTTTTCTTAATTTGAGAGAGCACCTTGCCCTTTTTCTTTGTGTTGTTTAGGCTTAAAAAAAATACGTTATCCTTATTCATTAGTTCAACAGATACATATTGATCACTTGGCCAAAAGAGCCATGTTTAATTCTTTTCATTTTATTTTCAAGACTGACTTTTCTGAGTGCATCCCTGTTTGTTGGCTGTGGTTGGTGTTTCCCCACTCTGCCGCCTCCCTCTTGCGTTATCTGGTGGTGAGATCATTGGCATGGAAGGAAGTGTGTCATATACCACTCTGGGTCCCATCTCCTGGTCATTATTTCTTAATGAGATGCAATGCTCCTTCATAGAC
>NW_017731621.1:349627-352877 GCF_001890085.2 Hipposideros armiger | reverse complement strand
ATGGAAGTGGCCAGAGTGTGGCTCAGTGATGAAAAGAGGTGCAAGGCATTCCACCTGCTTAGCATCACGTGGCTCAGCCAGTTATGAAGCAAATAACTAACGTAGGCAGAAATAATGAGATTTTCAAGGTGCAAATACAGAAAGTGTCTTTTATGTCACTCAGTAGCACAAGTAGGAGAAACATTTGCTGTGAGTAAACTTCCGGCATGGCACAGCTGTGTCACTTTGACAGGGAGCACGCTAACCTATAAGAGAACACGAGGAATTACCCACGGCACATTTGGTCGGCTTAGAATCCCTCATAGTAACCAGCTCTGGTCACTATCTCATTTGTTCACAGCCTCATCCCTTCTTACTGCCCGTGGCACTAAGGGACAGTCTTGTATCTGGTGTGCACCGCGGCCCCCCATGGGAGTCTAAGGTACCCCTCCAGGGGCATTGCCCCAACCCCTCACATCTGGGTTTGAATCCAGCAACTCCAGATACTGGCTTTGAGATTTGGACAAGCTCTTGAACCATGTTGAGGTCAGTTTCCTCATCTGTAAGATAGGGGCAAACACTAATAATACAGATTTGTATTGGTTTGTTCTTGCTGTGGTAACAAGTACCCCACACTTGGTAGATTAAGGCAGCACCGTATTATCTTACGGCTCTGGTCAGAAATCCACAAGTGAGTCCTACAGGGCTAAAATCAGGATGTCAGCAGGGCTGTGTTCCTTCTGGGGCTCCAGGGAGAACCTGTTCGTTCTTCGCCTTTTCAGGTTTCTAGCATAAGCTTATGGCTGCCTTCCAGCAATGGCATCCCACTGACCACTACTTCTGGTGTCCCGTGTTCTTCTCTGACTCTGGCCCTCCTGCCTCCCTCTTGTAAGGACCCTCATGATTACTTGGGGCCCACCTGAATAATCCAGGATACCCTCCCAATAGTAAGACCCTTAACCTAATCTCAGCAGCAAAGTCCCTTTTGCCATGTAAACTAGCTCTCAAAGGTTCTGAGAATTGGGACAAGGATGTCTTTAGGGGTCATTGTTCTGTCTGTCACAGAATTCTACAGTGTTGTGAGTATAAATCATATGTTTCATAGTCTCTCTCTGTCTCTCTCTCTGTCTCTCTCTCTCTCTCTCTCTCTCTCTCTCTCTCTCTCTCTCTCATGCACGCACGCACGCGCCATGCGCGCGCACACACACACGCGCGCACACACACACACAATGTCCTTAGCACTGTGCTCTGTGTAATAAAGCATTGCCGCTCTCCCACACTCCCCTCACCTGTATATCAGACCCCTGTTCAGACAGGGCTTGGCTCTGGAGTGGGTTCTGCTTTTGTCCACTTATCTTTCTTGACTTCCTTCTGCGTTCCCTGTTGTTTTTGTCTGTTGACATACTCATCCATTTCAAGTTCCCACGTCTCCATGAATGATTTCCATGGTGTTATTTGTGAATGATCTCTATGAAGAAAAGCTTTTGAATTCAAAAAGCTTTTGAATTTCCTTGTTGGTGAAGGTGTCTGAGTTGAGGGGGCTGGGCTGCCAGTTCACACCAGTCCAATTTCATGGGTTATCCAGACAGCACACGGGCTGAGCTGGCTGTGTAATGGGAATCTGATTGACAGTGGGTCAATAGGGTATAGCTAGTTGCTTAATCCAGCCAGAGCATCTAATACAAGGCTTTAACTAGCTAGATGGTCATGCTGCATAGATGATGATTCTCTCTCGCTTTTTTCAAATTTTGTCCCACTTCATTAAATAGCTTTTAATGGAAAAAAACAGTGCATGTACATAGTAAAATGGGTAAAAATTAAGTCTCCCAACCAGTTTCATTCTCAGGCTTTTCTCTGGTGGCAGCAGTGTTGCTTCTTGTTTATCTTTACACAGGCTCTGTGTGTGTGTGTGTGCACGTGCACATATGTGTGATACAAGTGGGAACACCACAGGCACTTTGACCTACTTTTTTCACTTTACAGTATATCTTGGGGATAATTCCATATCAGCACACATAAATCTACCTAATTACATTAAATGGCTGCATAGTTATCCATTGCATTTTTAGACTGTAATTTACTTAATCAGTCCCCTATTGATGTATATTTAGGATATTTCCAATGTCTTGCTATTAAAAACTTCTATTGATTTTTTTTTTACCAGATTATGATAGCTCTTCTAGTTTCTCTATGTATGTACTGCTAAGTGTCCCTTTAATGTAGGGATTATTGTACCAATAATTACTTTTTTTATGAGGGAGCTTGAGAGACTAATTAAAGAGTACATTGAGGTGTGAGTTTGGTTTACATGGAGCTTAAAAGCATTTTCTTTCAAGTTACCTGTTGCTACATCTGCCTTGAACAAGAATTAGAATAAGCTTAAAAGAGTGCTTAAAATAAGAGCCCTTCAGAGGTCTCCCGGTGAGTGGGTGTGGTCACGTGAGGGATGGCCAGCTGGATTTAGTCATAAGTATCCACCCAGCTTCAGGGTTAGGGGTTTGCCCAGCATGTGATAATGTCCATCAGCCCTTCTGAAGGCTGTGGATTTGGCATTATGAAGACATTGGATCTTCATCAGTCAAAGGAGAAGTGGGCGCGAGTATCCGCTCGGTCTGGTTTCACTGCCATAAAGGATGGGAGTGACAGGGACCGTCAGTCATTCTTAAGAGCCACCCATGTAGGGAGAATCTTCATCAAACAGGAAATGAGTGAAGATCACATATGGGAAGCACCGCCTAGGAGGTCAACACAGCTGGTGAAGAAAGCTGGAGAATACACTGGGATTGCGTTTCACCTAAGTCATTACCTTCATCATCTAAGTAAAATATATCCTCGCACCAAATGCTCCTATGACCCACACAGACACTTTACGTGCCTTTTAGTGTAACTAGCCTTTTAGCTGTTGCTACAAGGAGACTTTGCAATCCCAGGAGAACCGAATCTTTTATCCTGCCACCACCTCCAAAAACCAGGCTTTCGTTAATGCTCCCTGTTGGTGTGCTTCGAAAAAGTGACTGACTCACTGAGGTTCCATATCAGCCTTTCACAAGCGAATGGAGAAGAGCAGAGATAACGTATGGAGTCCTGTCAGGGAAGCGAAGGGGTAAAAGTTGTGCTGGTAAATGAAGCGTGTTCTTTAAAATGTGGCAGTATGCATTCATTTGGCATTTATTTGTCTTCTGCCTTTGGATCAGTGAAGCAATTAACAATAAAGATTCAGTGCCACAGAAAAATCTTAAAAAGCCAAAGATGTGGGGCCGGCCGAGTGGCG
>NW_017731621.1:342957-348359 GCF_001890085.2 Hipposideros armiger | reverse complement strand
CCTCTGGCATCCCAAGCCAGTTCTTAACCATCATGCCACTCGGCCGGGCCCCAGGTTACTTTTAAGAAATGAAATTTTAATAGTTTTAGCTCGAGCTTCACATGAACGAACAAATGGCTTACTATGTGATTTCCAAGTAGAGGGTTTTTGGAAGACATACTGTAATGAATAGATGTTATATTTAAGTGGGATACCAATTTTCATGCACTCTTATTCTTGAAGGGTGTGCACTCTTATTCTTGAAGGGTGTGCACTCTTATTCTTGAAGGGTGTGCACTCTTATTCTTGAAGGGTGTGAAAGCAAGAATTTCCTTTTTGCTTTGTTTGCTTGACAGAACATTATTTTTCAGATTAGGTATGGCTTTATTTAGGCCAGTGGGCCGAATCAGCATTACAAGATGTCATTAGTGGTATGTGAATTAGTGAAGATTTTAAACGGAAAATTCTACAAGGAAAAGTTGTTGCCACTTCTAAAATCACCTGATGTCTGCCTGGATAGTTGCTTAGACATTGAGACTATCTGAATCCACTATTGCTATTGTCTGTTTGGATTCTCTGGGGTCAGTAAGGGTTAGCAGACAGGCTCTCCTATTGTAAGAATTGATTCTGCTCTAGAACAACAGGTCTAAAACACACCTGTCCCTTTCTTTAGTGTCTAACGCCAAATATTACCAACTTCATTTTTCACTCTTTAGGGTTTTCCCACCAGCCATTAATAGTGTCCTGGCCTGACACTGGGGAAAATAGGATGCTTAGTGGCAAAGAACATTTTAATTTACAGTCCAAGGACTGGAGGTAATGTCTGCCAGCCCCACTGCATGGCGCAGTTATGGCGATAGGCTAGAGGCAGGCCGTTAATAAAGTTAATCATACAGTCACTCTGATTTGTATGTGGAATGACTGAAAAGCTCAGAAAGGCAACGATCCAGTAATAGTTAATAGGGCAGGTCACTGCAGCACCATCTGATTATTTCTTGGTCTAATTTGGGATGGATATAATTTTACTGAGCGATTGGTTTAGTGTACCACCATGAATCAAAAAGATAGCTCTGGAATTCCTGATTCTTGTTGAAAATCAGGGGTGTCTTTTTAAGATTTCGCCAGTTCAATTGGCTGGACATTTTGGAGTACCTAAAATGTGGACNTTAATGGCTCGGTGTCCGGCAGATTAGTGACGAGAGGCAGAATCGCACACAGCCTGTGCTGTGCCCAAGACATGCGTGTGACAGAGTGTGGGAGTCAGAGCTGGCGGATGCTAGAGTTCGAGCCCGTGCTCAAGGGGGGCCTGAGAGCAGGCCTAGAGTTCTCACTCTGCACCTCGGACCTGAGTCAGGAGGCGGAGCTTCATCTCCATCTTGCAGGTGGCAAAACTGAGGCAAACAGAGGCTGAGCCTCAGCAGCTTGATATCGTTTAGGGAAGAACGCAAGGCCCTCTTATTGCTTCATGAGGACTTCTCTTTTCTTCAGTTACAATTGACATTCAGTATTACATTAGTTCAGGTGTAGAGCATAGCGGTTGGACATTTATAAAACTTACAAAGTGGTCCCCCCTTATGTCTCTAGTATGCTTTGTGAGGAACTTGGACTAAATCAGTATCAAGTCTGCTTTTCAGGGAGCATGAAAGTGATAAGTTATTTTAGCTAGAATGATGGTATTCGTAGAGCCAACGCTGGGCTCGATTCTTCATGCTTTTCCTTAGCTCTCACACAGAAGAAAATAGCATCCTACAACCAATGGATTTGCATATCTCTCAGAAAAACAAAACGCCTCCAAACCTAGGCTATGGCCAAGGGCCCTAGCTCTCTATCTGGATTTCCCAACCCCATGTGCTGTGGGCACTCTGGCCCCCTGCTCCTCTTCTACCATGCCAGAGCCCTCGCCAGCTCCAGGCCTTTCGTTTGTGGTTTTTTCCTCCTGGAGAAGTCTTCCCAATGTGCTCATGGCTTTCTTCCTCGTTCCACTCAATTCTCAGCAAAGAGGCCAACCCTGGCCACCCACCTATAAATGTACGTGCCTTTCTCCTTCTCCCCTCATTATCCTTATTTCCAGTTCTTACCAATCCCAGACACATATACAGAGGGTGCCCCCAAAATGTATACACATTGTAAGAAAGGAAAACTGTATTAAAATTGTAATACTCAGTATATACCGATACGAAAAGATGAATACAAGTCACGTTTGACTTCTGCAATTACAAGAGGTGTTCAAAGTGGTTGCCATCAGCGTCCAGACACTTCTGATTACGGCAATCTACTGCTTGAGCAATGTTGACCAAAGTGTCCACTTGTATACATTTTTTTGGCACCTCCGGTATTTGTTTATAGACTCCCTCTCTTGTCACTAGTATGGGAGCTCCCTGGGCAGAAGGCCTGTTCCCTTCACGTCTGTATCCTCAGGGCACCCGGCTGGGAAGAGCGCTCCCTGCACCTTTGCTGACACATGTGTGACCCGCGCACTGAGGCAGCAGCAAGGCCAGGGACATGTGGCACTGCCCCTCACCACCTCCAGGAAGCAGTGCAAACTGAGTGTGCACGGACTCACTGGGTCTGCGACAACTTGTAGTTCAGGTTTCTTTGGGTGTGAAGTTCATCTTCGCAGGGCCAGACCTAACTGAGGTTTAAACTGTGGATTGTTTCCAGTGTCATTCAGGACTTACCACGTGGCATGCTCCTGGGAATTACACTTGGGTTTCAGAGGGGACGTCAGTAGGTATGTCCCTGAACGCAAAGACGTGGCTCAGTGGGCCAATGTGCGGGGATGTTTCTGGGAAGGCAAGCCTTTCGGAACCCCTCAAACGACTCTGCCCTAGGGAGCCTCACTATTTGGGGGTTTCACCCTGCTTTAAGTTGCCTAAATCTCAGAGTGGCCTGTCCCTGAATACTGTGGTGTCAAGGAGAGGAACACAGAGTTTCTGATGGATGCATGCTGCCTTGGCCCGGGAGAGAACAGATGTGTAGCTGAGCCAACAGTGCATTTTCTCTGCCCTGTTGGGAGAAGCACAGAGCCTGTGCAGGGGGCCTCAGGTCACCGTTCCTATCATTGGAGACTGGCGAGGGCTGGCAGAGGCCCTCATTCATTTCCCTGTCTCTGATGGCGAAGTCATGGGGAGAAGAAGCCCAGTGGATAGTATCCCCGTGCCCTGGGCTTTATTTTGCATGGGTTTGTGTTTGTGGGTAGCCACCCGGCAGACTTACTCTTATTTTTGGCCAGAAATAGTGTTGTAATCAGCATCTCACAACAAATTGATTAGTCGGTTGTGTGTGCGTGATTTGAATGGGGAACGAAGCTTCACCTCAAGGCAGGGCACTGATGCCCAGGGACCGCTGCTTTCCCCTCAGCGGGGACAGTGTTGGTGTGATTGTGCAGTAGGAAATGGGAAACCTGGTCAATTGCGCGCGAACATTATGTCGCCTCTGTTAATTAGGAAATGAATAATGAGATGTGTGGGCAGCTTAGAAAGAGCTTAGAATTAGCAGAGGGGGCAACAGAAGGGTCAGCCTTGAGTCTACTGAGTTTTTAGCCTGTTGAAAAGAATGAAAGTTATATGTAGAGTTTTAAGATACAAAGGCAATACGGAGGGCGCCTGTTTGGAGTGCTGTGTAAGGAGGGGCTTAGGAACACCAACAGAAAGCCCACATTGAAAATTCTTCCATTGTCCTTTCACGGAGGATGTGGGTTCTGGAGGGAGGACGGAAGAGAACCTTCTGCCTTCAGCCCTTGGAATTGAAGTGGGCAGACACTGTCAGAAACCGAGGAGGGAACCCACGTTACTGGGGCTCCATTCGCGGGTTCTCTGGTTAAGAAAGTTTCTGTGAATTTCCCCACCATAGCCCACCTTGCCATTGACATAGTATGGTGAGGATTTGAACCATTTTGGAGGGGGAGGGGGGAAATACAGTGTAAAACACCTGTGCACCCCATCCACCCTTCTTATTCTTCCTGAATAATGGAATTAACTACACCTGGAGAGGCGGCATCATTTAAAAATGGAAAGGCACGACTTTGGCATCAAACTTAGATGTCAGTTGATTTACCTTGTTAACAAAATTTTGAATCTCTTTGAATTTCAGTTTTCTCAGTTGTAAAATGGGAATAATGTCACCATACCAGAGTTTTTGGTAGAATTAGAAAATGGTTGGCAAATGTTTTTTANAAGCAAGGTGGAGTATTTTGAGGGGTATTAATGGCAATGTGTCTTTTACTGTAATACATTTTAAAAAACTTTATTAAACATTCATCGTATTTTTTGACCACACCTTGTACTCCAGAGTATTCCACTGAATGACTCTATCACAGCTTACTTTTTTTGTTGGGATATTTATATCATTCTAGATCAATTGGGTTATTATATCCTTCTGGATAAATACATATAGATCTAACTTATTCTTTTCAATAGCTGTATAACAGTCCATGTTATAGATGTACATTTCTTTATTACTGGGAATTTATGTTGTTCTCATTATCTCCCATCTCTTAACATTGTACAATAAGAACCTTTATACACATACCCTTATATAGTGCTTTAATTTCTGTAGGATAGATTTCTTAAACTGAAATTTAACAGGGAAAGCCAGATGTATTTTCAAAAATGATGTAGCAATTTACAGGCAGCAACCTTCCCACGTAAACTGATGTTTCTCCAACCTGATGAGAGGAAAGCAGTCCTGTTGAGGTTTTATTCAGCATTTTCTGGACTCCTAGTGAGTTGGAGCATCGGTTCATTGGCCCTTCTGTGAACAGTGTGCTTGTATCCTTGCCCACATGGATGTGCAGGATGAGAGCATCTCTGCTGGGCATGGCTTCTGTGAACAGCGCCCCCTGGAGTTGTGCATGTGGCAGCCTTAGCGGGAAGCCCTTGATGTCACAGGATATTAACTCTTTGTCTTATGGGTTGCAATCATTCCTCCACTCCCATCCCAGCCGTTCTTTCTGTTTTTACTTTGCTCACAATATCTTTTACTACACCCCAATGTTTTATTTGTGAGACTTGAGTATTTTCTGTTTTCCAATATAATTTTGTGGTTCTGCGTCTTGCTTATGGTGGCTGACTTACACACACCTTCTAATTCTTTTGTTTTAAAATGTTTCCAACATTTTTATTGTATTTTTATTTTACTTGGAAATTTAATCAACATCTTTAAAGAAACCAGATTTTCTTTATATAAGTTCTGACAATTAAGTTTGCAAACTCATCCTAGAAAAAGTGCTACATACCTCACTGCTGAATATCACTATGGTCACCTTCGAAGTACTCCCCTTGGGAAGCTATGCACTGATGCCAGTGCCTAGTCCACCCTTCCAAGCAATTTTGGAACTCTCTTTCTGGAATGGCCATCAGAGCTGTCATTGGATTACTCTTGATGTCCTGAATGTTGTCAAAATGCCTTCCTTTCAATATTTC
>NW_017731621.1:322533-341795 GCF_001890085.2 Hipposideros armiger | reverse complement strand
TTAACAACTTCAGTTTAAAGATCATTAGAAATCAGGAAAGCACAAGCCATAGATTCTTGTTTTTGCTTTTTATGATAATAATTTATAATGAGAAGGTGGGTTAGCCTGCATACCCCTGGGCTTGGCTTAGCTCTGAGTTCTGACTCAATATACAGCAGCAGCTCTGGAGGTAAGGTGAATAACTAGGAATTTTTTAACAACTAGAAGGTAAATTTCTGTTTTTAGTTCTAAAACCTTCAATGTCTGTTTTTAGCCATAGCGTATGGATTTTGTGCTGCTTACTCAGGGAACCAGGAAATATACAGAATTCCCAGAGCGTAGCCCTACTTCTTTTCTTTTGTTCTCTCACTGGACAGTTGGAGCGGGATCATTTCACTCAGAGAGGACCGACCGGGTACGTACTTTCAGTATGTGCTTTATTACATGGGCAGTCTACTAATTCAATGCCAGGATCCCGTTCCTAAAACCAACTAGATAAAGCAAAAAAGAACAGCCCCCCACCCCCCGAGACACCATTTATAAAGTTAAAAGAAAAAGTAGATGTTTAGCATTCTTTAGTCAATATAGAAAATGTGACCATTTTCCTCGAGTCTTGGAAATTCAGCTCTCAAAAGATTATTTCCTCCTGGGTACCTGGCTTACAATCAGAGTAAGCTGCTTTTCAGGTTGATGATTTTAATTTCTTTGAAATGTGGAAGAAAAAGGGGAAAGATTCAACTTCTGTAATTTGTACAGCTTATCTTCAGGAGCCAAAAATGTTTAGCATTTCAAGAATAGCTTTTTGTTTGACCTTTTCAGTAATTTGTCATGGAGATTTAATTTAGATGGAAACTTAGTGCGTTTTTAAAAATAGAATAATAGTTTACTTTAAAAATCAAATATCATGTCACAACTTGAAAAAATGTAATTTTCAAAACACTGGAATTTTATTTCTCTCATGGTTATGTATTCTCTAAAGTCTATAAAAAAAATCTGACCTCTCCTCTTTCCTACCAAATTTTACTTAGTCCATGAGGATGAAGGTTTTTAGGGAGACATATCATGTTGTAAATTCACAAGTTTAATATTTTTACCAGTCAAAACTGGTATCCAATAGGGTGAGCATCCAGCAGGATGACTGTGGGTAACTGGAACTGCAGAAAGCGAAATCACGGATAAGGGAGGGCCAGTGTTTTCTATTTTACGGATCTATAGTCCAGGGGAAATGTAGAAAGCTAGATGGAGAATCAGAGGCGAGCGCCAAATAATGGTGATCATTAGGACTGCCTCGGGTACCAGTCCTGTATTTCTGTATGGAGATACAGAAAAGAACGATTTAGGACTCCACAGTGGAATGTGTAAGTGGGGTCACATAGATATAAGCCAAGCGTGTGGGCCTCAGAATAAGGGCCTCATTTTTTCTGACTGGGAGGCAGTTGAGATAGCCTTCAAAGAGTAGGAAATATACCAGGTGGGCTCTTTAAAATATAAATGGAATTGTGCCAAACAGAAAGAAAAAGGAATGGCGTTCAAGGATGGGGGCGTGGGCAGGATTTGAACCAAAGCCAGTGGTGTGAAAGGGCACAGGCAAGTTTGGGAAACTGTCAGCTGACTGCTGTGGTTGGGTGGAGATAAGTGTACGGTGGCACATGTTTGTGGTGGGGAGGATGGCTCTAGAGGTAGATGAGATGAGCCTGCAGAATTGGGGTCAGGTTGGGAAGAGTTTTGAATGCCATGGATAACTTGCAAAGGAGTTCAAACTTTATTCTGTATAGATGGGAAATGTCAAATTTTTAAGTAGGGTAGTGACATAATAAGATCTTTGCTTGACAGAAGGAATTCCAGTAGCAGATAGGAGATAGCAGGTGGGAGGTGGGCTTGCTGGGGGCAGAGGGGCCTGGAGAGAGCCTGGAACAGACCAGAGTGAAGTAACTGGAGCTGGAACCAGAACAGTGGTATAGGGATGGAATAGATGGGCATTTGAGAGTCTTTTTAGCAGAAGACCTGAATATACTTGATGACGGAAATGAGAGAGAGAGAGAGGGGAGGGCAGTAGGGTTCTAGGCTCTGTTACTGGATCAGAGAATAGAGGAGACAGAAGTTTTTGGATGAAGATACTGTTTTTTTACTTTGGTTATGGTGCTCTGGAGAGGCTGGGCAGGAAATTCAGCTAGAAAACCCTCATAGGCAGCGGGAAAGATGAGATTCGCCCATGAGAGAGACTCAAATTCTGATAAAGGTTAGGGAGCCATGAGGAGACAGGTGGTGGAAACCGGGAACGACAGATTTTCCCAGGAGGGTGGAGAATAGGACGCGGGGAGGGCTGAGGAGGGCACGGGCAAACCCTGCCATTAGACGGGAGGAAGAGGAGCTGGTGGAGACGGAGAGATAATGGACATAAAAGAGGAAGGAAAACATTATGTCGTAGAGCCAAGAAGAGGAGAGTTTTAGGAAGGAGGCAAAGACCCTCAGATGCCACAGGGAAGACCAATAATAGGGTGGGCAGCGGGAAGAAGCCATTGGATGGAGCAGTTGGCAGACGCCCCCCTGGGTGTCCTCCTGATTCCAGTCAGGTGGTGGTGGAGGAGAAGCCAGATACGTGAGAACAGGGGGCTGGGGTGCCAGGCCAGAGCAGCCACCTACAGACTGCCGTTTCAGGATGTAAGTGCAATTCCGTCTAGCATTGAGTTTTAAATGCGTGGTGCCTGTATCTCATAGATGACACAGTGCAACCTGCCCTGACCTCTTTGTATTTTTAAAACTTTGTAACTCTCTGTCTCTGCTTGCGTTCCTAGGAATTTACTTCCTTGAGTTGTCCGAAGGTTTCGTGGACTCTCGGATCATTTGCCTTTCTGTCTTTTTTCCTGTCCCCAGCCTCCTCCCAGCCTGCATCCGTCTCCCTCTCTTTCTCCCCTTCTCTCTCCTTACCCCCACTCACAGACACACAGACACACAGGTCACTTTGTTGTGTAATTACATTGAAAGTGCCCAAACTCTTCATTCATGAGTTTCTACTTCTGATGTTTTTCATTGGCTTTCCTGGAACAGGGAGGTGTCTTGAAGTGATTTCTACTTATTTCAAGAACAGTAATAATGTATGCTAATGTCATATCCCATGACAAGACCAAAGCTTTGCAGTTGGAGAGCTTGAAGCAGTGAACAGTATTTGGCTCAGTGAGGAAACAGGTGGACTTGTACTCGCTGTGGGGGTGGTGGTGCTCCACAGGCAGGGTCCCATCCTCCATCGCTGTCACCTTCTATGACTGCAAGGCAGGCTTCCAGCCAGCAGCCAGCATCTGTCCAGCATAGTGCATTTAAAAGGATCTCGGAGGGCCGGCCGAGTAGCTCAGTTGTTTAAGAGCTTAAGAGCATGAGCTCTGAGCAGCAGGGCCGCCGGTTTGATTCCCACATGGGCCAGTGACGTTGTGCCCGAGCTGAGCTGTCACTCAGCTGCTAACAGGTGGTAGGATGGCTCAGCTGCTGTAACAACAAGATTGCCTGTTCGATGGTGGGCTACGCCCATCCGCAACTAAGACTGAACTTGGCACCTTGAGCTGAGCTGCTGCCCGGATGGCTTAGTGGATAGTGTGTGCGCTCTTAACAACAAGATTTCCAGTTCGATTCTCACATGGGACGGTGGCTATGCCTCCCCGCAGCTAAGATTGTATCGCAGCACCTTGAGCTTAGAGGACATGAGCTGCCGACGGGCAGCCAGATGGCGACTGGCGCCCTCCACATCTAAGATTGAAGAACAACAACTTGGCTGGTCCCCTCCCCAATTCCCCAATGCTGCTCCTCTCCCCCAATTCCCCAATAAAATCTTAAAAAAATAATAATAATAAAAGGACCTCAGAGGGTGCCACATTTGGGCTGGGGGCCGAACATCCTCAAGGCTCTAAAACAAAAACACACTCCTCCACTGCCCACTCCAGATCCCAGTAACGTGGATCTGTGCACGTGGGCCAAAGAAAAGCACAATCCACCAAGCCATTGTCTTTCCCTAGACTTTCAGGAGCAACTCTTATTTCTTCAGAGAGACACTAAACGTGGCTTCTACAGGCTTGTAGTGAGAGACAGCCCCTCTTGCATCAAAAGAAACCACTTGGAGGATCAGTGTCATCCCAGTTTGCTACCTCAGGGCCCTTGTTTTTCAGTCAACATCAGAGTTTGCCTAAGAAGGAACTTCACTCTCCCTCTACTCCCCCGTCTGAAGAAGATACACATCGGTCACGGACCAAAGGGAGACAAATAGATATTTTTAAAATCCTTTCCAGGGAGAGAGGAATTCACTCCACTTAATACAATGAACAGAATGCTTAGGACTGCGTTCCTATTGGAACATTAACTTCCTTGAGAGAAGTCTCTATCTTCAAGGTCTGTATGTGATTATGTAAACCTGAGGGGCAGAACATAGGCATTCCACAAGAGAACAACATGGAAAATGTCAGAACAAAGGTCTTCTGCCTAAATCCACAAATTGCTGGCCAAGGAGGATGCACCCCGCACAGTACCACATGCCTCGCATAGAACCAGCCAGAAGAATAATTGTGAAATATAAATGTAAGGGGGAAATTTGATACATCAATAATGTCATTAAACTTAGCTAGTTTGCAGTGGGATCCATTCTGATATTCAGCTGTTTCCTCTTTGTTTCTCCTCCCACTGATTAACTGAAGAACGTTGTTCCCTTTTTCAAGGCTACGCATATCTTGTTAATCACGAACATCATAACCTGAAAAGAGCAGCTTCTATAATCCTCAGGCACCTGGACATCAGGGACCCAAGATCACAACACCCTAGCAGTTTTTCACAACTCCCTAGCAGTTTTTCCGCAGATGGCTGCGGACAATAAGTTTTAAGATAACATTGAGCAGACCTGAGGAGTCAGAAGACCCCAGGAGACGACTTCTCAATTATTAGTCCTGAGGCCTGCTTTCCTTTGTTCTTTTCCATCTACCCGACAGTAAAACCTCTTGATCATTTTGGCTCCGGGAAGGTGGTTTTTTCGACAGGAGTCTGCTGTCTTCCGTAGCTGCCGACATCTAGAATAAAGGATGCTTTTCTTCTCACCAACCCTTGTCACTCTAGTTTTTTGGACTCTTCGGGTGGCAAGCGACACCGAACCTGAGTTTGGTAACAAAAATACATGAAAACCTACAACAGATTTATGACAGATTGATGTATGGAATCAGACCTTCCCAGTGACACTTCAGGAAGTCCCCCCACCCAGGAGCTGTCCTTCCCCCTTGCCCACGTGTGGCACCCAGGCCCTGCCTGCTGGCAAGCATAGGAGGTCGCAGGGAGGGGACAAGGTTACCATTGAGGCGCTGGCTTGGGGGCTCCTTGACCCAGGGTGCCTCTTTGGAGAAATGGACTTTCTGGTTCCAAATATCCTAGTTACAGTCTGAGCTTGTTGCTCTGCCCTCACAGAGTTAAATTTATATTTCCAGGCAGTAAAGTCTCCCCCACATAGCACCTCATGTGTGTTTTTGTTTGTTTAGTTTAAAAAAGAAACAAACTGCTTATTGAAGGCTTCTGTGTCCCTACCAATTAATTAACCCCATGTCAATACCACATGTTGCACCAACTCACACTTTAATTACATCCTCACCTATTTGCGAGAATTAATTAAATGTTTGCTCTGAAATTTTCTTGGGATGAACGGGCCTGTGAGGAGTCTAGAAATTTTGGTGTGACTTTCTCGTCTGCTTGGGGTGGGGATGCTGACAGCTTCAGACGGACCTGATCTTTCTCTGTAGGAACTTTTCTGGGAGCCTCCTTGTTTGCTACCAAGTGACTGCTACAGTGTTGGTGCACCGGGTGGCAGGTGGCCCTGGGATGCGGCCAACCTCATGTGGACATCCACGTGCCCCTTTGCCTGAGGGCACATTTGTGTGTGTCTACTTCTTTGCATATAAAAACGTTTGTCCGGAGTGGTGTTGGATGAAAAAAGTAACATTAATGCATCGTCATTATTGCTCAGACTTCGGGGGAGGGTTTGGAGGAGCCATGGGGAACCCCAGACTCCTGAAACTAACCCTCTTCTCTGTCTCCCTCCTCCTTCACAGCGGGGCGTTTTCTGAAGTGGTCTTAGCCGAAGAGAAGGCAACTGGAAAGCTGTTTGCGGTGAAGTGCATCCCTAAGAAGGCGCTGAAAGGCAAGGAGAGCAGCATCGAGAACGAGATAGCCGTTCTGAGAAAGTAAGTGCCAGGAGGCACGGCCTCCTTCCCCCAACTGCCGCGGGACTACTGGGTCCCCCCAGTCCCAGGAAGGGACGAGGCTGCCAGCACTGGCCTCCCAGAGGTCAGAGAGGGTGGGGGATGGCTGGCAAGCAGGGAGCTCGAGGCCCTGTTCACGGGGACTGACACTCACGTTCCGAGTTTCATCTATGGGTATCATGTCTATCAACATTCGCAGCAGTCTCTGTAGTAGTTATTCTTTCCAGAGATCACAGCAGGCAAGCAGACGTGGTTTTGAACCGAGACCCTGACATTCACTCTACCTGGGTGACCTTGGGCCCGTTTACTGAGCTCTGAGCCTCCTCCGAAAACTGCATTTAATAACATCTCCCTGCATGTGGTCTGAGGATTAAGTGAGGTGGTGCTTAACAAGTGTCTGTAAAGCACTTTCAGCTGCACCTGCTACCTAGTAAGTGCTCAATAAAGGGTAGCTGCCACCGCCACTCCTACTAGTATTATTATTGTCATTGTTGTTGTTGCTTTATTTTATAATAAGGAGATGAAACTCAGAGAATAAAGCCACTTGTCCAATGCATTGCAGCTTGTATGTCGCAGAGCCTGGAATGCCAACCCCACCAGGGTTATTTTCACACTCTGATGGGTCTCCCACTCTCTGCCACACACGTAGCACCTGGCACCCAGCAGGCTTCATAGAGTCTGTGGTTTAAATGCTTCACCTCTTCATTGAGTTTTGTTTTTGTTCCCCATGTGCGATAGAACCACATAAAAACCTCACCTGCAGCGTAATGGCGTACACAGACCCATTGTGATGGGGCTAGACACCCCCCCAAAAGATGACCTCTCATTAATGCAATGTGCTTCATAATCAAGCCATCCCCCTGTGTCTCACAAGGTTTGGGGGAACAAACCCTTATATGGTACTCGCTTTTGCCAGTCTGGAGTATATCTGAGCACTGGGCTATGTAATTTTTAAGAGTTTCTATTAATAAAAGATGTTAGAAATATCCTTGAAATTTTTGGGGTTTGGAACCAGCACAGACCAAGAATCCTGTCCAGATAAGCAAAACAGAATGGGAACAAGCCTTGTAGGGCCTCAAAACAAACTGTTATACCCCCACATTCTTCCTGAATGTCCCACCCCTCCCACTCCTGTCTCGGGGACCCACAGTGCCTGTTGAATGATGCTTGGTCCCAGCAGCGCAAGTGCAGCACCTCTGAGGTGGTCGGGAGAGTCCGTCCTGTTCTGTAGGAGATGCGATGTGTGCTCCAGAACAAATGAGCCTGGATTGCTCTTCAGTGTAAGGGTTTTTGCTTATTTGTTTGGTTGTTTGGATGGTTTCTATGTTCCCGGGAGTGTCTGTTAGGGACCCAAAGAGTTTCAAATTGTCCTGTGGAGGATTGCATGAAATGATTCCATAGAAGAGAATTGGGGAAAACAAATTACTCGATTAGCATCAAGCAGGAAAACACTATGTTAATGAAACATTTATTTAAATTGCTCATTTCCCAATATGAAATCAGCGCTTGGAGAAGAGGATACGCACCGGGTATTAAGTTCTAGCCACATTGCAGATACTTGACATTTTAGATGGAATTCTGGGTGGGCCCAGAGCCTTCCAGAGGCTCTGCCTGGAGCACAGGGGCTGCCCACTGCTGAACTGAGAATACTGCCTTTATTTTTATGTGACTCCCTCATGGGCTTAGAAGCCACAAAGCCTGGGAAGTCAGTTTTTATTCTCAGTGTTTTTTTTCCATCTACGTGGGCAGGGGGCACGGATGCAGACTCCGTACGCCAGCTTGGTTTATATCACGGTCATTCTGCTTTAATTAGTGTCTGCTCTCTGTGCCTCAAGCAAATAATCCTCACATCCAAGGAGAGAGCACTTAAACCAGGGAGGGCCAGGGCCTGGGAATAACTGTCTTGATAGTTTCACATTATCCACATTATCGGCTGTTGGAATGCCTTGAAGCATGACCCTTCTGTTCAGGAATAAAGAACAAAGAAATGATTTCTCAGGGGATAAGAAGGCGATCTACCTCCTGTACTGATTTATTTTTCTGGCTTCTGCAGATGATTTACAACTGGAATAAGAGGCAATCCCACATCATAAGTAGCCGAAAGCCAATTATCTGAGTTGTAAAGACAATAGTTTTGGAACCAAAGTTCGAATGCCACCATTGAAACAGTCATTCCTTTAACTGATATCTATTAAATTCCTGTGCATCGGGCAGCACTTCTAGGCACTTAGATTTCAAAGAGAAGATACAATTGCCCTCCAGGAGCTCACAGTCTTTTGACTAAATGGGTTGATAGCAGATCTTGTGAGAGAAGTCTGACCCGGGGCTCAAGGGCGAGGCTGTCCAGATTTTTCTTTGGAGTGAGGAGTGAGAAAAGGTTTTGTGGAGCAAGTGGACCCAAACAATGAGAGTGTTTTGCTGGGGGCAGAAAGGCAGAGGGAAATTCAACCAAAAGGAATAGTTTACAAGCAGAGATAAGGAGATGGAAGGCCAGCTGGCGTGCTGGGAACTCCAGGTAGCTCATGGGACGGGGTGGAGGCTTCAAGGCGAGATAAAGCAGACCTGAGGTTGGAGAGGTTGGATTGTGGGGGCTTGTATACCCTGCTTTGTCCTGTAGACAGCAGGGAGCCATTGAAGAGTTTGAATGATAGGAACAACTTGATAAGGATTGTTTCATAAAGATCACTGTGGCACAACTTAGAAGGATAGATGGGAGGGGCGAGATAGTACAGGGGGAACAGTTAAGGGGAGGTCCCCGGAGGAGTCTGGGAAGCAACACAGTAAAACAGAAGCTGTGGGTTGGGGTGAAAGACAAATAGGAGCATGTGCATATGACATCTCTGGGGCTTAGGGATTTGGAAGGAGTGGGAAGATGGTTGAGGAGAATTAGGGTTCTAGGATAACTACCAGGTTTCTGATTGGATAACTGGGTGAAAAATAATCTCATTAACTGAGAAAAAAAAATACAGACCAGGAGGGCCGGTGATGAGTTCTGATGCAGACATGCTGAGTTTGAGGGTCTTCAAGATGACCAGTGGAGAAGACCAGTTTTGACTGTGAAGGTCTGGAACTCAGCTGTGATCGAGGCTTGCTGAATGTTAAAGTTTTCTGAAAGACAAATAAAAAAAATATCTTTTGGTGCTTTCCATAACTAAATCATTGTAGATGCGGTTCCAAAGAGACCTGATTTATTCCAAATTCTGCCATATTCCCTGGTCATTTGTCTACGTCCACACTATTTTTCATCCAAATAGGCCTATCTGAGAGACTGCTTGCTCTCGTATGTGCTGAATTTATTGCAGGGTAGAGATTTATGTATTTCATTGGATTGAAGTAATGTAGCTAATATATCCTTAAGGATGTCTTTATACTTGCTCTGAAAATAGTTCCAAAATGAGCCTTTTACTTGATAAGTAGACATTAAACGAAGCTCAGAGGGAATAAAAAGTGGCAAGCATCATGGTGGCAGGTGCGGTGCTGCAGAGAGTTGTGCTGATTTTGAGGTTCAGGGGGCAGGCAGGATCTATAAGATTCAGCATGAGTGTGCCCCTGTGGAATGGTTAGCTCTGGTTCCCATGAATGGAACATTTTATGCATTAGGGAATATCACAGCATCATCATTACATACCCTACTTACATTATAGGGCTTATAGTTTCTGTGCTATTACTTACTTAGAAGGCAGACACTACCCAAATCTAATTTCAAGGCAATACGTAAAACATTTTTGGAAAAGTAGAAAGACAAATATATAAGCAGTCTGCATTTAAATGAGAGATGAGGAGAGAAGGGGAGGCAGAAAGCTGGAAAATGGGAGACAAGAGAAGCAAAATGAATGAATCTGGAGTAGCTCTTTTCCTGATAGCTGGGGAAACCAAGGGTGAGGCTGGTTAAAGAGGCACTCTCTGAATGAAACATGGCACCAGAATTCAACATGCTGTTCTAATGGTTCCTTGGTAGGCTGCAGAAATTATCTTGCCTGAGAAGGGGGTCTGAGTGGGAGCTGCATTTAAATTGTGTGTTCTCCTCCATCTGGGTACACTGGGAGACTGCCTTTTTCTCTCTATCAGTGGTTCTCAGCCCTGGTTGCACATTAAAATCACCTGGGATGTTTTTCAGAACCTCCTGATGCCCAGGCTCCATCCTAGACCAGTTGAGGTAGAATTGGAGGTTTACAAAGCACACCCTCCCCTAGTGACTCACACACAGCCGGCTCCATGCTGAGAACAGCTGCTCTAGGGCCCGTGCCTCCTGGCCTCACCTCCCAGGTGAACTGCTCTATGAGTGTGGAAATATGTACACACGCACGCACACACACACACACACACACACACACACACACATACACACACACACACACACACANACACACACACACACACACACACACCCAGACACACCCAGACAGGTTTCCTTTAGGCGAGATTTTCCATTAAGAGAAGCTGAATTTCATTAACAAAGAGGGGAACTGACTTGAACCCACCATCCCATCAGTGGGGAGCAGGCACTAGCCACTGGCTGGGTTCAAGACCAAGAACCTGGCTTTTGAGGCTGGCGTCGAGGTTGGTCAGATCAGCATGACTTGGCACCAAGCCCACTATCAGAAGGCGGGCAGGGCTGCTGAAGGCAGCAGGCACCAAAGCCCAACATTCCCTGCGGCCAGGGCCAAGGCCAGCTGGATGGTGTGAAGTGTGGTGGGGCTGGGCCCTCTGGAGGGAGACAGAGTGAATCAGCACCCTGGAGGCCTGGGTCCTCCTGGCAGTAGCTTGGGTCTCTGGTTCTCTTGGACCAGACATGCTCTCTCAGTGCACATTAAACTGAGAGGTGGCTCTAGCACCCACCCGAAGGAGAGGACAGCTGGTTTTGTATTAAGTAACAGCTTTCCGGGAAAGACTTCTCTGTAGATTAACTCATTTAAATCTGGCTTGTTCCAGCTCCCACGGCTTTGTTCTGATGACAGGCTGGCCCCGTTCACATGTTGAAATAACTGCCAGCTTATTGTGTGTGTTAGAGAAACATCCGCTTCAATAGGAATTCATCAATTCAAGGCGAACAAAACCCCTTTTCCAATGACTGAAAATGGCTAAGCTGGTAAAGCTGAGACTTGAGTCTCTCAGGCCCCAGCACAGCTTTTTAAGGATCTCTCTGTTCTGCCCAGAAGATGATGATCTAACATAGAGAGACCTTTTTGTCGGGGAAAGCTATCAATAGTTTTGGAATCAAGGATGCAGGCAGGAAGTGTGAAGAGTAATGGTTAAAGGCCATAAGATAACAAATAGGGAGGCAGATACATGTTTTATGGTCCTAGAACCCTTGGTTGTCCTGGAAAATCCTTGCTGAAAGTTCCTATCATTTCAGAAAACAAAACAAAACATGCAATTCAAATAAAACGGGTTGAGAGATGCACCAAGTTACTTGGTGGTGGTTATTGTCATATTATGTGTGTGACCAAAGTCACGGTCTTGCCATGTTGGAGCATGCATGCGTGGGCATGTCTACGGAAGGACCCCCAGGCGCCCTGCAAAGCTGCCACAATCCATCCTGGACCTGTTCAGACCAGGCTCTAATGTGAAAGCCTGGAACCACCGAGAAGGGTCGATGCTCTTGCCTGTGGCCCTCCCAGAGACCTGACCTCAGGATCTTGACTGATTTGGTGTGTATCCCCCTGTTTAGCTCCGTACCTCGGCCTCTCTATTTCTCAGAGCACTGCAGACCTGACTCCGGGGCAAGGAGCCTCTCCATCTCAGGCAGACAGTAAACTCAGCTCTGTTCAGACCCCCGTTTGGTGGTCGTCGTTTACTGTATTCTAACAGTGTGTGTGTACAAGAGACAGAATTGGTCTGATGCCAGCGCAGCCTTAACAGCCAGAAAGGAGGCATTGGTTCTTCCAAGCAGGTTTCACAAGGTGCTCTGTCTATAGCAGATAATCCAGGAACATTTTTGGTTTGATTTGAGATTTAGAATCATTGCATTTTTTTCCATTTGTTCTGTCAGTTGCTTGAGCGTTACTTACAGAGCTCCAGGAATGGGAGGAAAATAGAATTGGTGGTAGCCCTTCCTAAGAAACAGGATGTTCCAACTAGTTTGGGCAGGCCTGTGGGTTTCTCTGTCTGGTGACCATAAGCTTCTGGGGCCTGTCCCTGCCTACGGTTTCTGCTTCCCAAATCATGTGGGATGTGTGGCTCTCGTGGAACCATTTGTCTCCCTGTCTTCAGTCCTTGCTCCGAAACATGACCCAAATGAGAGTTTAAATGCATGTCTGACGTTGACCCTCTCTACCTTAATTGCACAAAGTCACCAGCTTGGTGGAATGCAAGCTCCTTTGTAAACAAGCCCCTGTTTTGTGACCTTGCTATCTAGCGATCAGCTCCCCACTCCCACACCCCTTGCTTCAGTTTTGTTCCCCTGAAAAGAACAGATGATTCAGGCCTTGCTTCTGCTTCTCCCGCCCTCTCCTTCCTGCTTCAGCGGGCTAAGCCTCAGTTTGAGAGGCCCCCTCCTTCAGGATTCCCCCCTTGATTGTCCGTGCCTAGGTGGGCCCCTCCCTCTGAGCCCCCATGGCACCAGGTTCGCCTCTGCCCCACCTGACTCTGCCTGAGAGGTTTGCGTTCTGAGACTGGATTTCCTGAGTCCAGCCCTGGACTAAAGGCTTGATAAGAATGGGGGCAAGGGATGGATGTGGGGGATCAAGTGATAGTAAGGAGGTTAGAAACACGGGGCTTGGGCACTGACTAGGCAAAGAAGCATTAGGGTAAAGAAGAAATCTCTGCCGATTTCCAGCTCTCTTGGGTGACTCAGAGGACGGCAGGTCCATCAGCCAATACGGGGTGTTCTGGAAGGGGAGGCAGACATGAGGGGAAGATGATTCTCCAATGGCAGCAGAGCAGACTTAAATCTAGCCTGGCTGTTCCTACCACCTTTCATGCCATATATATATATATATATATATATATGCCTTTGCAGATATTTAGGGCAGTTGAAGAAACAGTGTGTTTTATCACACTTCTAGAAAGAGTGTCAGTTATTTGCATGCTTAATTCCATGTTCTAGCTCCCTGTCATCTAATCTGCCTGTGTGCTTGGGGAGTTCAGCCCTTGTGGGGATTAGCTGGTGGTTTAAATTCCTCTAATAATACATCTTGGCAAATGTTTTCCCCTTCTCCTGTAAGCTTACTTAGCTAATGATTTATACAAGTTGCACTTAAATGATACCAACAGAAGCGTATTTATAGCTTGTAGCCTGATATTCCTGAAAAGTCAGAATAACAGACTGGAGGATCACACAGCAGGAAAGATTAGGTATTGGGAGTCCTGAGGGGCTGGAGTGGGCAATAACCGAAAAAGAAAGAAAGACACACAGAAAGAAAGTTTCTGCTGCTTTCCTGTTAAAACTTTAGGTTGTGTCAATTCTGTTTTTTTTCTACATGGTTTTGGCATTATGTATATGGATAGATAAATGATTTCAGGGAAGTTTTATTTATGACTCATCATTTAGTTTAAACTATATATAATTTGGTGAATAAATGTCATTTTACATACTTGAAGTCCAGGGTTATCATTTGGGTAGTATAAATGGTTACCGCTTTAGAGCTGTATAACTGACTTTCCCCCTTAAAGTCAGCTTAAAATTGAGGCCAGAGTCTGAGGTGACTGGTCTGAAGTTTTGAGGAAATATACAATTAAAGGGATCATTTCTAAAATGGTAGTTGCATAGAATTTGATAAATGGGATCTATTTATAGATATTTGCATTTTTCTTTCATAAATATTTAAAAAATAGTGTTGTGTATGATTTAGACATGTGGTCTGTTTCACTGGGGAATCTAGACACCTGTAAGGATATTTGTAAACAAATCCAGTGGTGTGATAGATGTGGTGTTTTTGTTCTTGTTGTAGGCTACAGAACTGGTATGCTAAATTCATATATACATATATATATGCATATATTATACACAATGTGTGTATACACGTGTATACATATACATACATACATATATACACATTTCAATTTTTTTTATGTCTTTCCACTGAAGAGCGAAAAGTTCTTTTTGCTTAATTTAGTAAATATGCCGTCATGGCTGTCAAAAACCTGCTAATCACTTAAATAAGTTAATAAGGTGTATGAAAAGCCTTTTAAACTTTAAAATGTTCAAGGGTTAGGAATTATGCAAATGTTAGGCATTAGCAGTCTCATGTATTATGCTAATAGCTCAGAATACCTCTGTGGGAGCGGTAAGGAGAGGAACTGTGCTCTGTTTCATGGAAGGAGAAACTGAGGTGCAGAGTGTGTTTGGGTGAGTGATGGAGTGGGGAGACAGCGGGAGCTTCTCACTTGCAGAGCTGTTCTCCGCCTTTGAGGGTACCCAGCCTTCCCTTCTGTTAGCAAACCATTGTTGGAACTTTGGACACTCTAGGATAAACTGATAGGCATCTGAACTCTTATGATTCCCAAAGAATAGTAAGAAATAGATGCCAACAAGTTTCAGTGGATACCAGATATCAATAGACGAATAGAAATAGGTATCAGTTAATTAAATGAATACATTGATAGCTCTAAAATCAGAATTCAGCCTGTTGTCCCAACTTAGTCACTGGAAATCTAGAGCACTTTTTATTCTTTGAGGTTTTAAATGTGGATAGTCTCATTTTGTCATAATTTAGAAACTAGCTGGGACTGCTACACGCATTGTTTTATGTAATCTCTACAATATAGCTATGAAGTAGCTATTATTACCACATTTTACAGATGAGGAACTGGGACTTACGTAAGAAATTTCTGGAGGCCACATAGGTAGTAACAGGTAGACCAGGAAGTCAGACCCAGGTCTATTTTTCCACTGTGACTTGTCCCCCCTGGTGTCTTTACATTGTCCCTTTCAGACAGGGCTACATAGCCTTCCTGTAGGCAGCAGCCCACCGCATGGCAGGGGTGCCCGTTAACGGTGAAAGAAAAATGTCTAATTGCCTGTTTTATACTGCCATTAGAGAGGCGGCATAAAATACTGGTGAAGATCTGAGAAGCAGCCTGCCTTAAGTTTTCATCCGACTACACGCTGTACAAGCTGTGTGACCTTGGACAGATGATTTCAACTCTGTGCCTCCATTGTCAGGAACATGGGATGATATTACTGCTTGCCTCACATATTTGTGGGGATTAAAGATTCAGTGTGTGTGTACGGCACTTAGAACAGTGCTTGGTACACAGTGTAGGCACGCATTATTACATGTACGGGGACATCCTGTCAGACATTGGGAATGCGGAGAAGGTGCCCCCCCCCGGAAGTCAGTCACACAAGGATTGCCCCCTGTGGGGTGCCCTCTGCTGGAGCCCTGGGGAGCCCTGCTGGCAGGGGTAGCAGGGCCAGCAGCAGGGAGGTAGGTGGCTGGCCTCATCCAGTGGAGAGGGGACTGCCGTGATCACCCCCAGGGTAGCTGCAGAGTTGGCAAGAATATGTCAGCTTGACTATTTTTCTTGCTGAAAAAAACTATGACAGCTGCCACTCCCCTTGTCTCGCCTACTGTCTGCTTTCTCTAATGTTAGCGTCACAGAGCATTAGAACAGGACAAGGAGCTTAGAGAGCTCGGTCCAGTCTCTTGACTTCCAGATGAAGAACCATGTCCAGAGGGGTTAAGTGACTGGCCCAAGGTCAGAGCTAACTTTGGCAGGTGTGCAGCCACAGCGACGTTCCTGGCCTCCTGGTTTACAGCCCTTTCCATATAATCACACTAGCTCTCTCGTACAGCATCCCGTGGGCGAATGCCAGAAAAATAACTCTTCCTCATGTTTGCAAGACCCTTGGTATGCGTGGCAGGGCGTGAAGACTGCCCGGTTAGTTGGCCGAATTCCAAGATGGGGTAGCGAATCTGGTTTCTGAAATTCCCCTGGCGATTTCAATGAGCTGTGCTGTTCTTTGCTCTGCCTGCCTCCTGGGGATGCAGTGTTGCTGCTGTAGGCTGTGTTTGCTGCTGTGCTCTGCCCCAGGCTTCCTGGGTCTCTGGAATTCACCACAAAGGCGTTCAGAGGTCAGCCTCACTCAGAGCCTGTGTGAAAGATGGACCATTGGGAGCGTTCGTTCCCATTTTCAGGTGTGTTTGATGACATCGGTCCTTGTGCGAGTTCCTTGTCAATAGAACGGAGATACCAATTCTCAGAGGTACAGGAGGAAGAAGCCAGCTATGGACCGTGGACTCATGTGGAAATATGGAAAGTGTGCTTCTGGGGAGAGGCCCTAATCCAGGAAGACATCCGCCACCTTCCTGTGCAGCCGCGGACTGGGGCGGCGTGCTGAGCACCCGAGCCCGTCCTGTTCCGTCTTGGCCCTGTTGGATCCTCTGCCCTCTCTGCAGCTTTCTGGGATGTTCTAGAAACAAAGGGAGGGCTGCCTTCTCACATACTGTCAGGGACATCAGAGTGGGTTTGAGGGACAGTGGGTCATCCTGAGGGTGGCCAGGCAGGGAAGCCCCTGAGCAAAGGTACCATTTGCGGAATAAACTCACCTGTTCAAGAGGCCACGGAATTGTCTTCAGTGGCAACTTTGTATACGTGTAGTATGTAACATTTTCTGGGTATAGAAGTAAACTTACAAAAAGAAGTTTTCACTCAAGGATTAGACAGTCTTTCTAGTGACTCCCCATGCTGGGGAGCAAAGGGATAATGCAGGCATTTCTTTAAAATGAATGCTTCCTTGGGTGGAGTTCAGTTGGTGGGTTTGTGTTTTCACAAATCCAGACTCCATCCCCGAGCTGCGAGCGCCTGGTGTGGTTGTACTTGTTTGTTGTTTGTTTGATCCTGGTAAGGACCCCTCCGGGACAGAGACACTTGATTCAGCCACTGCGAGGGTGGCCCTGAGGGATGCCGAGTTCACATTTAGTGGAGTGAGGGCACCTCAGGTCTTGGACCTGAGGGCTGTTAGCGAGCTCCTGTGTAACCTCAGAATTTGGGAGGCAGATCCATCCGTGGGGTGCATCGTTCTGTTTAACTGCGTAAAGGATCCATTTTCTGTGGAACTCAGAACACATTGTAGGTGGGCCCTGGAAACTGCCCCACCTGCTTTTACTCAGGTTGTCTTCAAAAATGTCAACAGAATAATGGAAACTTTGACTTGCTCTTGGGCCCAGAGTTCCTTCCTTTCCTTCCCTCCCACCCTCCCTTCTTCCTTCCCTTTCTCCCGCCCTCTTTCCCTCCTTCCTTCCTATCTTTTTCTTACTGTTTTTTTTACAGTGCTTCATTTCCTAAAACCTTGCAGAAGATTGTAGGAATAGGTCAGTAAGCTAAATTTGGCCCACTAGCACTATCACAGCTTATTATCACTCATACTGCAATAAAGCAGAAAAAAAAAGTTGCTCATTAATATAATTTCTTGGAGGGCTATGGCAAGTAGTTTTTACTTTCCAAAACATTGTCATTTAATTAAGTGACACAGTATTTTATTATGCAGATGTTATGCTATAGCTCATTCAAGCAGTTTGGGGACAATCACTATTAAGTTATTGTTCAGTCTCTTATTGTTACTATTATTATTATTATTATTATTCAGTCAATGTAACTTCCAAAAAGATAATAGCCCTCTTTAAAAAAAAAATTTAGAATGAGTGTTTTTTCCTTTATAATGACCACAGTGTCAAACAGCATAGTACAAACTTCTGAATGAAACTTTGTTCTGAAAAAAACTACTTATGCAAGAAATATGTCTGAATATTCACAATATTGTTGCTGAGTGAGATGAACAGATGGCAATGAGACTTTTCAGGGTATGTGTTTCAGACGCCTGTATTGGCTGTACTCAAGAGTTCAGTTAGTGTGGACATTTCATTTCCTTTTGTAATAATGAGCTACATTAAATTACTTGCATAATGGGAATTTTTAAAAATGAAATAACCCATCATATCAATATATGTGATTTTTTTTCATTGTATCTTTTTTGAATGGCATTTACTACATTTATTACATAAAATCTTGTACAGATCTAGTTGAAATTAATCTTTTCTAGTGCTCTTAAAAATTATGTGGTGAGCATATATGATGGAATAAAAAACACTTATGAAGGAATTATAAAATTTAGCTGAGAAAATGAGTATTTTCAAGTTCTTGAAACCGGTGTGCTAAATGTTGGTAGTAATTTTACTTTTTTTACCTAAATCGAGGTGACAGTGGCCCTGGGTTGCTGTAGGTTTAAGAGTCTACAAGTACTTGAAATAACTCCCATTTAAAAATATTTTCTAGCTCAGACTTCTAAATAATTTAGATTTGTCACCTTCTAATCACTCTGAAATCTAAGAGGGATGCATCGTTCTTCCAAGATGGTTGATGTTTTCCTAGCCTTTAATTCTTTTTCCCCTCCCTTCGCTTACCCCTTTAAGATTAACCTGAGGAAAGGAGGGAGTAGCATTGTGGGCTCCCTCTGGCTGTGTCCGCATCCTCTCCTCTGCCTGGATGCACTCCCTCTGCACTTGTCTGGCCTCAGGTGGGGTCCAGTCTCCTGGGCCCTTTGCTGCTGCGAGTGTGGTCCGCAGACCACGGCATCAGCATCTCCCGGGAACCTGTGAGAAATGCGGGCTCTCGGTGGACCGGCTGAATCAGGATGTGCAGCTGGAACTCCCTGGTGATCAGTGCACACACTTACCTTTGAGAAGCCCTGATCCAGGAAACTTTCTTTCGGAAACTGAGATGATGGAGCTGCCCCTTGTGTGTGCTTCAGCAGCATCTGGTGGTTTCCTCCCTTGTAACACTTACCACACCAGAGAGTAATTGTCCATTTCCTTGTCTTTATTCCCACTGTGCTGAAAGCTCCAAACACATTTCAAGTGCCTGGCAAAGTACCTGACATAGTAGGTGCTTTATACGAGAGTATGTTTTTGTTGAATTGAATTCTGCCAATTTCACAACAGGGAAGACTGAGAAAAATATCTATTCTCGTCCCGTTTAAAAAATATAAAAATACTTTATTTTCGCAATGAATAGAATCTTCAAGTATTTTGAAAACATATGTACATGTATCCTATGAAAAATGCTTTAAAAGTGGCAAATTTGTATTCATTTCAAAGATGGGAATTGGTACTAAAAAACCGA
>NW_017731621.1:314789-316863 GCF_001890085.2 Hipposideros armiger | reverse complement strand
CCTGGAAGAGTTAGAATCATAGTTCATAGATGCCGTAATTTTACATTGAACATAATGAGTTCCAGAGAAATTATACAACCACGGTTCACCACTCGTCATTGGCTGGGCGAGGATCAGGACATGGGGCTTGAGGACACAGAAGTGTAAGGAGGCTAATGTTTCTTTTTACCATGTTAGGGTGCTTTGGGGCTGGGCCTGAGAATTAAATTGACATAAGACGGATCAACAGGAGACAAGCATACAAATCCATTTAATACAAGTTTTATGCAACACAGCAGGATTCACAAGGAAAGACCAAAAGAAATGCTGAAACCTATTCGTTTTCATATTAGGTTGGACAAAGAGAGGCCCAGGTCTGTTTGTGTAGAATTCTCTTGGTCTCACCTTCTTTTCCTTGATGATAAGAATGTTACTTTCCTTCTGATATCCAGAGGACATTTTTTTATGTGGGAATTTCATCTCCGCTTTTAAGAAAAAGAGGGTAAATCCGAGTGTGTTTCTTGTATTTGGTGTTTTTAACTCAAAATATTCAATATGTCCTTAACTCAAAGTACCCAATATGCTAGCTAGAGTGACATATTTTGGGGCAGCATGTTCTGAACTCCTTCCAAAGTCATAGATGAAATTTGAGTTGGATACAAACAATTTCTTGTCAGAGGAAGGCTGTCTATTATTGGAATGAGGGAATGAAGTTCCTTGTCTGGAGAGGTTAGAACATACGGTCCACACTGGGACTGTTACAGAGGGGGATAAATGGGCTATTTCTCAGTGGCTGTGTAATATGACGGCTCCAGTGTTACGAGTTGGTGTTTCCTTCGCATGTAATGTAAGATAAATTGTTCTGGCAAGTGTACTGTTTGATACTTGCCATTGTTAAAGTAGTTTATACCATTTCTAATCAGATGTGTTTCAAAAAACAGCAAATGTCATGCTGTTTCCCAGTACGACCTTAGACTTTACCAGATGCTGTCAGTAGCCAAATGGGTCTGAGTGTCTCTGTGTTCCTGAGGGACTCTATGCTGTGGGCTTTCTCATTCAGGGAGTGTTCCCACTTGAGTTTTTAATCTTTTCAAGGACCATGTGAGTGTGGTGGTACTGACCAGATTTAGAGTGATCAGAGCATTACGATGGAAAGTGCCTGTCAGCACTTGGGCACGGTTTTCACCAGACACCTTCTGCCCTTGTTTCTCCAATGCGATGACCACATGCAGAGCCTGCAAGAACCCTGAAGGTCAGCCTGGATTCCATGGCCGGCCTTCAGTGACCTGCCATCTCGGTCATTCTGAGGCCTGCTCGAGGGCTCAGGGCACCAGCCTCTGTCCTGCTCAGAGGACATCTCCTCCTCAGCGAATGGCTGCTCTGAGCCATGCCCAGCGTGAGTTGTAACTGAGGGTCAGCTGTGGCAGGTGAGCCACCAACACCATTGGTGTCTTACTCCTTTGATACGAGAGGGTTTGCCCAGGGCCATTGCTCTGATGGGTGGTCTCTTAGACGTAGCACTTCAGAATGTGAGTGTCCGTGAGTACTGACAGACTCCAACACTCGTGGAAGGCCCACTGTAGATGATGGACACACTGGCTTTCTACCACCAAACCTATATGAAGACTCTCACATTTTGAGAAATATTTTAAATATCTTTTAAATTGTTTCTACTCTGATTTTTACTAATAGCAACCTAACACAGACCTGTAGTGTTTTCTATTAGCTAAAGAAAACCAACTTCAATTAGCTTAAGCGGAAACTATTTATTAGAAGAAGACTGGTTTATCTTAGCCAATCAAAGGAAAAAATGAGGCAAACAGGTTTGTTCCTGGAATGTCATCTTAGGAATTCAGGATCTTCTTTCTAGGGTGTAAGTAACTCAACCTCGAGTCTCACCCCCCTCATCTCTCTCTCTCTCTCTCTCTCTCTCTCTCTCTCTATTTCTCTCTCTCTCCCTCCCTCCCTCCCTCTGTCCTTTTTTTCTTTTAAGATTTCATTTGGAAATTTGGGGAGGGAACTGCGTTGGGGGATCAGGGAAGGGGAACAGACAAGTTGCTGTCCTTTTGTTCTTCAGTCTAGTTGTGGAGGACGT
>NW_017731621.1:305855-313041 GCF_001890085.2 Hipposideros armiger | reverse complement strand
TGTCACATGGTTAGGAAGCCTGACTGTCTTATTAAAGATAATGCCTGCTCTCCAAAGCTAGTTCCAACAGAAGATCCCACTGCAGAGGGGGAGGGAGCCTGACCACAGCCGCCCCTGCAGCCCCAGGGATAACTTCTGCTCTGGATCTCCTGCTGAGGAACACGACCTCCTATTGCTGCCCCTTTACATGCAGCCCCAGACACAGGCAAACAGTGTTCTTTGGTCTCTTCCTTTGGTTCCATGTGGTACTTCTGAGAATACCAAACGCTTGGGTGTTATAAGGAAAAGCAATTAAACATGGAGAGTTCCATGAATCAAGATACCCCTGCCCTTCAAGAGGCATATTTTGCTATTAGTAGCCCAGGGGTGTGTCTAGTCCATGTGGGTTCATCTGTGACTCCGCCTTCCATGTTCCCCACACTGCTGCCACCATCTCTCACCCACCATCTGCAAGGAGAATGCTGGGCATACAGACCCCTTAACATCTAAGCCAAGGGAGAAAGATCGGTTTCCTCTAGTCTTCCCTCGTTCACTCCCACACTTTCACTTTTTCCTGTCTCTGGAGGGCCTCATCCTATGCACCAGGAGATTCCTCCTCCCATCCCCACCCCGACATTGATCCAACATAATCCATTGAAATATATTGTGGCTAAAGCAAAGGGTATCCCTCTGCTTTGACGTACTGATCAGTGGCCGGTTGCCAAAGGGCATGATCGGTG
The DNA here is from genome assembly GCF_001890085.2 of Hipposideros armiger. Taxonomy (NCBI): domain Eukaryota; kingdom Metazoa; phylum Chordata; class Mammalia; order Chiroptera; family Hipposideridae; genus Hipposideros; species Hipposideros armiger. Next base: position 312,322 of record NW_017731621.1, on the reverse strand, counting down.
CTCTTCCTGCTTAGAAAATGGATTCAGTGCCTCACACAGGAAGCAGTTGCTTATGTGTATAAGCACTTTCACTGCAGTTCAGGATGTATTCAAACCACTCAGGAAATGTTTGTTGAGCAGCCATTCTGTATACACATATCCAAACCAACTGAATCGATTGTGAAAATCACTCCACAAAAGAAATACATTTAACATCATCAAAAAATACAGGAAAGATGGACTATCAAAGTAAAGTGTTTTAATCAAAAGATAGAAACAAACCCTCAAACCCTCCCTTTCCCATACTCCTTGTTTTTCTGATTCCATCCCTGACAGGTGAGAACTCGTCCTACACTGGTACCAAGGGCAGCATCTGAAAACTACTGTTATAAGTCACTCCTCTTGTTTTACTGATAAGGAACATGAGTCACGGAGAGGTTGCTAGTGAGATAGCTACCTACCAGCAGAGGCTGGTATTAACCCCGCCTCCAACATGACAATCTGGGGTGTGGTTCAGTGTTCTTGGTTCCCTCCCTCTTGGAGCACCTTACCTTTAGCTGTTTTCATGTTCTTCACTCTTGGCTTTAGTTTCCTGCCCTGTAAATTGTCTCATTGGACATGATCTCTGAGTACCATGCTCTGATTTGATGGTTTCCTGTCCTTTTAAAGGAAAACAGACTTCTGTGCAACGTTGAGAGAGGTTGTGATGGTAAACAGCCTAAAACGAATAAGGAATAACTGAAGAGAGTAGCCAGCCCACAACCGCTTTCCTAAAATACATACTGACTACCAAAATAAGCAGGCACAAACAACAGTTTGGAGCCCCTCTAATAATATCCTGCATGCAAACTTCCGGGAGATGTGGAGCGAGCAGTATATTGGCTTTCTAGTTATCTGCATGCATGCAGGGCTAGGTGATGGATGAAAGCAATGCATCAGCTTTGATTACAGCCTGTGGTCCTAGACTCTGGCTGCATATGAAAACCACCAGGGCCTATTCTAGATCAATTAAATCAGAATTTCTGGGGCTAGGGTTTGGGTACGAGTATTTAAAAAAAAAAAAAGTCTCCCAGGGATGAGAATCCTTGGACCAGACCCACACAGAGAGGAGGGCAAGACTGGTGTGATCCCATGGGAATGTGCCGGCGGGATGCAGCCTTGTGTAGGCTGCTGTGGAATTCATTCCCTCCTTGTCATATCACAATTCATTTTTTTGTTTTGTTTTGTTTTAAAGATTTTATTGGGGAGTTGGGGGAGGGGAACAGCGTTGGGGAATCAAGGAACAGACAAATTGCTGTCCTTTTGGTCTTCAGTCTAGTTGTGGAGGATGTTGCTTCACTGGCCCGTGTTGGTATTGTGATCATTGTGCTTTTCCCGGCTGAGGAAGATTGGTCGCCAGCCATTGGATGGCCGCTCACAGCGGCTCTTGGCAGTTCACGCCAGCTGCCGGCCACATACAGTAGCTTATGGCAGCCCACTGCAGCAGGGGCTGCAGNATTAGGACAAATGTTTGGGCCTCTGAGGTAGGTCATAATTATAGCCTGGATTTTTAAGACGGATGAAATTGAAGCAAACACTTAATATTATTAGCAGTATGCATATATTTTCTCAAGTTCCGACGTCTAGAACCATGGTGTTCACCCTATAGATTCTAATGATTTCAGAATGCCCCCTTATTTTCTCCTTCCTTTTTTTCTTCTTCCCCTTTTCTTCCTCTTGCCTTCTTTGGCTACTAAATGCTTTTACATCCTCACTCATCAACTCCGTCACAACCCTTTATGACACAGGTTCCGCCCAACTGTCGGACTGACGCGGTTTCTTCTAAGACTATCAGTTACTTTTGAGTTGCCAAACGTCGTAGCCTTTTCAAAGTACCAGTTCCCCTTGATTAAGAAAAGATGGACTCTCGATCTATCCGTGTACTCGTATTTATCCATCTCTCCATCTATTCCATACATCTTGATTGAATGCTACTTGCAGTATTAGTCCGTACTGTGTGAGCAGCTCCCATGGCCAGCCCCTATTTGTGCATTGTCCTGTACCATCACAGAAGCTCCGGGAAGGCGCTGTGATCCTCCATAGTTAATGGATGAGGTCCCCGCACATCACAGAGATTAGGTAATGTTCATACGGCCACCCAGGTTGTAAGTGGCAGAGATTGGGTTTGAACCCGTTCAGTCCCACTGCGGAGACCAGAATTCACACCACTGCACGCTGCTGATGGTCATGCTTCAGTCCCACACGTATACACTTGGTGAATATGGGGGCTACAAAGGTGAGTAAGACAGGAACCTTGTGTTTGCCATCCAGGGTGGGATCCAGAAGCATAAGTGGGAGACCGCAGTCCTTGGGTAAGTGGCGGATGCTCGGAGAGCACAGGAAGGAGTCGCAACCCAGGGAAAGGGACTTTCTCCAAGGGACTGTCCCCAAGGGACTGTCTTGTGAACCAAGCCCTGAAGAACAAGCAGAAGTCGGCCAGGTGGGTGTGGTAGAGAGAGGAGTCCATGGAAGACAGGAACAGCCTGAGGGTGGGGAGAGCATGGTATGCCCAGGGCACAGCATCAGGGCTGAAGCTAGACTCCTCTCCTGGCTCCACCTCCTGTGCCCGAGGCCACAAGGCCCTGCGTGATCTCTCCTTGTCTTTCTCTTCCTTTCTCTTCCCCCACTGCTTTCCTCATCACGTATCCCTGGACAACTGCAGTGGCCTTCACTCTCTGCCTCTTCTCATCTATCATGTATCACGAAAGCCAACTAACCTTACAGCTCTCTTTGTTCACCTCACTCTCTTAGTTAAAGAATGGCTCTCCACTGGTCAAACCATTTGGCCTGCCTTCAAGACCTCCATATTTAGGTGTCAGTCTGTTTCCTGTTGTGTCTTTCATGACACGTCCACCTCTTCCCACTGGAGCAAACAAGAACTCGTGTCTGCTCTCTCAGTCTATGATGCTTTCCCTTTGCTCAGGTCAAAGCATTTGGAAAGGTATCTGTTCTCTGCTTTTTCTCTGTGTCTTCTTGGATATTTTTCTCCTTAATATACTGAGGACGGGGCATTTAAATGTATAGATGCAAATCTGCGTCACGGGTCCACAATGTGTTAAGCAGAAAATCCAGTGATCCTACGTTTTCAGAGGTGGCAANTAGATTGAAAATGGCAACTGGACTTGGAGCTGAGCTGCGCCCTCCACAACTAAGATTGAAGGACAACAACTTGACTTGGAGCTGATGGGTCCTGGAAAAACACTCTGTCCCACCTTTCCATTCTCTGATGTGACCAGTTGACATTTTCTCAACCTTAAGTTAAGTGCTATGTGAATGCAGTTGCAAGCCCCTCATTTCCAAACGTGAAACCCATAAGACCCTTTAAGAAATAGAGTTAATGTATGTAAGGTGCTCAGAACACAGCCTGAGTGTCCGCGAGCTGCTGCTTTCACTCCTGCGGTGGCTGCTGCTGTGATAGATGGAAATCTTGGGGCTGCCGCCATGGCTCAGTCATGCGTGCTTCACCCCTCACAGTCCTCGAACACACCATGCTCTTTTCCACCTCCGGCCTTCACCCACACAGGGACCTTTTGCTCTTCTTCCTCCCTGGCTCATTTCTCCTCATCTGTCAGATGCCTCTTAAATGTCACTTCCTCCAGGAAGCCTTCCAAAACTCTAGTCGAAAATTGGGCCCCCGTTTAATTCTCTTCGATCAGGGCGGTCAGTAAACGTTTTCTGAAAAGCGCCCATTAGTAAATGTTTTAGTCTTTGTAAGCCTACAGGTGACTAGTCAAGCCTGCTGTTGTGATGCAAGGGCAGCCATAGTCAATATGTAGTGAGTGGGTGGGCTGAGTCCCAATAAAACTTTATTGGCAAAAACATGTGGAGGGCCTCTGGCTGGAGTTTACCAGCCTGTTTTAGAGCACCGTGGAATTTTTTCTGCATCATGTGATCATGTGATCATTATCTCTCTCCCTCTGGGCTGAAGCTTGCTTCATACTCGGCCTAATTGGTGTCCATTTCAGCATCTATAGGACAGGCATAGTGCTGGGCACATAGCAGGCACTTAATAAACATTCATTGAATAAACGAATGAATGAAAAAGGTGGACATGTAATAGGCATTAAGGTATCCTTTCTGCCATGGTCCTCAGTCTGTTTGCCAAACCTTTTCTTCATCTTCTAGCTCTGAATATTTCTTGAAAATATAATCCCCAGTGGTCTTTGGCCTTTAGCCTCACCTCCCCCCAAATCTGCATCCTGTGGGATTTCTCTGTCTTCCCAGGCTTGGGCCACTCAATCGGTAATTACTTCACTCAGGCAGTTGTCGTGCCAGATGGGAAAATGCGATCTCTTCTTCTCTAATTAAAACATGGGAATGAAATGATGTATGTGTCATTATGAGAGATGAGCTCATGTTAAGAGCCTGACGGCGTTCGTATTACAAGGAGGAGCACTTGGCCATGTCCAGTTGTCATGAATGTGATTTGGGGGAAGGCAAAAAAACCCCACAAAGAAACAACCCACCAGCTACCACCTGGCAACCCTACCCGAAGCGTTTCAAGATGCAGTAATTTCTTTTATAACCAAACAAGTTTGTTTTGCTCAACCACACTTAAGTCTATAGGTGTGATCCCTGTTTTTGTAGGTAACTGATTTCGAATGACATTTTGGGACGTGCTGATCTCAGCTGTATTTTTCTGGCCTTATGCTTGCCTTGCAGTTGAGGCTGCCAGCGCTCCTCAGCGCTCACAGGGCCAAGAACTGGAGGGGATGTGGAACCACCCACCAGCAGAGTCAGGGGTGATGGACTCGCATTTTCTGCTCTACTCATTTCCTTCGGTACATTGTCCGGGAGTCAGTGAACTCAGGCATTTCTCAGTGTCTCAGATGTAAACGTATTTCCATGATTGGGAAGTTAAAGGCTAGTTTAGGTTACAGGCACTTTGCCTTCTTGGGAAATGCATGGTTTGTTCAGACACTTGCTTTCCTGGTAGAAAACTATTTCTGGGAGGGTGAACCTGCAGCTCTCGTCTGCTGCAGCCCGCTGCTGCTCAGATGTTCCCAGGCGGGGTTGACATAGGCAAGGGCCGCCACGTTAGAGCCATGCCCGGGGGCCGGAAACAAGGGCTGGGGAGGAAAACAGGTATAGCAGGCCCTGGAATAACGTCGTTTTGTTCAATGTCGTTTTGTTATAATGTCAATCACAAAAAACAATTCAATTCCTGGCCAAGGCCACTGTCGGTGGAGTTGGCACATTCTCCGTGTCTGCGTGGGTTTTCGCCGGGTGCCCCGGTTTCATTTCACATCCCAAGGATGTGCACATCAGCCGGATGGTCATGTCTCAGCTGCCCTAGTCTGAGCAAGTGTGGGGTGTGTGAGTGGCCCTGTGATGGACACTAGCGTCCTGTCTAGGGCGGGTCCCCGCCTTGTGCCTTGAGCTGTTGGGACAGGCTGCAGCCACCTGTGACCCTGAATTAGAATAAGCGGGTTGGAAAATCATTCTTGTTTTTAATCATCTTTCTTAAAGGTTTGTGTTGCTCACATTTATTTCAGTGTTGAATATTAGAAGTGTTTTGGGTCTTTATTTAGGAGTTTGGTGATGTTTTTGTGATCAGGAATATGCCCTAGGAGCCTAACTCTTGTTTATATCAGCCTATGGTAAAACTAGTTTTATTATATGTCGTTTTACTTAAAGTCGCAGTTTCCAAGAACCTACTAATGAAGTTAAGTGAGGACTTACTGTATACTGGTCAGGGTTCGGTTGCAAAAAGCTGAAACTCCTATTTAAGCACAAAGGAGTAATACAGGGTGACTTAGCCAGCTGGGGCTGCTTTAAAATACCATAGAATAGGGGCCTTTAAAAACAGACATTTGTTTCTCATGGTTCTGGAAGCTGGAAGTCCAAGATCAAGGTGCCAGCAGAGTCCTGGTGAGGACTCTCCCCCTGGCTTGCAGGTGACAGCCTTCTTACTGTGTCCACTCATGGTGGAGAGCGAGCTCTGGGCTCTTCCTCTTCCTATAAAGACAATAATCTCAGCCTGGGGCCCCACCCTCATCACCTCCCAAAGGCCCCACCTCCCATACCATCACTTTGGTGGTTGGGGCTGCAACATACTTTGGGGGACACAGTCAGCCCATAACAGAGGGATTCAGGTGCTGACACGCTTGTTGGAAGGGCTGGAGCAGCAGCTGAATTTCTGTGAATGATTCTGAAAACCATTCCAGGGACATTGCCCTTTTGCCACAGTCAGGAGGTGAGAAGGATCAGGAACACAGGAAATGAGCCAGCCTGGGGAATCGCTGAGATGCTCTGGCTGTGCCACCAGCCCTGCCCCCTGATTCTACGCTCATGAACCAGGACCTCTGCAGCCATGGTGGGCAGTAAATCCAGGACCATCCAGAAATTCTTTAATCATTTTATCTTTGTATTTGTCTTGCAAGCCAAGTCCATGAGTGTGCTCTGGGGGCTTGCTGCCTTGGATCATATGACCACCTGACACCCCCCCC
>NW_017731621.1:293725-299615 GCF_001890085.2 Hipposideros armiger | reverse complement strand
ATAACTACTAGCTGATCATTCTTTTTACAACCTTTAGGGAAGCCATTCAGAGTATCCAGAGTAATTGTCATTTTCTGTAGCACTTTCTGTATCATTTTAGGGCACTGAATACTTTGTTTCTTGCTTAATTACTTCTCAACAATTAATTAGTTACTTCTCAACAATAGCCTTTAGCTCTAGGTCTCTTTTCTCTTTGTTTCTCCCTTGGCTACTAGGAAAGTGCTTTATTCACAGTTACTGTTACATAAGTATTGTTGAATGAATGCACTTTTACAAAACAAGACTATGGTTTGTTTTTCAAATTCAGCTCCTAATGAATTAACATATCCAAATGGGCGGACCTAAAGCTGTTGCATGGAGAATAAAAGACCAGAATCATAGAACTGTGAAATTTTACAACCATAAAGGACCGGAGAGATTTTAATTCAACCTATTTATTTTACAGATCAGCAATTACAACTGATAGAGATCAAGTGGCTTGTCCAAGGTCGATGAATCAGCCATCCACCTTACTCATGCATTGATTAGTCAGACATAAACTAACATTGCTGACAATTGTTTTAGCCACCTATTATAGTACATTTAAATTTCATCAGTCTTTATGCCCCTGGTTTTCCTTGGGGAAGATGTTTAATCGATTTTTAATTTTATCACCTCTCAATTTGGGGCTAATTAATTGCTTGTTTTTCTCTTGTCTACTTTCTTTTCTTTTTTCTTTTTTTATAAAGATTTTATTGGGGGAGGGGAACAGCGTTGGGGAATTGGGGAAGGGGAACAGACAAGTTGCTGTCCTTTCGTTCTTCAGTCTAGTTGTGGAGGACATCACTTCACTGGCCCATGTTGGTATTATCATTGCGCTCTTCCCAGGTGAGGCAGTCGCTCACTGACCATTGGACAGCCACTCACGGCGGCTCACACTGGCTGCCAACCACTCACGGTAGCTTTACTGCAGCTCACTGCAACTTCACTGCAGCCTACGCCATTACTGGTGACTCACGGCAGCCCAGTTCCAGGTCGAGCTGTTGTTCACCATCTTAGCTGTAGAGGGCGCACATGTGGGATCCAAACCGGGGTCCTGCTGCTCAGTGCTGGCGTCCCAAGCCAACTCATAACCCAACGACCCTCTGTCTACTTTCTAAAATTTCTGCATGCCACTTTCAAGGAAAGCAACCTGAGCAGGCCATGTGTTCTCCCATATTGGATACAGAGTGGTGGTGGGTGGGAGGTTGACTGTACAAATGACAGTGTCCTGACCATGTGTAACACTAGAACTCCAACCCTTAATCTCAGCAACTAGTCCAGGGAGCCAGACAGTAACCCCTGTGACAGCTGGACCTAAGTGGCCAGGACTTGATCAAATACTAACACTTCCCTAATTTTTGTCTTTGTTTCCAACTTCGGACCAGCCTGATAAGGCCCAATATGCTCCTCCAAGCCCATCACAGAGGATATAAGCTTCCTGTCAGCCCACTGACAGCTTCTCCGTGCCAGGGACATCCAACCAGGGCAGGGCATCCCTGAAGCCCCTTTCCTCCCCCTTTTTACTACAAAGCTTCCCCACCCCTGCCTGCTTTGAGTTTCTGCCAAGTGCAAGTGATGGTGGCTGGCTCCCTTGGCCTCGCAAGCTCCGAGTGAACAGCCTTTGCTTTTCTCTTTGGGGTGGGCGGCACTCACACACAGGAAGCCCCACGAAGAATACCGGATCTGCCGACTTCAGCGTTCTCTCTGGCTGTGATTGTTCAGACAGCTATACTAATGCATAATAGGGTTGTTTTTATTTATTTTTTTTTAAGATTTTTATTGGGGAATTGGGGGACGGGACCAGCGCTGGGAAATTGGGGGAAGGGGAACAGACAAGTTGCTGTCCTTTTGTTCTTCAGGCTAGTTGTGGGGGACGTTGCTTCACTGGCCCAAGTTGGCACCATCATTGCGCTCTTCCTGGGCGAGGCACATCAGTCGCCGGCTTCTGGACGGCCACTCACTGTGGCTGCTGGCCGCTCTCGCTGGCTGCTGGCTACACACGGTAGCCCATGGCAACCCACTGCAGCAGGGGCTGCAGCCTATGTCGTCGCCGGCGACTCACGGCAGCCCAGCTCCAGGTTGAGCTGTTGTTCAGCTACTTAGCTGTGGAAGGCAGTGTCACTGGCCCTAATATATGGGATCCGAACCGGGACCCTCTGGCGTCCCAAGCCAGCTCTTAACCAACGCGCTACTCAGCCAGCTCAGTAGGGGTTTTTTAAAGCCCATCTCTCTCTCCTTTATCAAAAGAATGTATGAGAAAGTCTTGGTTGATACCTTGGCTGAAATCATGATGCACTGTATCCTCGGTATTCTTCTGACCTATCACCCTGGTGACCCTGCCAAGACAGGACAGGAGGTCGGCGTGGCTCCCAGTTGGCACCTCAGTGTTCTCTGAATGTTCATAAAACTTCTATTTAATAACGTCTCTAGAATGTCGCAGGGAGGATAATGCCAGGCATCATCTATCCTTTTCTTTTCTGGAATCCTTCCTTTTCTCTCATTTTGAAAATTAGGATTTTCTTATTCTCCAGTATTTCTTAGTATAGATTTAAGGCCTGAAATCACCAAAAGGGTTCATAATTTACCAACTGGGGGTATCCTTCTTTTGAAGGTAAATATGTAATTAACCTGAAGAGATGAAAAATTATCTTGTTTTGGGGACCATTTTGTATGTCAATTCCCTTTGCCCAGTGACATTACAAAGGCCGTACTTGAAGGGGTGGAAGGACAGGTATTTGGACCTCTCAGGAGTCTCTCAGCTTGGGGTGGCCGGGTGGCTCAGTTGGTTGGAACACGTGCTCTGAACGACGAGGTTGCCGGTTCAACATGGGCCAGTGAGCTGTGCCCTCCGCAACTAGATTGAAGGCAACGACTTGAGCTGAGCTGCGAGTGGGCAGCTGGATGGCTTAGTTGGTAAGAGCACGTGCTCTGAATAATAAGGTTGCCAGATTGACTCCCGCATGGGATGGTGGGCTGCGCCCCCTCCCCCCAAACTAGATTGAAAATGGCAACTGGACTTGGAGCTGAGCTGCGCCCTCCACAACTAAGATTGAAGGACAACAACTTGACTTGGAGCTGATGGGTCCNCCAGCTGCCGGCCACATACAGTAGCTTATGGCAGCCCGGTGACTCATGGCAGCCCAGCTCCAGGTCAAGCTGTTGTTCACCATCTTAGCTGTAGAGGGCAGTGTCACTGGCCCTCATGTGGGGTCTGAACCAGGTCCTGCTGCTCAGAGCTGGCATCCCAAGCCAGCTCTTAACCAACGCGCCACTCGGCCAGCCACAATTTGTTTTTTTAAAAAAATATTTTATTGGGGAATCGGAAAAGGAGAACAGACAAGTTGCTGTCCTTTTGTTCTTCAATCTAGTTGTGGAGGACGCTGCTTCACTGGCCCGTGTTGGTATTGTGATCATTGCGCTCTTCCTGGCTGAGGCAGATTGGTCGCTGGCCACTGGATGGCTGCTCATGGTGGCTCTTGGCAGCTCACGCTGGCTGCCGGCCACTCACAGTAGCTCACGGCAGCCCAGCTCCAGTTGAGCTGTTGTTCACCATCTTAGCTGTAGAGAGTTCAGCGTCACTAGCCCTCATGTGGGATCCGAACCAGGGCACTGCTGCTCAGAGTTGGCGTCCCAGGCTAGCTCTTCACCAACGCACCACTCGGCCGGCCCTAACAATTCATCTTTACTAGCATTTTATAAAAGTATTTTCACCCTCCTTTTCTTATTTGATGCTCGAGATAGGATGTTTGGGTTTGCCTTAGCATCTCCGTAGATTTTTTTTTTGTAGATATATGGATGGCCCTGTTGTCAGTAAACCTGAAATCAACGGGGAATGGCTGTGCTGTAGAAAGGATATGCAGTTGACCCTTGAACAATGTAGGGGCTACGGGCACTGACCCCCGTGCCTTGTCAAAAATCCTCATATAACTTTTTTGACTCCCCCAAAACTTCCCTACTAATAGCCTACTGTTGACCAGAAGCCTTACTGATAACATGAACAGTCAATTTACACATATTTTGTATATGTATTATATACTGTATTCTTACATTAGAGTAAGCTAGAAAAAGGAAGATGTTGTTAAGAAAATCATCCAGAAGAGGAAATACATTTACAATATTGAGAAACAGTCATGTAACAGTGGACCCACACCGTTCAAACCTGTGTTGTTCAAGGGTCAATTGTACTGACTTATTGAAGATTTTGCCTTCAATGCTCTTTCAACAGCAACTTTCTTAGTTGTTTTTTTCCAAAGGATATATTTACATGCAGCTTTGCAGGAGAACATGAATATTAAGGAAAGGAGCTCACATCTAAGTAGTGTTGAAATGAGTTTATATATAAAGTATGCGGTGAATATTCTAAAGGGAATGAAAAAATGTGGGTAGTTCAGTACTTACTGCAGTTGGCAGTAGAGTATTTGGGGATCGCAGCTGCCCTTTGTGCTTTTGTATCTCATATATGGCTGACAGCTTGCCAGACACAGAGCTCTGCACCATGTGTGAGATTCCCAGAGCTGGCATAGCCACCTGAAGATGGTGAGTGTGATAAGAATAATGATTAGGCACCCTGATTGCATACTAAGCATCCTCCCCAAGGGCTTTTAGTCACAGCATTTAAATAGGAGGCACACCCATGAGAGTTTGCAGAAAAACAAAGAAAAACCCTGCTCTCAAAAAGTGCCTGCTAATTGTTTAGGGATTTATGATAATTATGGCAAATATCAGGTTGGACCTCCAGATTCCTCCTCAGAGTTAGGAAATATTGAGTCAGTATGTGGGTGCTTGTTTTTGGTAATTGACAAACTAGGGGCTATTGGTTTCCCAGAGCTTCCTGTTTCCAGCATGCATCCTCTTACCCCCATGAACCTGCAAAACCCTCTTTCTCACCCTGAAGAGGAAGTAATAGAAAAAGAAAGCCTTTCCATTGAACTGGGCATCGCCCAAAATGACAATCAACTTGTCATTCTCAATTGCGGTTCAGGAAGTAACTCATGCTCTGCATTAAACTGGAGAGAGTTGTATCCATTTGAATCCTCTTTTTGTACCTGTTTTGTTTTTTTTCCCTATGGAACAGACTATAAAAATGTAAGCTGGAATTATTTGGTCTTTAAGAGGGGCTGACTTGTTTACTGGGGGCTCGAAGCAGCTTGAAAAGCATGCCTGCAGGCACTGGCTGTGCGTCCCCTGCAGAATGCACCTTGCATTTTGTGATTTTCATGTTTCTCTTCAATTGGAGAAAATGGAAGCATTTTCGAATGGCGGCCTCAGAGTTGCAAACATTAATGTTCAGGCTTCCTAGCCGGGAAGGGGCAAGTGAAAAATTTTCCCTAGCCCTGCCTTGCCAGTGAAAATGTAAGGCGTTCTAGTGTTATGAGACTGCATCTTTTAAAATCCTCCCCTCCAGTGCTGCGAGCAGCTTCAGATGGGGGTGGAGGGCAGCAGGAAATGGCAATTTTCAGCATTTACCACTTCCTAGGAACCAGGTGGTGTGTGTGGGGTGGGGTGGGGTGTGGGGGACGGGACTTGAAAGCAAATCAGCCTCGTGGAACATTTGTGTCCCGTCATTGAAGTTATTCAGTAATTTCTGAGACTGGGTTTTCTCTGGCCAGAACATCCTGTAAAATGTAGATTTGCCAGTATTCTGGCATAAACCCTCCTTTTAAATGTCCTTTGCAGTAGAGATGTGATGGTGTAACTCTGATGTGCTAAACTCCAAAGCCTAGAGGGGAAAAGGAATGGGAGCACATGAAACTTAAAGCAAATGAAAATTCTTTGCAAATTGGAGTATGCTAAAAAATATAACTACTAGCTGATCATTCTTTTTACAACCTTTAGGGAAGCCATTCAGAGTATCCAGAGTAATTGTCAT
>NW_017731621.1:235707-286960 GCF_001890085.2 Hipposideros armiger | reverse complement strand
GGGGAGGGTAGAGGGGGGTGCTGACCCTGCACCTTGGTGTCCAAGGGAGTGTGACATTAAATAGTGAATAAAAGTGCATGACAGGTTGAGAAAGAGACTGTGGACGCAAGGGGAAAAGCTCTCCCCCTGCTTTTGAACAAGGGCCCTGCATTTTTATTTTGCACTGGACTCTGTAAATTATGTAGCCGGCCCTGGACAAATGTGGTTCCTCCATGATGGGGTGCAGTTTCATTTCTGCTTCCCCGGCTCTCCCATGGTTCCATACCTGCTGGGGGAGAACCAGCCATGGGGGAAGTCTGGTCTTTGTAGGGCTCCATCCTTACACACAGGCATAAGACGCCCATCCTGTGAAGGGCCACAAGTGAGGGAGTCAGCAGTCCTAAAAATGGAGATGACCCAATAAGACCCAGGGAAAGGGGAACACGGAATGAGGAGAGTGTGGGAAATTTGGGGGAGGGGTTGAATTGATCTCTAAAGCTTCTGGTTTGAGCTACTCCAGGCACCTATTCCTAGGTATAGCTTCTCTCTGTGGCCTATAGATGAGTGTTGCTCAAACTTAGGAAGCCAGAGGGGAGTGTGCTAAAAAATGAAGATGTATGGGTCCTTACCCTCAAAGATTCTGATGCTAAAATGTTGTGGTGATGTCCAAAAGTTAAATCGGGGTTCTCTGGAGACCCTAAGATACATTTCAGATCAATCGCTGGTATCCCATCCTCCATGCCCTCCAGGCTATCTGGCCCACCCACAGTCTTTCCAGACCTGGCATTTTTGTTTTCCTTTTCTGCATTTTTCTTGTGGCTGTTTTATCTGTCTCTATTAACTTCCTCATTGGAAGAGGAAAGCAGAGTTTGTTGGGGTTTTTTTCCCCTGCAAGTACTCTAGTAAGCCTAGGATATTGAAGATAAATGCTTAGATGAGGTTATTTGTTGGGTTTGGGTTGAGTTCATTCAACATTTATTGGGCCCTTACAATGTCCCTCTCTGTGGGGATATTGAATGATAAATACACAGCTCCCCCATGGAGGAGTTTACAGCCTCGTGAGGAAGCTTAGCGCTTCTCCCCTTGCTAGGTTCAAGCAGTGGGAAAAATGGTGTCCATTTGACAAAAAAAACATGCCTGCAGATTACACTTGGGTTCTGTGGCGACTGCTCGTAATTTCCTGAGTGCAGGGTGTTGAGCTGAGGTCTGTAAGGCCCTCCACGGTTGGCAGAACATCTGCCAACCCCTTGAGAACTGAACTCAGCTGTGAGGTTCCAGCTTTGTTCCAGCTTGGGAAACTTGACTTTGAACTTCCAGGAACTGAGGCCAGGGAATTCACCAGGCAGTGTCCTGCAGTTCACAGGTCTGCTAACTCACGGCCATTGGCCTTCTCAGCTGAAAGTCGCCTCGCACAGATGTGTTTACCATCTGGAAGGAACAGAATTTCCCTTTCTGAGAGGTTCTTCAGTAAATGACGGGGCTCTGAAGTAGCTGCCACAGAAGGGGGAGATTTGTGACCTCCACCCCAAGCAGAGACAGGTGCTTTTCTTCTGACAGCGATGCAGTGTTCCCCAAGTGATGGTGTGGGAGAGCGCCAGCTACTCCCTGTAAACTGTAGCCATTCTGACTTCAGATTCAGATTCAGTTGCTGTGTCATAGCCTTGGCCGGTCCTTCTGTACCACCTTGCCAGTTCTCCTGGGCTGCCCGTAGCACTGCATTCACCTGCCATCAGCTGTTCACTCTCTGCCCGAGATGAAGGAAGCTTGTGATTTGCTGATGCCACCTGGGTAGCTTTATCTGCACCCTAACCAGCTATCTGGGAGGTGTATTCTACTATCAGAACACATGGGACAGTTACCTGGACATAATATCAGTGTTGACATCATTTTCAAATAGCAACACCAAAATTTGCTAGCGCCATGTGCTTATGTCATCATGCTGGCTGCTGTAGAGGAGAACCCCATATGCATGGTCCAGTCACTGAAGAGCTTACATTAAGATTGACAGCGCTATAAAAACCCTGGATGTGTGAGTTGCAGACATTTTCCTGTGCAGCGCTCTAGTCACATTTTTTTGGCGAAGGTTAATTGCTGGTTAGTTTCCGAAAGACCTCGCTCATGCCTTGATTTTCAGTGTTGCCCCATGAAAGTAGTAGCTGAACCTGGGTCCCTGCTGTGTAAATGAAAATACTTAAGGGTATTCAGTTGCGTTTCCGTTATGCATGTGCCTCAGTGACAGACCTTCATGCTTGTGCATGTGCTGAAAAGCACACGAGCACGTGTGAGCTTCCACTTCAGCCTGGGGTCGTTTCATTCCCTACAGCTGTTCCTGCACGTGATCAAATGTGAACAAGGCAGGTATTTTGCCCATAAAGAGCTCACAAGATAACACCAATTTGTGCTTTATGTTCTTTTTTAAGGAGTATGTTCTTTTTTAAGGAGGGCGCAGCTCTCAGTGGCCCACACAGGGATCGAACCGGCAACCCTTGGTGTTATCAACACCACGTTTTAACCAACTGAGCTAACCGGCCACCCCAGTTTGTACTTTATCTAAACAGGGCACCAACAAGAACAAAGGACCTAGAGATTCAGAGTCGTTTTAACTAATATTGGGTTGTCGGAAAAGTCATGACGCATTTTTGCAATGAAAAACAGAAAAATACACGTCATCACTTTTCTGACAATCCCAATATTTACTGAGTGCCCTACTATGTGCCAGGCATCTTTTACATATTACAGGAAGCAAACTTGTTTTCCAAAGACACAGAATATGTTTTGGGCTAGTCTACTTCCTGTAGACTTAGAACACCTCACTGAGAAATTAAGTCCCCGGGTACTCTTCCTTAATTTGCCACAGTCTGGTAAATGCTTACTGCCAGGTGCAACCCTAAATCACAGGATCTATGTAATACCTTCTGGGCTGTAGGGATGAAGGCAAGATGGAAGGCCTGAAGAGAGAGGACCTGTACTGATGGGCTCCTGAAACTTTCTTTGCATTTAGGTCATCTGTTGAAACTCTGTAGTCCGGAGACCGCCCCAGCCGGGCTGGAAGCAGAATTACACCAAGGTAGATTAACCATTTAATGAGTGGCTTGTAAATGACATGCCATCAGCCGTATGTGTGATGCCTGGATAGGGCAAATCTATTTATTTTAGGTCTGCAAAGACCCAAATGTCTCCATACGTGTGCTCTCTGCATTTGGGATGGGAGGTGAGTGAGGAGAGGGTGGACGGGTCAGCTCCCTTGGGATCAGCAAAAACATAACTTACACAAATCCTGGTTAGTAATTCAAAAGAATGCGCAGATATTCGTAGAACTGAGAAAGGGGATGCAGTCTCCCCATAAATGAGGGAAGGGGATAGATAAATGTGTTTGGGGATTGTCTGGGTCTAGATGCTCCCGTGGCCGAGTACAAATGTTTATCATTGTTATTTATTGAGCAGTAATGGTGACTTAGTATCTTTTTTGGATTACATGGACCAGTAATTCTGTTTCCTTGAGTTGTAAAATTATATGTCAGACGTTGCGGTGAGAGTGTTAGAGATAGAAGAGCCTTCCCTCCCCTTGCCCTATTTTGAGAGTTCATGGAGGAGATTCAGTTGACTCAGGTAAGGAGGTGCTGCTGCCTCTAGGTTTTTGGGAGTAACCGTGGTCTCCCCTGGAGCCTGCACGGGGCGGTGTGGGGTGTAGAGCAGACACAGGCAACTGTTTTACTGGATCCTGGGAGATTTCCTGACTTCTTGCACCAGTTAGCTTCCCGGAAGTAGATCATGGTTGCCTCAAAACTGAATTCATTGTGATCACGGCAAAAACACAGTGAGAAGAAAAGACCCAACCTTTTTGCCCTGCAGGACTTCAGTGTCCCCTCCCTACCGAGTCCCTTTCTTGAGAAACCCATTGCGTGCTAAAGGCAGGGACAAGATCCGAAGCGGCGGGCAGCACGCCTGCCGCTTTAGCTGTGTCGTGCCAATGAAGAGATAGTAGTGCTTTTATCAGCGCTTGTGAGCTCTTGGCATTTAAGATATAGTGCCCCTGCCCACACGTATTAACACCGTTTCTAGATGGGCGCCTGGGGAGGGCATGGGGCTTCCCACTGTCAGCCTCCGGAGTGAGATGAATGCCCAAATAGTAAAAACCCCTTACTGTCAAGTAGAGGCTGCAGGAATGCACACAATTAGGTAAGAAAAGCCTGTTCTAATATGAATAAGTGGACTTAGTTTGTAAGAAAACATAAAACAGTAAAAGGCTCTAAAAATACTCACTCTAGAAGAAAAAAGGAGACATAGAAAGTAGATTTGACTCAGTTTCCTGCTGCTTAAGTGGGAAGTTGGGCAGGTGCCTCCAGTTCTGATTCAGTATTCCCTTTGAGACCTCCTCAGCTCAGGGTGATTTCAGAAATGATGGACCCTACATAGTAACTCAAATGCTGTATGTAACTCAAGGCTACACTTAGAAAGAGGACCCTCTCTGAAATCCACTCACATTTAAAATATGTATACTCTTGTGTGTGTATGTGTGTGTGTATGAGTGTGTGAGTGTGTGAGAGTGTGTGTGTGTGTGTGTGTATACACGTGCATGTGCGCATGAGAGGTCAATGAACCTGTGTCTTAATTCCAAGGAAATCCCCAGATCCTTTGTTTAGCAAGTGTTGACCTAATGAAATATTGTAGTCTCTCCCTTTCAGAAACCAAAATGTCCAATAATAAAGGAATTTTCCCTCTAACTTACTTAACCTTATAAGCTATTTGCTCAGAGTTTTTAAAGTTCTTTATCAGTCTTTTGTGGCATGAATCTCAAACCACAAGCATTTTATGTCCTGTAGATAGTGTGAGCAAGATTTTCTTTTATGACAGATTTTGTTCTATTCAGTTTTGACTCTTATCTGCATAGACGTGGGAGTGGCACATGCTCTGTTATTCTCTAAATCTCATGTGGGTCTCTGACCTGGCATATGGAGTGTGATGGAAGTCTCAATTCCATGTCCTCAAAGATACAGGCTGTATGTGCAACTGTAAGTCGTTCAGAGGGCTTTCCCCTTACCCACAGAGTCACCCTGACCTTGCTATCACACTTCCCCTCACCTGGGTGCATCAGGTACCTGTGGACCGAGAGCTCAGCTCTTGGGACAGAGCAGGAAGAAGTCCCCTCGCCGTGATGCAGAGTGGGATCCGTGACAAGGGCCCCATTCTAAGACCACGCATAGGAAGTGGGGTGCCAGAATCTTACAGCACTAGGGAAATGCCTATCTCATGATTTGCAAAACTGCCCCCGATGATTCTGTCTGCCTTTCCATATTCCCTTGCAACTACTGTTTTTCTTTCTTTTTAAATCAGTTATCTATCCAAAGCAAAGTCTGATTATGGTAAAATCATTTATGGTAAATGATTTTGTGAACATTTGTCATCTCCATCCACAATCTCTTGTTTACTTCGCTTTCATAGGCAGGCCACTGATTATGGGAATCTCTTAAACCAGTTACTTCCCCAATCCAGAAAAGGTGTGAAAACATCCCCAGTGAAAAAGAAAGTTTTCCTGGTGACAGAAACTCTTGATGTGAGGCAAGAGAAGGTGACCTTTCTACCAGAGTGTAGGGCCCGGGGAGCCCTGAGTGAGGAGAGGGGGTGGCAGCCTCCGCCTTCCTGGTTAGTAGGTCCATCGCATGTTATGAATTCCCAGGACACCACATCCACCTCTGTGTAAACGTAAGTCAAAATAAAAAGTGATGCATATTTCTTGAACACTTAGTAAACATTTGTGGAGCACCTGCATTGTGTGTTTCAGGCTCTGGGTGGGCACTGGGCTTGCAGACGCAGGAGGACATGTGAACTTGCTCACCCTGCCTGTCTATGCGGACTTGACACTGGCGCACAGACCAGCACTGCAGCTCCAGCCCTGATCTCGCCTGGAAACTGCGCACACTCATTTCTAACTGCTTGTTTGATTATATTTCCTGGAGTTACCTTAAGCTCGGCATGTCCAAATTCCTTATCCCGTACTCACACGGGCTTTTCCTGCCAGGTCCTCATCTCCGTTAGAGGGGACACCAGTTGTGCAGTTGTTGAAGCCAGAAACCTGGGGTTCTCACTTGACCCTGACAAAGGAAAATGTCTTTCCTGTGTCTCCTACCCCGCCATTTTACCCCTTTCCTTGACTGTTAGATCATCTTGCTCCTGAAATGTGTCTTATGTCTGTCATCTAACTCACCACGTCCAATGCCGCCATCATCTCTTATTTGAACGATTGAAATAGTTCCCCTAAGTGGCCTCATTGCCTTCCTTCCTCCAATTCATGCTTCACATTTTCACCCACATAAAACTTTCTCTGAGAGCGATGCTGCTGGATGAGTTAGCGCCTGTTTGTGCTCATTTTTATGTCTTTTCCGCTTGGTTCTTTCCTCAGACACAGACTCAATCATGGCACCCCTTTCTAGATGGATCTCCCCCTCCGTTTCCAGGAAAAA
The DNA here is from genome assembly GCF_001890085.2 of Hipposideros armiger. NCBI lineage: Eukaryota > Metazoa > Chordata > Mammalia > Chiroptera > Hipposideridae > Hipposideros > Hipposideros armiger. The sequence goes on along the minus strand of NW_017731621.1, from coordinate 280,520 downwards.
GATGAAACTCCTTAACTTCGCACACCAAACCAGGCAGAACTATCTTCCCAGTCTTCGTCTTTCAGCCCTCCAACCCTTGAACACACATTCCCTCTGTGACTTACTTGCACTTACTGTGCCCTGAAAACATGAGGCATGGATGGAGGTGTCTGGGACTTTGCAGTACCTTCCTGTGCCCCACCCACCCGAAACGCCCATTCCCCTTTCACCACCAGCCACCTGTGGCCGTTTGGTGCTGCTGGCCCCAGTCTGCAGGCAGAGCCAGCCGGTGCTTTCCTGGACCCCCACCCCCACCCCGGCCCAGGTGTTTATAAGTACCTTTATCACAGCAGGCCCGTCCCTTTCCATCATAAATACTTATTTACCTCCTACCTGCCTTCTCAGGTGAAAGGTGAACTGCCTGAGGCCTGGGGTCATTTCTCATGTATCTTTGAATCCTTAGCACCCAACCCAGCCAAGTGTCTGTACAGAATCGTTTCTCAGGGTGAACAGATGTAACCACATAATGTGACGCGATGGGTGTCGTGCAGACAATTCAGGTAAAAATCCTGGGTTGGTGGAAGTTGGGCACAGGAAATAGTACAAGTGCCAGCATCTTGGAAGATGACAGGCATTAATAAGTGATCAAATCAGATATGTAACATACAGTAAATCTTTGCTTTGTTGACAAAAGTGTCAGGCAGTGTTGACACTCGGGAAACAATTTCTCTCTCACCCGAGACGTAATCAGTGTGCTTAGCTTCTCTGGGGAACTTTCCAGAAGCTCTTATTTGATGCTATTCAAAGAGTCTCAGGAATTTGAGGGTCAGCCTTACTTATCTCCAGTTGACTCGTTCCTGAGAATAATAATTTATCACCTGTAACGAGGGATTGCTGGAAATGTTTCAGGTTTCAGGAAACTGTCACAATGTGTATTGTTCATCTGTTATGTCTCTAGGGGCACAGCAAAAGCAAAGGGTTTGATTCCTTATTGCAACGTGGATTTCCGAGACAGGGAGAGGGGTGTGCCTGTGCTGCCAAGGCCAGGCGTTTCCAAACCTCGTTAGTCACAGAATCCTTTTTCCTGGACACTAGGGCACCCTAAAACCACACTTTGGGAAATACTGATCCAGTGCAATATTTGTATTTTACAGAGTAAAACCTGAGGCCTGGACAGATGAGGGGCATAAGACTTGAAGGTGGTAGAGCTGGAACTAGAACCCAGGTCTCCCAGCTCCTAGGTCAGGGTCCCTCCCTCTGAGTCACGTGGCTTCTAATGCAAGGTGAGAGGGCAGGAAGAGTGTGTGTATGTGTGCAAGTGCGAGTGTGTGTGCGTGTGCGTGTGTGTGTGTGTGTGTGTGTGTGTGTGTGTGTGTGTGTGTAAGAGAGAAACACAGGCACACGGTAGCCAGACTGGCCCTGGGCAGTTGGTGGTGTTTGCATCAGTGTCTGCTCACCCTGCTCACCGGTCAGCAGCGTTTTCCCCCAGGCTGCTCTCCCCTTCCCAAAACCTGATGGTTCTAGGCCACTCAGGGGTCCACTCTGACCCCCAGGGCTCTTCTCCATCCCCTATTCTGTGTGCCAGGCAGAATTTCTACACATTAATTCCTGTTCACTGCCTTCGGAGGAATGATTCAAAAGAGGAACGTTCTCAGGAGTGAGTTGGTGAAGGTGGGCATGAGGGAGGGGACGGCAGATGTGCCATGGCCGGCCCTCAGAGCCCACAGCCTGTGTGGCCTGCAGTTCTGCCTCCGCCCTGGGCTGCCCTGGGACATGGCCCTTTGTGGCCGCCGCCTCCTACTTCCTTTGGCAGGGAGCGCTTGGAAACAGGAGTTATTGGGAAACCAAAAGTAAACAGCCCAGCCTCTCCCTGGGGCCAGCTCCCGGAGGAGCTGGTGCCAGCAGCTGTGCTGGACAGTCTGCAGGGCTCTGAGTGGATGCTGGGGGCGGGGGCAGGAGCCGCAGGGCAGAACTGGCCATTACATGGGTCATTGGTGTCCTAACTGCTGGGGGCAGATTGGAGTCAGAAAAGGGCAAACGGAAACGTTCTCTGTCAGTGTCCCTGCCACCCAACTTGGAGTGGAAAGCAACCAGAATAACTCTTTCCTTTGAGCAAACGCAGGTGTTTTGTCCTCATTTCACAGCTGAGCAGAGAGGTTATGACTGACCAGAGTCCTGCAGGGGAGGGGCCGCTAGATCTCAGACCCAGGTCCTCTGCCCCACACATTTTCTCTCTACTCCATGGCTCCTTACAGTTAGAACCGCAGCCAGAGGCAGAAAATTGGAAGTCCCAGGGAGAGCAGGACCCTGGATCTTTCACAGAGAACAGGCCCCTCTCTTCTCCACGCTGGCTTACCCTGCCCGCTCCCTCCAACACGCTCAGCTGAGCTTGCACTGCAGTTCCTAAGACAGAAGGCTCAGTAGATAAGGCCTTCAGCCCCCAGAGCTGCTGGATGGTTGTAGGAAGCGTGGACGGCCCTCACCGGGAAGGCTCTGAACAAGGCAGGGAGTTGAACTCGCAGCTTTCTGGTGATTGGAGTGTGGGAAACATCCTCCCCTGCCAGGTCCTTGTTCTGCTCACAGACCTACCCAGCCCAGAGAGCACATGCGTGGTGCTTGGTTCACACCTACGGTGGTGGTTTGTGTGATAACGGCCCCCACTTCCTGACCTCCTGTGAGCTCTCTTAATCACTGTAAGGATGCCGGGAGTTAGAGGTTAGCCTACTCTTTTGTGGGTGAGGAACCTGAGACTCATCTTGCCTGTGACCCCCCAGCAAGGAAGTGGCAAGTATTTAACTCGTACCCGTGTCCCCAGAGAGCGAATGCCCATTTGCTCTGAGGGTGGGCCGTTCTCTGTCGTTTCCAGCTTTATCGAGATATGATTAACATAACATTGTGTACGTCGATAGTGTACAACCTGATGATGTGATACATGTACATATTGCCAAATGGTTACAATAATTTAGCTCATACCTGTTTTTCCTCACGTAGCTTACATTTTGTTCTTACGGTGAGAACATAGCTCTACTCTCTTAGCAACTTTCAAGTATATGATACAGTATTGTTAACTATAGTCACCCTGCTGTACATAGGTAAAATCCTATCCTATAAGTGGAATTTTGTGCCCTTTGACCAACGTCTTCCCTTTTCACCCCCCAGCCCCTGGCAATCACCCGTTCTAGTCTCTGTTTCTGGGTTCGGCTTTTTTAGATTCCACATGTAAGTGAGATCACATGGTATTTGTCTTTCTCAGTCTGACTTGTTTCCCTTTGCATAATGCCCTCTAGGTCCATCCATGCTGTTGCAAATGGCAGGATTTCCTTCTTTTTTTATGGCTGAGTAATATTCCATTGTGTATATACATGACATCGTTATCCATTCCTCCATTGACGGACACTTAGGTTGTTTCCATGTCTTAGCTATTGTGAATAATACTTTGAGATCCTGATTTCAAATCTTTTGGCTAGATACTCAAAAGTGGGATTGCTGGATCATAAGGTAGTTCTATTTAAAAAAAATTTTTTTAAGTTTACTGGGGTGACAGTGGTTAGCAATGTTACATAGGTTTCAGGTGTACAATTCTGTAATACATCATCTATGTATCACATTATGTGTTCACCACCCAGAGTCAGTTCTCCTTCCATCACCATATATTTGACCCTGTTTACCCTCATCTACCATCCCCACCCCACCTTACACTTTGGTAACCACTAAACTGTTGTCTGTGTCTATGAGTTTTTGTTTCTTCATTTGTTTGTCTTGTTCCTTTGTTGCTTTCAGTTTTATACCTCACGTATCAGTGAAGTCATTTGGTTCTTAATTTTTTCTGTGTGACTTATTTCGCGTAGCATAATAATCTCAACATCCATTTATATTGTCGCAAATGGTACTGTTTCATCAATGGAATACGATTTTGCCAGAAGAAAAGATACTTTTGAATTTTTGAGGAACCGCCATACTGTTTTCCATGGCAGCTGCACCCATTTGCAATGCCACCAACAGTGCACAAGGGTTCCCTTTTCTCCACATCCTCTCAGCACTTGCTCTCTCTCGGTTCTTTGATAACAGCTATTCTATCGGGTGTGAGATGCTATCTTGTGTTTTTCACTTGTGCTTCCCTGATGATTAGTGATGTTGAGCACCTGTTTGTGTACCTGTTGGAAGAGCCAGTTCTTGATTTTCTAGCTGACCACTGACAAAGGGGAGAAGAAATATCTGAAACTCACCAATAAAGTAGAACCTTGCTCTTCACTCCTCGAATAGAGAAAATGAAGTTACATTTTGCCTCCTCTCCTTTCCTGGAAGGAGAGGGGGAGGCGGCCTTAAGGGAGGAGGTAGTCTTTCCCTTTAAAGGCTGGTGGTGCCCGTATTTGGTGGTTGGCTGGTGTAACATGGCCATCACGGGCTGGTCTGAGGCCTGCCTGCATGCACATACAAGCTTCAAACTACTCACGAACTGAGTGATCAGATTAGTTTGTGCCTGTGTGTCTCAGTTTCACCATTTGTACAAAGAGGCTAAGAGTAGTGCTTATCTTGAACATTAGTGTGAGATTAAATAAATTGATACCCATAGAACATCATCAATAGTGCTTGACTCATGGTATGTGCTCAGTAATATTGCCTATTTGTATTACTTTGTGTTTTCTGAGCATTGCTTGTTTGTTTGTTTTTGCCTTCCATGTTTCCACCATCAAACATTTCTCTAAATCAGTGGTTCTCAACCTTCCTAATGCCGCGACCCCTTAATACAGTTCCTCATGTTGTGGTGACCCCCAACCATAAAATTATTTTCGTTGATACTCTATAACTGTAATTTTGCTACTGTTATGAATCGTAATGTAAATATCTTTTTGTTTTCCAATGGTCTTAGGCGACCCCTGTGAAAGTGTCGTTTGACCCCCAAAGGGGTCGCGACCCACAGGTTGAGAACCGCTGCTCTAAATGGTTCTAGAAAGTCACCAGCTCTCTGGTAACCTCATAGACCGATAGGGCCAGCCATGTGCAATCTTGTGAACTGATGATCTTAGCAGCGGGAGCTTACAATGGGGAATCATAAGGCTTTGTGGTGTGGTTGGACCTCTTCCACTTTTTTTCATCCCGGATAACCCTGACCTCTGACCTCTGGTAGAGTAGTTATGTAGAGGTTGTAGATAGCTATTGGGTTGTCGGAAAAGTCATGACGCATTTTTGCAACGGAAAACATAGAAAAATTACGTCATGACTTTTCCGGCAACCCAATATTTTGAATGGTTTCCAAAGTCAGCAGAACCATTTTGCAAATGAAATCTTTAATGATACAACCAAGGTTCATTTTTCTCCTTGGATGATAGAGGATTAGAGAAATGGTGCCCTTTACTCTAAGGAAAAGATCTGTGTGATCGGTCAGAAAAATAGCGCCGTATTTAGTCTTTTCCTTCTATTATTGATGTGCAGTGTTTGGTCAAATCGTTCAATTGCCGTGGACTGTTTTGCTGCCAGGGCAGTGCCGGCAGCACGGGCTGGGCCATTCGTGGGGGTGGTCCTCATCCTGCTTCTGTTCTTGGGCTGACCTTGGACCGGGCCCTACCTTTCTAAGCCTCACTTTTCTGTCAGTAGTAAAATGGGGTCTGAAAGTCCTACGTCATAGGGTCTTTGTGAGGATGGTGTGAGAAAATGTATCTGCAATAGAACTACCCCCTCCTCTGTGCCAAGAGGAGCCGCTCAGTGCTCAGCGACAGAGTGCCCGGGACAAGGTCCTGAGCTCAGCCTTAAATGGGCCTCTTGCTTCTTTCGGGCAGCTGCCTGCCCAGGAAGTATATTCCAATCTTCCCGAAGCAGAGACCTGCAACTGTCCTTAGAGGCCAGGGGTCGGCGGGCTGGGCTACTGAATTCTGGGGTCAGGTTTAAAGCCACATTCTCCAGTTGCCTTTTCAGGAAAACAGCTCATATTTTCATCTCCAGCCTCAGTGTATGTCTCTCTGACTCATTTTTCTGTTGTTTCTAAACTCAACAGGTAAAGAAAGAAACATGATGTATTGACTCACTGAACCTAGGAGGGCTTAGGGAGTGCTTGGCATGTACTGGGTTGTCGGAAAAGTCATGATGCATTTTTGCAACGAAAAACAGAAAAAATACGTCATGACTTTTCCAACAACCCAATAGTAATGAATAATCTGACAGAAGAGTGAACTTGAAGTCAGAGAATCTGATTCTTAGAGCTGCCATCCATACGAGACACGTTCTTGGTCATGTCACAAACAGGATATCCGAGAGTCAATGCTCCTTATCTGCATAATGTATGAACTTGAACCACCCATTACCTGGGTCTTTCCACTCAGATGGAGAACAGACAAGCCTCCACTCTCAATGATGTGCGGTGAAAGAATTCACCGAAATGCAGTGGTATTGAGTAAGAAAATGTATATGAAGTCGTTGTCTTAAAAGAAGGGAATGTAACCAAATCCTGGTGAGTTACACTTTGGGGATCATTTTAGGGATCTCATTCTGGAGCTTCTAGTGCAAGACTGGTGTGGGAAGGTCTTCAGACTGGGCAGAACAGGTGTTTCCTGTATCTCTGTCCTTGTCTCTGTCTCTGTGTCTCTCTATCCTGTCTCTGTTTGTCTGTCTCCCTCCCTTCCTCCCTTCTGGGAAGCCAAGTGCACATACCTAACCCACTTGTCTCATTTCCTTATTACTGAGGAATAAGTGATCCACAGCATCCCTGTAAAGGGTAAATTACTCATGAGAAGAGCTGTGGGTTTTGTAATGAGAGGAACTTGGAAAACCTCCTAGGCCATTTAGTGACATGTTAATTTCCCAGGAACATCTCCCCTGCACTGCCAGGTCCCCTCAGTGTCCCTGAGTACATGCAGCCTCCCCCACAGACGCAGAGTATAAACCTTCGAGCAAATGCTTGGCTCCCTTAATTGCCCTGAGGATCCGAAGCAAACAACTGTGCAGATTGTTCCAACGGGTCACGGCGCTTTCCTACCCCAACACAAGATACCCTGCTTTCAACTAACAGAAGCCCAAACCCAGAGGGCCCTTGTCACTGTACAGTTTAGGAGCATGAGATTCAATAACAAAACAAAACAAAACCTCTAACGAAAATAAAGAGCCCAATGGAACTAATAATAAATTTCCATGGGTTAAAGTGTTTTGCTGTTTTGTGTGGAGAGATTTAAGATGGGCAGGTTTTAAGGATCCTTTTTTTCCTTTCCTGCCACATGGATAACTGTCACTACGCAGTGACAGGAGGGAGCCACAGAGCGTGTTTTATAACACAAAACCCAGACTCTTGGACCTGAAAAATGGCAATTTTAAAGACCCACCCCTATAAATCAGAGATTTTAAGAGCCCGTTGCAGTTAGGAGCTATTTCATTTATTCAACAAATGTGATAAACGAGAACTTATATTGAGATTGAAGGACACCTACTTTTGCAAGACCCCCTGCCTCTCCTCCCCTCTCTTTTTTCCTCAAACATGTGTTGAATCAAATTCTTGGGGTACACCAACTGGAAAAGGCATCGTGGGTCCATGGTTAAATGCCCTGGCTTCAACATTTGCCCTTCCGGGTTCATATCGCTCTGAGTAATCTTTGGCGAGCTATTTCAACTCTGCAAGTGTCAAGAGTCTCATGGGAGAAATCATAGGGTTGGTGTAAAGAATTAAGGGGCATAATCCACGCAAAGCTCCTGGGACAGTGCCTGGTAGAGCGGAAGTGCCGGTAACAGCTGTTTGTCATTAGTGCTTTTATTGTTAGTGCTCGAACTCCAAGTCCTTGTCTTCCTGCTCCTTGTCCTCTAGCAGAAGGTCACACATGTAGATTGACATTCATCTGTGAGGGAGATGAGGGCAGGAGTGTTCTCGAAATGGGCGTAACCCAGACCAGGTGGGTGAGGGATGTCATCCAGGAGGCAGCAATGACCCAGTTGTGTCTTAAAGGACGTACTGCAATGATCAGGGAGAGAACTGTGGGGAACACCAGTGTTTCAGGGCCTGGTAGGGGAAGGGAAGCTTGTAGAGCCTGAGAAAATGTGCTTAGAAGCAGAAGAGTCAGCAGAGAGGCCCAGAAGCTAGGATGACAGGAGGCTCGAGAAGGAGGAAATGACCAACTGTCCATACTCTAGAGTTCAAGAAAAGTGAAGCCCAGACGTTCATTGGATTTAGCAAAAGTGCAGTCATTTGTGCTTCCAAAAGGGCCATTTCAGGGAAAGCAGCCCAGTGGTATGCTGGTGAATGTTAACAACTTGCTGTCTTGTAGCATCTACCCTTTTCTGTGGTGTACATATTCCCAACATGGCTGATTTAAAGCCACCAGCTTGAGGTCACTGAATCCAGATTGGGAAGAGAATGCTCACAGGCCTATCTCAGCAGTCATGACAGAGTGGCCAGGTGACAAAGTGGAGATGGTCAGATGGCTTCGAGTTCCAAGTTTCTAAACTTTCTATAGCACTGATGGCAACAATGTGGTGACATATATGCTGTCCTTAGTGCAGCTGCCCTCAGCAGATCTGGATGCTGACATTGGATTTCTCTCCCGGAACATCCCCGACTCTAGATGCTGTCTCCTTCCCATTATCAGCAGACCCCTCTTCTGTCATCTGCCTCTCAAAAAAGAAAAAAAAAGAAAAAAATGCTGTCTTATTGTGAATAAGCTGAAACCAGCCTTTCCTAATATCAAGCATAATAATGGAATATTAGAAAGAGGCCATTTGAACATCAAGAGCTGGTGGGTCTGTCTCTACACATTTCACTGCAGAGCATGCCCTGACCAGCCAACACAAGTATTCAGGTCCACTTGGCAGGGATAACCTTGGAGGGGAAGGGTGACTCAGTCTTTCCTTGCCTGACCAGCCATGATGATCTGACATTGGGCTCAAAAAGCAACCTTTTGATCTTAACCTCATTTCTCGTAGACGTTCTCTTACTTGAATAAAAATATACTCGTCAACTGACTTGACTTTTCCCATCTACTTCCTGGTTATAAGTCTCGATTCAAAATTATGCAGACTTTCTGGCTAATACATCAGTTACCTGTGAGTTTGGTTAATAGGACTCAAGACCATAAAATTGCTAAGGGAAATGATAATAAAGGCAAATGCTTATAGAGCACATAATAGATACATGGCACTCTTATAAGCACTTTATGTATTAATCCAAATGACAGACCATTGAGGTCTCCATTTTACTGATGGGGAAACTGAGGCACAGAGCTATTTAGTAATTTGTCCATAATCAAAAGAAGTGAGTGTCAGAATCAGGAGTTGAATGTAGGCATTTGGTTCCCGGCGTCCTAACCACCATCATATGTACTGGCTCCTAACTGGTAAGTTCCAGGGAGAATGAGACCCTGGACCCTTGGACCCAACTAAATGCAGAGAACCTGGAAGATTCCATCTAAACCAGCGGTTCTCAACCTTTCACAGGGGTCGCCTAAGACCATCAGAAAACACATATTTTCGATGGTCGTAGGAACCGAGGCACTGCTCCTCTATCCGTCTCCAGGCCCCCGTGCAGATACACCCACATACGAGTACCCGGCGACCCCTGTGAGAGGGTCGTTCGACCCCCACAGGCGTCGCGACCAACAGGTTGAGAAACACAGATCTAAACCAACCACAGGCTTTCTGAGCGTCCCAGAAGGGAATGTAACAGAGGCTTTCCTAGGGCCTGTAAGAGCCTCCTTCCAACTTTGAATTTCTGCCATTCCTGCTCCTGAAGCTCTCTGCCCTCGCCACTTTCTCTGGTTTCTGGAGGTGACTGTGAGTATTCTGGCCCCAGATATCTGCTTACAGGTGCAGAGGCTTGGCCTGCACCCTGAGCACACATGGCCAGCTCCCTGCCCAACTAAAGGACCCTTTATGGATACCTCCAGAGAATGTCTTTTGAGTATCTTCTTGCCCCAGATTATCCTAATAATGCCTTATTTTCCCACTTCACTGGATACTTCTTGTCTGGGGCTAGACCACTAAAAGATTAATAAAAAGTGAACTCCTGGGCCGGCTGAGTGGCGCATTGGTTAAGAGCTGGCTTGGGACGCCAGAGGGCCCCGGTTCGGATCCCACATATGAGGGCCAGTGACACTGCCCTCTACAGCTAAGATGCTGAAAAACAGCTCAACCTGGAGCTAGGCTGCCTTGAGTCGCCAGTGACGGTGTAGGCTGCAGCCCCTGCTGTAGTGGGTTGCCACGGGATACCGTGTGTAGCCAGCAGCCAGCGTGAGCAGCCAGTAGCCGCTTTGAGCGGCTTTCCAGAAGCCGGTGACTGATCTGCCTCGCCCGGAAGAGCGCAATGATGGTACCAACTTGGGCCAGTGAAGCAACGTCCTCTACAACTAGACAGAAGAACAAAAGGACAGCAACTTGTCTGTTCCCCTTCCCCCAATTCTCCAGCGTTGTTCCCATCCCCCAATTCCCCAATAAAAATCTTTAAAAAAAAAAAAGAAGCGAACTCCTTAGAGGCAGTAGCTAAAATAAAAAGTTATTTCTCCCAAGACTCCTCTCCTTGGCTCTTCAATACTTTAAGAGATGACAGGCTTCTGTGTTCCCCCCTCGGTCCTCAGAGGGGTGCTCTGTGAGCTGCTCTCAGGGAGCTTCCACGTCAAACCTCGGAGCTGGAAAAAAGATGACAAGGCACCTTCCAGGGTTACAGAGAGGCCTCACTGAGGTACAGTAACTTCCGAGGCAGAGGGAAGGTTTGATGTTCCCCGGCATGTTCATATGTGTGCTGCCTCAGGCTGGCTTTCCGTACTGTGGGTTTAATGGGGCTCTGGCTATATTGGAAAGCTCCCCGGATCAGGAGCAAGAGACAGCTGGGTTTCCCCCCATTGCCCTAGAGAAAGCTGGCTCTTCTGCCAAAGGCATGGCAGCAGCACATCCCCTCCTGGTGTAGCCTGGGCAGCTCCATCTAGTTCTTCAAGCAGCAGTGTCATTGTTATAAAAGGCTGGGGCCATGGGGTTTCCAAAACACCTCAAATTTCGATGATTTTGCTGACAGTAGAGAATGCGTGTAGAGACTTTTCATTGTTTGTATTATTGCACTTAAAAAAAAAAACAACCCTCTCAAACTGTGAGTTTAGTCTTGACACATGATTCCTTTAAGGCAAATACACAACAGCAATTCATTTTTGGAGATGGCATCTTTAGAGGACATGATGACCGAATAGAATGAGCATTTGCATTTTTGTCTCAAGACCCGACTAACGAGCCTGAGGCATGGATACCTATGACCCTGATGGTTGGCAGGAATCAATATGGGTTAACATCCACTTCTCCCTACAGTTCATGGATAAGTAACCCCAGCTTTCAAGGACTCAATTTACAGCATCCTTAAGCCATTCCTCTAGCAACCTCAAAGCTTCTGGGAGCTTAAAAAAAACTGTTTCCATGAACACAAGTTTGGAAATCTGCCTACCCTCCAAGTTGATGTCTAAGGGATCGATGGCCCCCTAACATGGGCAGCTGGTGTTCCTGACAGCCCGCGTGGTGGTAACGTCACAGCCGTCGTTGTGATGCGAGAATAGGAAAAGCCACAAAGAACACAGGGCAGTGAGATTCAGAACGCTGTTTGCATTTTCAGCATCTAAAATGTGCAAAGTGGCCTTGCAAACGGCAGCCTCTTTTATTTTGAAACTTTGGAATCCTGTTCAGCACTTCAACCCTGTGGTTGCTGAGGGTCAGGGGAATTTTTTCCTGTCAGTATTGACAGTTAGCTTAATTCTTATTCTTCCAAATTGACTGGCTGTGTCTTGATTATTAAAAAAAAAAAAGAATAAAGTTAAAATAAAAAGACATGAAAGGCATGGTAAGGTTTAAGGGCATCTTGCCTGAACTAAACTGAAGCTGAAGGCATACGTTTTACTTATTTCATTCCTCTGTTGTTTCTATTTTTGGTTTGGATACATGTCCCTGCTTGCGATGCTGTGGAGTCATTGGTTCATAAAAATTTCGGAGGAAAGGGTCCTAGAACACCACTGGCAGCATCCCCAGTGGGGAGATATTGCCTGTCAAACCCTGGACAGGACCTCCAGCAATGGAGAGGCTACTGCTTTACAAGGCAGCAGCCTCTGTTTTAGGACATTTTAACTCCAGGCAGACCTCGTTTTATTGCACTTTGTTTTATTGCACTTCATAAATGTTTTGTTTTTTTACAAATTCAAGTCAAGACCCTCCACCAGCATAACGACCACGACTCACATTATTGCGATGCACGCTTCATCACGGTGATCTGGAACCAAACCCACAATTTTTCCCAGGTGTGCCTGTATTCAGAAAGTCTTTCTAATGTTGGAATCTCTTGCTTTGTAAAGCTCTCCCGTTGGTACTATGTAAACGTATTTCCCCTTATAAACATGTATAAGATGCACCCTGTTTCGAAAAATGTGGGGTCTGAAAACTGGGTGCATCATATACAGTGGTTGTAGATTTTTTTTTAACTTGCGTTTCCTGCTTTTTTTGCGCTTGTTTCTGCACTCATACAACCACTGTATAAGACACACCCAGGTTTTAGGCCCCAAATTTTTCAAAAAAGGGTGCACCTTATACATGGGGAAATACGGTAATAATGCTGATGGTGACAGAGCATTTCATTGAGTCCTTGGTACAGGTCAAGTACTAATGCTTAGGACTTGATGTATCACCTCATTTAATCTTGGCAAAACTTTTTCAAGGTAAGCAATAATATCCCTATTTTATGGAGAAGAGAACTGAGAGGCAAACAGGAGAGTATGGCCTCCATATCACATGTCTGCCCTAGCTGAATTTGTGTTCAAACTTCACAGGCTCTCCCTCCCCCATGTACACAACCTCTGCCAATTTACAGCCGCTCCAAGCTCTACTTTTTTACTTTATTATTATTATTATTATTTTTTTTTATTTATTTATTTTTAAGCTGAGCCATCCTGCCACCTGTTGGCAGCTCAGTGGCGGCTCAGCTCGGGCCGGGACTCGAACCGCTGTGGCTCAGAGCTCAAACTCGTGAGTGAGCTCTTAACCAACTGAGCCACTCGGCCGGCCCTTACTTTATTATTTTTTAATGCGAAGGATGCCACATAGGACATGGTTAAGAGGGGCCAGACTGTCTTGGTTTCTCCACTTAGCAGCGGTGTTACCTTGGCAATTTAACTTAATCTGTCTGTGTCTCAGTTTCACTTTTTAAATGGTATCATAATGGTGCTTACCTCATTGGGCTGTGAAAACTGAATTAATTAGTGCTTGTAAGCACTTAGCACAGAGCGTGGCATGCAGCAAGTGTTTAATAAATGTCATTGTGCCCCAGCTTTGTTGTTGCTGTTCCATGCAAACTGGATCCAGATGATAGACAAACATATTTAACTGTGGGTCCACATTTAACTAGAGCAAATTCAACCATATGCATCTCTCTTCTGTGTGATTAAAAATACTGTAAAGTTATATTTTGCATGTCGTGTTCTCTCTGTTATGCAATACCCATAGTTTTAAATATTGCAGAGTTCTCAATATGTGTTACTGTATTGGGTTGATTACATAAAAATATGTGTACTATATTTTATGCGACTTTAAAGAATTTTCAAGGGAAATAGTAACTACCTTCTCCATAATTTTTGCCTTTCTGGCTGACTTCAGAGCCTAGCCCCTTTTCAGTTTTAACTGAGCCTATGTAGAGAGGTCTGTGACGAACCACTGGAACCCTCCATCCCGCCCCCTACAGGTGACTGCTTCCCCACTGTCTGCTCCTCACACCCCGTGGAGCCCACGTAGCAGGAAGTGTGATAGGACCACTAGCTGTCTTGATACAGGGAGGCAGATGTGTCTCATGTCCTCTGGGTCTTTGAGTGCCAGCCGTGCCCCCATTGTGTTAGAAACCGCTGACCAGGAAGCATCAGCCAAAGGAAAGGCGCGTGCCCAAATAATTCGAACACAGTGCAGTGAGGTAAACACATTCCCGACTAGCCTTCAATGCAGTGGGCGCCCAGACATGGACTTCTCAGGGAAGGCTGCAGGGGAGGAGGTGTTTGAAGGGGTGATGAGAGTTGGTAGCAGCAGCTGAGAGGGTGTTTTGAGAAGGAAAGGCCTGTAGCAAGCCCGAGAGCTCAGAAGGGTATTTGGGGGTGAGCGCAGGGTCTGATGGGAGGCTGGGAGGGAAGAGGCAGACTGGGACAGGGTGAGATGCTCTCAGGCCAAAGATTGGGGGCCACACATAGCTTTAAGCAGAAGGAATCAATTCACTGTTTTTCAGTTTTGATTGAGGCTCTTCAGTTTTTGTAGTCTGTTTCAGTATAAATATGGAAATATATTGAGTAGTCGGTTCTGTCAAGTATAGTTCTCAGAAAGAATTGTTCAAGGTCTTTGCCCTATTTGTAAATGGGAACGTCTGAGGAAAATTGTTTGTGTGTGTATGTGTGTGTGTGTGTGTGTGTGTGTATATATAAAGTATAGTTAAAAGTTGTTACGGAAATAAGAAGAAATGAAATTAGTTTTCATGTTAGGGAAGTTCTGCAAACTTAAATGTTTAAGGTAAGCACACTTAAACATTGTATTTCTTATAGAATGCTTCAAAGTTGAGTGAATAACAAGACTTTAATTATCTTGCTAAGTAATTTCATTATTACCCTTTAATGATGCTTCCAGTTCTCCAGACACTGTTCTAAACACTTTACATGCATTAGCTCATTTAATCCGCACACCAGCCTCTCAGGTAACTACAATTTTTACTCCCCATTCACAGAAAAACCCAAAGTACAAAGAAGTCAACTCTCTCTCTCTCTGTCTTTTTTTTAAAAAAGATTTTATTGGAGAATTAGGGGAAGGGAACAGACAAGTTGCTGTCCTTTGGTTCTTCAGTCTAGAAGACTGACGTCGCTTCACTGGCCCATGTTGGTATTATCATTGCGCTCTTCCTGGGTGAGGAAGATCGGTTGCTGGCCACTGGACGGCTGCTCATGGCAGGTAGCTCTTGGCAGCTCACGCTGGGTGCCGGCCATTCTTGGTAGCTTCATGGCAGCCCACTGCAGCCTACACCATCGCTGGCGACTTACGGCAGCCCAGCTCCAGGTCGAGCTGTTGTTCATCATCTTAGCTGTAGAGGGCGCAGCATCACTGGCTCATGTGGGATCTGAACCGGGGCCCTGCTTCTCAGAGCTGGCGTCCCAAGCCAGCTCTTAACCAATGCGCCACTCAGCAGGCCCAAGAAGCCAACTCTATTGATGGAGGCTCCTCAGGGAAGGAGTGGAGGAAGAGGGTGGGAGCCCAGGCAGTGTGCCCCAGTCCACACTCATAGCCACTGAGACACATGACACCCACTTCAGTGATATTTGTTAAGTAAACAGCCTGTGTGTGTTTGGGGGTGGGGCAGGTGAGGGCAGAACATTTAGCTCTGGCATTGCTTTCTCAGTATTTGTTCGTGTACTAGTCATCTTTACTACGGGCGTCTCATAAGCAAGGTGTGGTAGATTTCTTTTTTTCCCCTCTAGGACACACTTGGCTAGTGGGATTTGGAATAAAATTATTAGTGGAAAATGCATTTATGCTTTGTAGTAAAATTACTAATGCACCAAAGGAAACATGATTTTTTAAGCCCTCTCGCTAATTAACTGGTGCTATTATGCTATTTGGAAATGTTTTGTTTTTTCACAATGACCAAAGCAATGTGTGTCCAGAGAAGACAAATTAGAAAGAGTATGTGAACAAAAAGAGGAAAACACTCATAATACCACATCCCAGAAATCCCCACACTTCACGTTGACATCTTTATTGTTAAATATTACCAGTCATTTTTCTTTTTCCCAGAGTACATTAATTGGCATCGGCTTTTCACAGGAATGGGAGAAGCCACCAGTGTGACAGGCAGATATAGGTGCTTTCCTGGCCGGAAAATGAGCCCACAGCTTGGCATTTGTATTTCCTGTTTCTGGGAGAGCTGTGCATTAACTTCAAAGAAAAAAGTAATTTCCTATCCCACCTGGGTCTGGTTTCTGACCCTGGGGACCAAATGTCAGGGGCCTCGAGGGGCGCACACACACTTCCTTCAGCTTTTCTAGGTGCTGAGGTTGCTGCTGCGTTATTTTCACTCCTGCAGATTGCATGTCTCTGATTTACCAGCGATAAAAATTATCGAACAGTCAGAGAGACAGAAATGAGACAAAAATACTGGTGTCGCTGAAATGCTATTCCCACTGGCATATCCTTGGAATCCTATAGTGCCTTTTCAAAATGGAACATGAAGCCATATGTGTTTTTCAAACCATTAATTTTATTGCATAACATCAGTAATTGGATTAGAGCAGTTTATCTGTATTTATTTTGAAATAACAGTCCCAACTTTTCTTTTTAACTCCTACCTCTTCGACAAGGTCTAGGGTGGAATGCCTGACCCTAATGGATTTGATGTATCTCTTTGAATATATGGGCATCCTCTTAAAATTTGTCACTCTGTGTGTGCGTGAGCGAGAGCGAGAGCGAGAGCAAGAGAGAGAGAGAGAGAGAGAGAGAGAGAGAGAGAGAGAGAGAGAGAGAGAATGAATGTGTGTTTTAATTTACGTGAATGGTATTCTTCTATAGATTCCATTGTGTTTTTTACCATTTTCAGTTCATACTGTTTCTGACATCTGGCCATGCTACTATATTTCATTTCAGTTCATTGTTTTTAGTTGCTTCCACCCCATTTTACTCTTCATCTCCCTAGTGTTGGTGTATCTGGGGGCCCCGCTCTTTTGCCTCCATAAACACCCTGTGTGAACCCCTTCCTGGACGTGTGAGGAATTTCCTGGGGCCTGATATTCAAGAGAAGGCACATGTATACGTCATCTCATTAAGGACTGCCAGGTTGTTTTATTTTTTTAGTGAGCTATTTATTGAGCGCTTTCTATATGCATCACATTCTGCTTGGTGTTGAGAAGAATTTATGAGAGAAAAGCAGAGAGCTGTTCTCAAGAAGTGGAAAGTTCATGTGGAAAGGAAATAACAATAAAGATTGTACATGAGTAGGAATAAGAATAGTTATCATTTATTGATAATTTGTTATGTGTCAGGCATTTACATGCATCATCTTAGCCCTCATAACCCTGTGAGGGCATATTATTCACTCCATTTTACTGTTAAAGAAAAGGCAGTTCAGAGTGGCTAAGTAAATTGCCCAAGGATGCACAGCAAGGATGCTGGGAGTGCCAGGGTTTAAATCCAGGTCTCTTACTGCAGTCTGTGCTCTCATTACTATTAGTACTACCTCACAAGATGAAATTTTGATTTTTTAAAAGAAGCTATTGAGTTTTGGCATATAGCAGGTGCTTAGTAAATGCTTCTGAATTATTAATTGAATGAACAATGGCTAATTTTTCTGAGTAATATCTGCTAAGCTTTGTTTAAGTACTTAATATCTAGTAAACTCTTCCATCTTACAGTAATCTTAGGAGGTTGATGTTATTACTATTATCTCTGTTTTGCTTCCAAGGAAACTAAGGCATAGAGAGGATGAACAACTTGACCAAATTGCACAGAGCTGGATTTTAAAAAAAAGTAAACATCTATTTTGAGA
Source organism: Hipposideros armiger (assembly GCF_001890085.2). Taxonomy (NCBI): domain Eukaryota; kingdom Metazoa; phylum Chordata; class Mammalia; order Chiroptera; family Hipposideridae; genus Hipposideros; species Hipposideros armiger. The sequence goes on along the minus strand of NW_017731621.1, from coordinate 263,050 downwards.
CGATTCATTTGCAATTATAAGAAATAATACAGAGAGATCCCACTTAACCCAGTTTCCCCCAATGGTAGCATCTTGCAAAACTGCAGTAAAATATCACAATCAGGATACTGACATCCATACAGTGAACATACAGAAGGCTTCCAGGACCTCAGGTTGCCCTTGGATACCGCATCCTCTTCTCTTTGCTCCCATCCCCTGCTTCATCCCTGGCAACATGGAATACGTCCTCTATTTCTGTAGTTTTATCATGTCAAGGATGTTATAGAAATTATACATATAATTAACATGTATTTATATATATATACATTAACATTATAATATGACACACACATATGTAACCTTTTGGGATTTTCTTTGTCACTCAGCATTCTCTGGAAGTTCTCCCAGGTTGTCACATAGATGAACAATTCGTGCCATTTTGTGTCTGAGAATTATTCCATGGTATGGGTGTACCACAGTTTGTTTAACCATTCACCAGTTGAAAGGACACCTGGGTTGTTTTTTATTTATTTGTTTATTTATTTATTTATTTGGGAATCGGAGAAGGGAAACAGACAAGTTGCTGTCCTTTTGTTCTTCAGTCTAGTTGTGGAGGACGTCCCTTCGCTGGCCCATGTTGGTATTATCATTGCGCTCTTCCCGAGAGAGGCAGTCACTCGCTGGCTGTTCGATGGCTGCCCCGAACCGGCCCCAGCAGGTTTATTTTTAATAGTTAAAAATTGGAGGGCTGGCTGAGTGGTACATTGGTTAAGAGCTGGCTTGGGACGCCAGCTCTGAGCAGCAGGGCCCGGTTCGGTCTCACATGGGGGCCAGTGACACTGCCCTCTACAGCTAAGATGGTGAACAACAGCTCGACCTGGAGCTGGGCTGCCGTTGAGTCCCCTGCGATGGCGTAGGCTGCAGTGAAGCTGCAGTGGGCCGCTGTGAGCTACCGTGAGTGGCTGGCAGCCGATGTGAGTGGCGGGCAGCCGGCGTGAGCTGCCAAGAGCCGCATGAGCAGCTGTCCAGTGGCCGGCAACCCATCTGCCTCACCTGGGAAGAGCGCAATGATCACAATACCAACATGGGCCAGTGAAACGACGTCCTCCACAACTAGACTGAAGAACAAAAGGACAGCAACTTGTCTGTTCCCCTTCCCCCGATTCCCCAGCACTGTTCCCCTCCCCCAATTCCCCAATAAAATCTTAAAATAAAATAATAATAAACCTGCTGTACAGGTTTTGGAGTGAACATAAAATTTTATTTCTCTGTGATAAAGACTCAGGAGTTCAATTGCTGGATTTTGTGGTGGTTACATATTTAGTTTTTTAAAAGAAACTGCCAAACTGTTGCCCAGCACAGCTGTGCCATTTCATAATCCCACCAGCAATGTGTAAGTGCCCCAGTTTCTCTGCATTGTTACCTGCATTTGATGTTGTTACTAATTTTTTTTTTCGTATTTTAGCCATTCTGATAGGTGTGTAGTGGTATCTTACTGTAGTTTTAATTTGCATTTCCCTAGTGACCAGCATTGTTGAACATCTCTTTATGTGTTTATTTGGCATTTGTTTATCTTCTTTCTTTGGTGAAATGTTTCTTCCTTCCCATATTCTAGTTGGATTAGTTGCTTTTTCACTGTTGAAATTTGAAAGTTCTTTATATATTTCAAGTATACAGTACATAGCCCAAGTATAGTAGTTCTTTGTTGGATATGTGGTTTGTAAATATTGCCTGTCTCCATAGCTTGTTTTTTCATCCTGTTAATAAGGCCTTTCACAAGGCAAAAGTTTTTAATTCTGATGATGTCTAATTTATCTGTTCTTTTTTTTGTTAATAGATCATGCTTTTGGTATGTCAAGTCTAAAACCTCTTCGCCTAGCCTTAGAGCCTGAAGATTTTCTCCTATGTTTTTTCCTCCTTAAAGTTTTATAATTTAAACTTTTCCATTTAACTCCATGATCCATTTTGTGTTAATTTTTATATAAGGTTGAGACTTAAGACAAGGCTTTTTTGTTGTTGTTGCTGTCTGTTGCTTCAGTTCTTTGCCTTTTGCTCCAGTTGTTTCAGCACTGTATGTTTAAAAGGCTAGCTTTCTCCTCTGAACTGCTTTTGCACTTTTATCAGAAATCAGCTGGGCATGTATGTGTGGATTTGTTTCTGCATTCTCTGTTCTGTTTCATTGATCTATGTGTCTATCGACCTAACAGTACCTAGATACTGTTTTGATTGCTGTAGCTAGATGTTAAGTCTTAAAATCAAGTAGTGTTATTCTTCCCACTTTACTCTTCTTTTTCAATTATTTTAGTTAAATTCTAGTTTATTTGCTGCTATAAAAAATCTTGCTGTGATTTTGGTAGGCACTGTGTTAATTTGTATATCAATTTGGGGAGAGTTAACGTCTTTACTAATTGAGTTTGCCTATCCACGAACATGGTATGTCTGTCTATTCCTTTAATCAGAATTGCGTAGTTTTCATTATTCAAGTCCTGCAAATGTTTTGTTAGATTTACACTTAAGTATTTTTCTTTTTAGGGGTTGTAAATGGTATTATATTTTACATATTGATGCCCTTGTGCTCACTGCTAGTATTTAGGACTACAGGTGATGTTTGCAGATTTTTCTTTTATCCTGAGACCATGCTGAACTCACTTATTAGTTCCAGAAGTTTTTTATTGGACATTGTTGTATCATTTTAAGAGACTGTGGATCTCACTTCCGTCTTTTATCTTAGATGGCTTTGCTGACATTGCTTTAGCAGGACAAGGGAGTGGGTGCTGCCTAATTCCTGCCAGCTGGAGGGAGGAGTGTGGGTTCCCCACTAGGCCTCCTTTGACACCTGGTGGGGAGGGGTGGCTGCACTTACTGCCAGGCAGGACGAGATGTATGGTCTTCCCCGACACCAAGGTGAGGGGGGGTGGTGGTTGTGTCAGGCCTTGTTACTAGCCTATGGGACCTCTTTGACACACCTGGTGCAGGTGTCTGGACACCTTGGTGTAGCCTTGCAAAGGTGGAAGTCCAGGTTCCCCACTTGGCCTTTGATAGTGTGGTTGATAACTGGCCACAATTTTTTTTCTGTGCTGTTTGGCTGGAGCCAAGTGGTTACTGTCTAACCGTTTTCTCTTGCTAGCTTGCCCCTTTCCTGGCCTTTTGGCTGGAGGGAAAGCAGGCTTTGGTTGGGGCTTTTTTTGTCTGCACCCATTGGCATTTCCAGGTTGTCACCCACCTTTCCAGCTCCAAATGCGGGATATATGAGGCATAAAGAAAAACCAGGGCGCTCACCACCATGTCATTCCTTGGATCCCGGGTGCCTAGCCAGCCTGCTTTCTTCCCTCCATCTTGCAGCATCTTCTTATGTTCGCTTTACATCTGATGTCCAGGGTTTTCTGTTGTACTTGGCAGGAGGGACAGGCAAGAGTATGTCTGTCTACCTCTTCTTCCTGCAAGTGGAGGTGGAGAATGGATTTTGACCCCCAGCAGTTTGGTGTCTAGGTGCTTGTAGTTAACCAGCCTGCTCTAGGCCCTCCAGAAGAAGAAAGAAAGGATAGAGAAGTGTGGCTGGAGTGGTCAGGGAGACATCTGTAAAATCAGTCAAACTTGAATTGGTCAGAAAACTTAGGTGTTGAAACGCTGAGAAAGAAGGTCTTTTTTTTTTCTTGCTGAAATAGGCCAAGTTGAGGGTAGGAAGTCAGAGTAGGGTGTGTTTGAAAGAGCAGGAAGGACCCTGGCCCACAGCAGTGAGGGCTGTGTGGGGAGCAGGCACCATCGGGGTGCTCCAGCAGGCTGGAGTCTTCCTTGCGTTTGGGGTGAGGAACCCAAGATGGGAATGGCCAGAATGTCTCTCCCTCCCTCCCTTTTATACAGGGGGGCCTATCTTACTTAGCAAACCAACTCTGTTCTTAATCTCAGTGAGGCCAATGGAGTTGTTAGTGAATAAATCCTGCTGAGAGGAGAGAGGTGGCTCCTTCCTATTTATCGTGAACTCCTTTAATTTCTCCATCATACTCCTTTTATGGTTGTTGTGAAAATTAAATGGCGTACCCGGTAAAGCCTCCAGGACCATGCCTACTACGCATGCCCACTGTCCCCGGATGGCAGAACATTCGTTCCCTTCTCCCTGCGTCTCCCTGCGTGCCCCTGTATGCTCTGCCTCGACTCTCAGGCTCTCACCTCATAGAAATCTGTGAAAGACTTGCTTTTTATTTATTTTTTATTTATTATTATTATTATTTTTGGCCACCAAAAGAAGGGTTTATTCAGGGGGGAAAAACAGAACCAAACCACCACAGTAGCACAGGAACACAGAAACTACAGCCGGCTACTGGGTGCCAAAGAAGAGACTTGCTTTTTAAATGCTTGTATGTGGTCAGTGAGATTATAGGAGACTCCATAGATGTCTTCACTTGAGGTTTTAAAAGATTGGCTAGGATTACATGTGGGCATGCCTGGGACAAATGTGACATTACAGTAAACCCTGGGAGCTGGGACTCCTAGTAGAGGTTAGGCAGGTGCCATGCATTCACATAGCATTTGACCTGTAGGAACCTTGGATATCATCCACTTTAATGCCCTGTGCTCAATTTTTGCTGTTATATTGATTTTTAAAAATAGGATAATTAATATGTATTTATTATAATATGTCAAGTGACCGCAACCGCCGATCTTTTTACTGTCTCCATAGTTTTGCGTTCTCCAGAAGGTCATGTAGTTGGACTCACAGCATCCAGCCTTTCCAGATTGGCTTCTTTCACGTAGCAATATGCAATTAAGATTCCTCCATGTCTTTTTGTGGCTTATAGCTCATTTTTTCTGAACAATATCCCAGTGTCTGGATGTCCCACAGTTTATTTATCTATCTAGCCTCTCTGGCTTCAGAGTCCATGCCCTTGGTTACTGTACTTTGCTGCTTGAGATCAGCCTCTGTATGGTCAAACATTTTTGGTAGCTGCATACTTGTTAATTGTGAGATGTTCAGATCCTTTGCCCCACCATTCAGAGGCCGTCATAATTGTTCCCCAATTTACATTTTCTTGCCTTATCTCCTGGAAAATAGCCTCGAGTGCTGCTCTTTTAGCCCTTTGTGCCTTAAATGCCGATTATGGAGTATGGGGTCCACGTCTCCATGTTCTACCTACATGTTTGATTAGGCTGCATGCCATGGACTATTAAGCATATGCTACAGTTGCTTGTTCTCACCAACCGTCGTTAAAGAACTAGAGTGAGGCACAAGCCCGGGACAGCTTTTGTTGGAAGAAATGAAACACAGGGTAGCTAGTGTGGACTCATCTAGACCCTGGTGGAAAGGCCCCATACAGTCCCACTCTCCTGCCTTCTTTCTGTGAGTCTGGGCTCTTTCTTCTCGTTTGGAGTGAATTGATCTTTCTGTTCTGAGAAAAGAGCTTCCCATACAAAATCCTATGCTGGTTTCTTTCCAGGAATATTAGAATGTTTTCATATATATATATATATATATATATATACATACATACATATATATATATATATATACACACACACATATATATATATATACATACATATATACATATATATATACATATATATATATGCATATATATATATATGTATATATATATGTTTTAAAGATTTTATTGGGGAATTGGGGGGAGGGGAACAGTCAAGTTGCTGTCCTTTTGTTCTTCAGTCTAGTTGTAGAGGACGTTGCTTCACTGGCCCATGCTGGTATTATCATTGCGCTCTTCCCGGGTGAGGCAGATTGGTTGCCTCACAGCGGCTCACAGCGGCTCATGACAGCTCACACCAGCTGCCAGCCACTCATGGTAGCTTAAGGGAGCCCACTGCAGCTCCAGTGCAGCCTATGCCATCGCAGGCGACTCACGGCAACCCAGCTCCAGGTCAAGCTGTTGTTCACCGTCTTAGCTGTAGAGGGCGCAGCGTCACTGGCCCTAATATGAGATCCGAACTGGGACCCTGCTGCTCAGAGCTGGCATCCCAAGCCAACTCTTAACCAATGCACTACTCGGCCGGCCCTAGAATGTTTTCATATTTTGCATTGTCTTCCTAGAGCTTATTAAAGGCCAACATTCATAGTTAGAGAATAATTTCTTTGTCTTGAGCAACACTTCTTAACCGTAGGTGTAATTGAGGCAAATCTGCAGGCTCTCTTGCAGAGATTCTGGCTCAGTAAGCCTGGGTTGGGGTCCTGGAATTTGTATTTGTGGAAGTTCTCTACTCAATGCTGACACATTCCCCCATTTGAGCACCACTGGTGTTAGTTAGGCTGTTGCTCTGAAATGCATTTCACCTTGGAAAAGGTAATATGTTAAGTGTCATGCTCAGGGGTGCAATGCACTGTCCTGGTCTCACAGTACCTTACATTGAGTTTATTTTATTTAGTGTTATGGAGCCAAGATAAAATGATGGGCAATAAAGGTCTGTGCTTGAAAGAAAGAGTGATTTTAGTAGATGCTGAGTTCTTGTTTGTTAGTTTTTAAAAATCATACAACATATACTACTTTTCCGTATCATTTACCAGGGGATGTATTGTATTCTGGTTTCCAAAACTATAACTTTATGCAATAAACTCTGCGCTCCATTTGATGTTGTGAAAACATCTTGTTCCAAGGCATTGAAAGCCCAGGATGGCAATCAACATATCTCTATATAAATACAAAGAAAAACCAGTACAGAAAAGAGCTCAAGCTTTTTCCTTTCTTCCTCAAGTTGTGTGTGTTATTCCCCCCTGGAAGTCGTCATGTGGAGCAGTGTTAGAGGCCTTCTGGGAGGCTGTTAAGTGAAGGGCTCGTTGTGTGGGAAGAGCTTGATTATAGTCAACAAGTAAGATGGGCACATACTCGCCCCCTCTGGTTCTGTTTCAACCTCACTCTATTTTGCAGAAAAGTGCTAAATGATACCTCTTACAAGACCCAGACTTTTTAAAAAAATATCTTAGAGTTCCTGATTTTGTTAACGATATTCCATTTCTCTGGTTTGAACCAGAGTAATGTTAGTTGGCAGCGTGATCTAATGCGTGGGCTCTGGGTACAAAGGAGGTGGACGTCCACGGAGAGGGTTGTGAGTTCACGGTGTGGAAGATAGAAGGAGGTGGACAGAGGCAGGGCTGCATCACGTGTACTGGGGACCTATCTCTCAGACAGTGCGCTCACGCACTTGGGCAGAAGGGCATTCAGGCGCCCCCAGTGGGCTTTGATCTCGCTTTTGAATGTAGTTTGAACTAGATGACCTCGGAAGTTCTTTCCAGCCCTCAGGATGTAGCATTCCAACAAGTAAGCCAAAATTCCGTACCTTGATATGTGAAGCCATTTATCACCTGGTTACCTCTCACCTAACCATAACACGCCTTCTTGTCCCCAACATCCTCTCCTTGCTAGTGAGTTCATTTCTGCCTCTGGACCTTCTCTCTTGCTTTCCCCCCCGTGAACCCTGGCCATTCCCTGTCTCGACATCACATACACCACGACCGTGTGTAGGACCCTTCTCTTCTTTTCTTACCAGCATTCTGCCCAGTGAGGTTTACTGTCTTCATCTTACCAATGAGCTTTCCCTGATGACCTGAGCATACTCCTGTATCTCTCTTCTTTGAGACCCACTTCTTGCACGACACTTAATAAGGGCTATTATTAGGGTGAGAAGCAATAAAGTCTTCAGAGGTTATACCTAAGGATAAGTGGATGATGGAGGGGGAACCATGAGGATGCAATACCAGGGATGAAGCAGGCTCTCATCAAAGTGAAAATTCCTTGAGAGTAAGAAACCTCATAATCTTCAGGAGTCCTTCTCAGTACTTGACGATTCATTATCTTACAACATAAACCAAACAAGAAAGGGGAACTGTTCTGAGTGCAGTCAAGGCTTTATTTTGAAAGCATGTAGTGATGTAAGCCTCCAGAGACCAGTGCAGACCCTCCAAAGCCATGTCCTGCACAGTGATTTTTGGGTGTGTGCATTTGTCATTAAACTTGATAGAGGACCTGGGAGTAGGGTCTTTAAGGAGGGTGGCGAGTTTTAGTAAAAAAGGTTTCCATCTATTGAGTGTGGCCTTGAAAAGTGGAGTTGAAAAGTACGTCATTGTTCAGGGACCATCATCCAAAATCAGGAACAATTCAGATTATGTGCTGGGAAGAAAGTAATGTTATAGGACAGGAGAGAATGGCATGAGGGTGCTCGTTTGCCACTCTGAAAGTTTATCCAGGAGGATACAAACATTGCGAGAGCAGAAACTGTTTTCGTCTCTATCCCCAACCCCAGCGGGCAGGAGGTGCTCAAGTAAATACTTGTTGAATAAACGAGTAAATGAATAAAAGCTCTAAAACACTATACTAAGGTTGGTTGTCGCCAGTCTAGCTAAACTGGCCCTTCGCTGTCCTGTGTGATGCCCCTGAACTTCTGGCTGACAGATGAGGTCTCTATTTGGTCAAGGTCACACTGAACTCTTATTTCAGGCTTCTCTGTGGTTTGCAGATTTTGTGGCTGAGATTCACCTCCCTCCTGAAAGTACCTGTCCTCACTTCCTTCCCCGTTTTGCACATCGCTATTTCAGATAGGGTATCAGAGAATGTCACGTTTTTGAGCAGTAACAGAAAGTGTGATGAGCTGGCCATACAGAATCTGGGGACAAGACTTCAGGCAATAGGGAAAATAGGAAAGTGGAAGCCCCAAGGAGGCGATAACCTTGGACTGTTGGAGAAGAACAGGAAGACCCATGTGGCTGGAGTAGAGTGAGTGGAGTGGCCGGAAAGGCTGTTTAGGACCAGATCCTGTGGGGCTTTGCAGCCCATGCTAAGGAGACTGGATTGTATCCTAATTGCACAGGGAGACTGTTGAGGGCTAGTATATGATGTAAGTGCTTCCCCATGTATTCAAACCTCACAGCAACCTGCACTAAGTCAGTCAGATGTAGTTATTCCCATTTTAGAGATGAAGGAAATGAAACTCTGATTTAGTTTGAAGGCTGGAATCCAGACCTGCTGATGGCCATTGGGCTGTCTCATGCTTGATCTAACAGGTATGGTGTCTCCCAATTTGTGGGTCTTCCCTAGCGTGGCCCCAAGAGCCTGTCCCATAGAGAGTCAGCTGTGCCCTGCTCTGACCGGTAAAAAGGCAGCTCCTACACGTTAGGAGCTGAGCATGAGCTAAGAAGCCCTTCTTCATTTTTGTGATTGGTCCCATCCCTGGAGTGGCATACTCAGTTTGGTTGCCACACTTTGGGAGAAAGTGGGGGAAATTGGAGAGGCACCAAAGAGGAACACGAAAATAGGTAAAAGAATGCATTTGTGGTCTTACAGGAGAAGGTTAATGGACTTGAGTGGTTTGTAATTTTTTCCCCATGAGAAGCAACAGCAAAAGGTGAAGCAACAACTGGTCCTCAAATAACTGAGATTTCTGGCCAGTGACTTGCATCTCCACAGAAGGTTATACTGGAGAAGGTGAGGTTCAATTGGAGCATTATAGAGCAGTCGGCATAATGAGCTCACGAACAGTAAGCATCATGAGATCCCCACTCAGAAACCTGGTCCCAAGGACTGTGTAAAAATCGAAGTGTTATTCTTCTGGAAAGGTTAGGCACAGGCTTTCATTGGGGAAGCTCTGACCTGTTACAGTCACTTGACTTTCTGAGCTTGTGGTCTGGGTAAGTTTGAAGGCTTCGCAGTAAGAATACTTCTGAGGTTTGGGAGAACATGACCTTGGACAGAGCATTCCTTCTGGGCTCTCGGTGGTGCTGAGAACTGGGGATGCTGGAGACACTGGTGAGGGTGTCGGGTGGCTTCCGGGGCCCACTCAGAGGACCTTTCTGTTGGTTTCTTGAAGATTGACTTTCAACCCCATCATGGTGGGACACAGTTGTTTGCCACGTCACTAGAGTAATTCCTTCTCAGTTCCTTGTGCGTTAGCATCCGTTAGCATCCCCCTTTGTCACCTGCACCTTATTCTTCTCAAGCCGCACAGCATAGAATGTGCAGTGTTTCATTTGGGAGAGGAAAAGTAAAACATTACTGAGAAAACCCATCTGCTCGGTTGGGAGATACCTCGAAACAGACAGATGCCCCCATGTACCCTCCAGCAGCTGTTTTCAGCCATAAGACAGCCCCCTGTGACCATCCTATTGCCGTACCAATAGACACTGGTTCTACAGGGACACACACGGGGTGGGAGATTTCAAGGCTCCTCACAGCTCATGGTATGGGCACCACGGATCTCTTGTCCCCATCCCGCTGGTTCAGCAAATCTCTTTTCTTCCATAGCTTCTGTATAGGAGACACTGCCTAGCCCCCCGGGGCCACCAGACCCACCTTCCCACTGAGTGTCACCATGATCCTTGACTTTTTTTGCGGTGCTGTTTTATGTCCAACTAGTGTCTGGTGCTGTTGTTCTTCCTGTTAGCCCATTCCCTGTCATTTTCCCCGCCACTGGGAGGCAGCATCTCAGGGTTCCCTGGGGATGTCCTCATCATAACACAAGCCGGACATTTCAAGGTTGATGGTGGCCAGGATTCTGTCCATGTTCAGTGGGGCTTGGACAGCATAAGCAGGAGATTAGGATTTGTTTTGTTCAATTGTTCACTCGTTCGTTCGTTTGTTCATTCATTCGTTCATTCATTCATTCATTCAATCTTTAATTCCTTCAGGACATGCCACATGCTGTGCTAGGAGATAGGACATAATAGTAACAGACACTGTCTCCATTTTATTTTTAATTGGGGAATTGGGGGAGGGGAACAGTGTTGGGGAATTGCGGAAGGGGACCCACCAAGTTGTTGTTTAATCTTAGTTGTGGAAGCCTCCAGTTGCCATCTGGCTGCCCATCGGCAGCTCGTGGCCTCTAAGCTCAAGGTGCTGTGTTACAGTCTTAGTTGCGGGTGGGCTTAGCCACCATCCCATGCGGGAGTTGAACCAGCAGCCTTGTTAAGAACGCCACGCTCTATTTACTGAGCCATCCAGGTGGCAGCTCAGCTCAAGGGGCTGAGTTCAGTCTTAGTTGTGGGCGGGCGTAGCCCACCATCAAACAGACCGTCTTGTTGTTAGGAGCCCATGCTCTCACCAGCTGAGCCATCCTGCCACCTGTTAGCAGCTCAGTGGCAGCTCAGCTCAGACGCAGTGTCACTGGCCCATGTGGGAATCGAACCGGCGGCCCTGTTGCTTAGAGCTCACGCTCTTAAGCGAACTCTTAACCACTGAGCCACTTGGCCAGCCCGACACTGTCTCCATTTTGATGGAGTTACATTGGAGGGGGAAGGGTGCAGGAAGTAGATAATAAACCAGGTAGTTTCAGAAGTTGATACGCGCTATGAAGAATGTAAGCGAGGATAAGATGGTGTGAGGACAAGTGGTGGAGGAGTTAGATTGAGGGGTGGGGGAGGCCTCTCTGAGGGTTGTACACTAGAGGCCGCAGGTCCTAGCTGCTGACTGCTCAGGCATGGCGTGATCTGGCTGTGGCGGGCAGTGGCACTGAGAACCATGACGATCCGCGACTTCCGGCTCAGCTAAAGTCTTCCCTTTCCACTTCTCTCATGAAACTCACAGCCTCACTAAGTTGTTTGTTTTAATAAGGATAATCAGTGAAATATCTGAGTTAGTGCAAAGCTGTCAGATTTCAGCATTTGGAGTAGATGTAAATGTAAAGTTGTGTTTAACGACTAGTGGGTTATTGCGTTCCCTCTGAACCTATGGCATCTTGCAGGAGCATGGGGAGGAGGCCCTGCCCTCAAGGGCTCCTGTCTGTAGGGGTTGGGGGGAAAGAAATCCAGCTGAAAGGGAGGAGGGCCCAGGGGACCGTCCCAGGGATGGGAGAGGCCTAGCTGCATTCTCCATCTATTGGTGTACGTGGTTCTGCAAATGTCCATCATCAGTAGAAATGAGACCTCCATATTTTAATGTGGCAAAACTGATTTCGTTTATGAACATTAAATCTAAGTTAAAAGCAAGAACAATGATCTGTAGAACTAAGGCTTTTATCTCATAATGAGTAATCTTTTCTTCCTTCTAAGACTTGTGATTCCTGATAAAACCTGGTGTTTCCTTTTATATTTAAAGGATGCTCCACTGGACATTTTATTATTATAGTAACAGTTCATTATTGAAAAGGCCTATTTCAGTAATGAGAAATAATCCAGTAGGCTTGAAAGAAAACAAATCTATTCTTTTTTTTTTTTAAGATTTTATTGGAGAATTGGGGAAGGGGAACAGACAAGTTGCTGTCCTTTTGTTCTTCAGTCTAGTTTCTTCAGTCTAGTTGTAGAGGACACCGCTTCACTGGCCCATGTTGGTAATATGATCGTTGCGCTCTTCCCAGCTGAGGCAATTGGTCGCCGGCTATTGGACGGCCACTTACGGTGCCTAACAACAGCTCTCGCCAGCTACCGGCCGTTCACGGTAGCTCATGGCAGCCCACTGCAGCATGGGCTGCAGCTTATGCCGTCGCTGGCCACTCATGGCAGCCCAGCTCCAAGTCGAGCTCTTGTTCACCATCTTAGCTGTAGAGAGCTCAGTGTCACTGGCCCATGTGGGAACCGAACTGGCAGCCCTGCTGCTCAGAGCTCGCAGAGCTCGCACTCCCAAGCCAACTCTTAACCAACTGAGGCACTCGGCTGGCTCAAAACCAATCTATTCTTGATGGCTATTTCTCCATCCAGACATCTCAAATGCTTTCCAAATAGTCCTTGAAATATTTTTTTAATTGTGGTAAAAGACACATAACATCAAATTTATTATCTTAACCATGTTAAGTGTAAAATTCCATTGCTGTACAAACATCACTACCATCTCCAGAATTTTTTTCATCTTGTGAAAAGACCGGAGGTTTTAGAGCTTCTCTTGCGAAAAGCTGTATTTTCTTTAGCCAAGACAGTATATATTAAGTATTTTACGTATGCTATATGCAAAAATTATAATGTATATTCGATATATAATGAAATTTGTATCTGATTTAATTCTCACCATAATCTTATAAGGTGACTATTATATATACTGTTTTTACTGATGAGAAACCAGGCCGACAGGGCTTAAGTACCTTGTTTAAAGTTGTGCAGCCAGTAGGTGTTGGAGTGAGAATTTGTACCCAGCTTCCTCCAAAGCCAAGATTCCTTCTTTTGTTGCACAGTTCAGTTCAGTTCGAAATCTGAATTTTGGCGTCTTGCCTTCCTTCCGTCAGTCACTGTTTTTAGCATCCATCAGAGCACTGATCATATTTCCTCAGGATACTGGGCACGTTTCCTAATCAATACATATGAGGTTGGACAATTAAGTTCATGAACTTGTTGCAACGATGTTGCTAACCTTTTTTGATATCTGAGGGATTATTCATTATGAATTTGTACCAACTGGACAAGCAGTTAACCAAGTTTACTATTTGGAAGTGCCGAAAAAGCTGCGTAAAAAAGTTACATGACCTGAAGTTTCCAATAATTCATGGCTCCTGCATCACTACAATGCGCCAGTTCACTCGGCACTGTCTATGAGGGAGATTTTAGCCAGTAAACGAATATTGGAACACCCTCTCCACGCACCTAATCTGACCCCCAATGACTTCTCTCTTTACCCAAAGATAAGGGAAATATTAAAAGCAAGACATTTTGATGACATCCAAGACATCAAGGGTCATGTGACGACAGCTCTGATGGCCATTGCAGAAAAAGAGTTCCAAAATTGCTTTGAAGGGTGGACTACTAGGTGCTGGCTTCAGTGCATAGCTTCCCAAGGGGAATACTTCAAATGTGACCGTAGTGATATTCAGCAATGAGTTATGTAGCACTTTTTCTAGGATGCGTTCGTGACATTAATTGTCTGACCTTGTATGAGTGCCAACAACAATAGGCATCTGAAAAGCAGCTAAAGATCAAAACCATACTTTGTTTTTGAAGAGGATTTGGAGACTTACGTCCCTAAACTGAGACATCTGTATATACCTCTGTTTAGAATGTTCTTCCCTCTACAAAGTTGTGTGTTGGTTTTTAACTCAAAAAGGAGGAAGCAAATCTCCTCACTGTTATATGTCCCTTCCTGCCCATTGACGATGGCATTTGCATCTCTCGTTTATGAAAGCACATGGACATAGGACATAAGTTTCCGTCTTAATGTCACCATTGGCCGGCCCAGGTGTGGAGGGAGGAAGAGGCAATGTTAGCCCTGCAGAGGTCCAGGGACCATCCCAGTGTTGGTGCAACTGGACTTGCTGATATGTAGGTGCCCTCATTTGCGGGGGAGGCACGTCAGTGGCATAAAATCATGCAAATGTTAGCAATCTTTTTTATTCTTGGAAGAAACAGTCTGTCAGGGAATGTGGTTAGGAGTTAGCAGTAAAGCACCCTGCTCCTTTCCCCTTTCTGAGCCGTCATGCTATATTAAGGCATATCACTCAGATGGTAACACCAAACATATGGTGGAAGAGTGAAGCAAACATGTTCTTTCTCTAGTTTGACGTGCAAATAAGAAGGAAAACATTGCTAAGGCACAAGTTGGCTTCTAATCTTAGAGAGTTGAGGAAGGCCACTCCAGCACCCCAACCTGGTAGCCTCATACTATCCCCCACCTCCCCACTACCACCCCTCCTCCCGGCCTGTGCCCTGGCGACCAGAGGCAGCAGACTGGTAGGGGGAGGTTGGGCGGGGTTCTAGAGGTCCTTGTGGTGAGAAGGGGCTTAGGGAAGGGAAGAGAATGCTGCTGGGTTTGCAGTGGCCACCCTCTTCCTCTCCTCTCTCCATCTCTCCATCTGCCCCATTTCTTCTCTCCCCCTCCGCCTCCTCTCTCCACACACACACACACACACACACACACACACACACACACACACACACACACACTAGCACCTCCTTTGCTGATTGACTGGAAGTTCACTGCAAAGGGATGGGGACTGATGAAAAGTGATTTCCCAGCCAGCTATTTATTTTATCTCAGTCATAGAGCCAAAGCTTTCATCAAATGACCGTCCTCAGACTTACCTTTTTTTTTTTTTTTAATTAAGATTTTTATTGGGGAAGGGAAACAGGGTTGGGGAATTGGGGAAGGGAATAGTCAAGTTGTTGTTCTTCAGTCCTGTTTGTGGAGGGCACAGCTAGCTTAGCTCCAAGTCCAGTTTCCATCTGGCCACCCATCGGCAGCTCGCAGCAGCTCAGCTCAAGATGCCATGTTCAATCTTAGTTGTGGGTGGACATAGCCCACCATCCCATGTGGGAGTTGAACTGGCAACCTTGTTGTTAGGAGCGAGTGCTGTTACCAGCTGAGCCATCCTGACACCTGTTGGCAGCTCAGCTCAGGCGCAGCTCACTGGCCTATGTGGGAATCGAACTGACAACCCTGTTGTTCAGAGCTTGTGCTCTTAACTAACCGAGCCACTCGGCTGTCCCTCCTCAGACTTACGTTTAATGGCCCTGCACTGCCATCTGGGTAATGTCTGAGCTCCTGGCCTGCTTGCTGCTCATGATCTAGCCCTTGTTCTTGCCTTTGTCCCCCACATCCCCCCAGCCTTCCCCGCCCCTACCCTAGCGCTTTATATATAACCCGACTGTGCCCAACCCCATGCTGTGTGTAGCGCACTGTGCTCTCTGCCACCTGGGCCTTTGCAAAGGCCCTTCTCTGCCTGGAGGACTCCTTTCCCCTTGTCCCCCATCCTCATCCCACTTTTACTTGAATAAATGCTCCTTGTACTTCACCTGCCTCATTCATTTTCTTCAGGAAATCTCTGACCTACTAAACCCGGTCAGGTGCCCCTCCTGGGCTGTCCCATGACCCCATGTTAACATGGGACACACAGCGACATAGCCTGCTTCCTTGAGTCACCTCAGGAAACCTGAGGGATTTGCTCACAGTGATACCCTCAGGGCTCAGGAATGTCTGCCGGAGGAACGGGCGAGCTCCTTCCCGCACCGCCGTGCAGCCCTTCTGGCCTGCACCTTACTTGGGATAACCAGGTCTGTGGACGTGGAAGGGGAGCAGGAGGGAGGGAGGCGGGACTCTCTGCCTGCCCTCCGCTGCAGTAGAACAAGCCACCTCGGAGACGCCTGCTCTGGCCACTGCCGCCTCCATTACTACCCCTCCTTGTCCCACCACTTGCCTCACGGTGTTCTTAACAATGAGAACCAATCTCACCTGTCAGTTGCCTTTCTCCATCTTCTCTGCGCACCCTGCTTTGTGAGGGCAGGGACCTCCCCTCTCTGGGTCCCTCTTTAGCTCTGACACCTAGCTGCTGCTCCCTGGGACACACAGGGTGTTCGGTCTCTATCTGCCGAATATATACTTTAATTAATTCACGTGACAGTGTTATGTAGGACTTCCAGCATGAGAAAGAGAAACCTACCCCTCTCTCTCTCTCTCTCTCTCTCTCTTTTTCCCTCCCTCCCCCTCCCCCCTTTTACACAAATGGAGAAAAAGCTTTTCATGAGGTTGGATCAGAACCAGAAAGGCCTTAAGTGGTTACTGCATCCAGCTCATCTCCTTCCCCCAACGGAACCCAGGAGAATTTTCTTCTCCGTTTTATTTAGGACACACTTATGTGAAATCTTGATTTAAAGGAGATCTAATGTGTATTTACTTTTTAATTAACATTGTGTTTTTCGGTGTCCATCTGTGTATTTGTTGAGTTTTACTGATTTGCATATGGTTACATTCATTATCGGATCATTTAAGCCCTTAGGTATTTCTCATTACAATGCTCCCCGGAAAAGGATTATTTAACAATCAAGTGACCTTATTTGGAGATTCTGTCCGTGTCCCTGATGTTCAGTTGGAGACTCTGTGCACCTGAAATTTTATATGAAGACTCTCTTGGTAGATCTACTGGAGTGACTGATAATTTCAGATAGCACTGGTAACCTCGTACTCTGAGAGGAGAAACTAAACAACCTGTGATAGAATGTTCTGCGAAACTCCCCTTTTGGATGACAGAAACCGACAGATGTCCTTATTATTATTCAGCAGAACAGCACCTGCCTCTCACCGAGAAGAATCTGTGTTCCTAGACCTAGCATTCCTACTCCTAGAAAACCCTTCATTTGCTTTGCTCCTGAGGATGTTTCGCCCAATTTGGGATTTTGTTTGCTGTCAGCTTGCCTCACTCCATTTAATTAGGCAAGGCTTTGTCTGCGTTACAGGTTTTACCAGCAGTGTGGCGGAAAGTAAAACGATTTTAGAATCAGAAAAACGCAGCTCCATAGTCTTGGGCAGGCTAATGAACCGCTCAGCTCCCCTCACTGCAGAAGAGGGACCTGGACGCTCTGTCTCATGTAAGCCAACACAGAGCTTTCCCCACAGTAGTTCTCAGTAAATGCGTGTTGTACCAATTGAGCCTTGTTCGGGGATCTTATTATGTGCAAGCCTGTTGGATAAATCAGCTACAAAATTTCAGAAACAAGTGGTACTTTATTCTCTCTGTAAAACCTATGAGGGTTTGAGACATGGCTAAACAGATTTAAAATGTCTTTGTGTGTGACATCAAAGCAGGCTATTTGCATCTCTCTGTAATTGGTAAAAAGAACATTTAGCACATTTTTGGAGAATATTCCTGAACAAAGCTTTCCCATGTGCTGTGCTGTGTGTCATGATGCACTTGAGTTTGCTGTGAGTGGTCTATCAGTCTTGACTCTACAATTACTATTTTTTCAGTGTGTGGTGATATGAAAAAGAATGGGAATCTCTGTTCTAAATGCATATTCTAGGTAAATACTTTCTTTCAAAGTGATATGAAAGAATAATTTATCTGTCATCATAGATATCCCTGGGATTAAAATACAGTATTTTTTTTTAAAGATTTTATTGGGGAATCAGGGAAGGGGAACAGACAAGTTGCTGTCGTTTTGTTCTTCAGTCTAGTTGTGGAGGACGTCGCTTCACTGGCCCATGTTGGTATTATCATTGCGCTCTTCCCGGGTGAGGCAGATCGGTCGCCGGCCTCTGGACAGCCGCTCATGGCGGCGCTTGGCAGCTCATGCCGGCTGCCGGTCGCTCACATGGTAGCTTATGGCAACCCACTGCAGCTTCACTGCAGTCTATGCCGTCACCGGCGACTCATGGCAGCCCAGCTCCAGGTTGAGCTGTTATTCAGCATCTTAGCTGCAGAGGGCGCAGCATCACTGGCTGCGCGAACCGGGGCCCTGCTGCTTAGAGCTGGCATCCCAAGCCAACTCTTAACCAACGCGCCACTCGGCCGGCCCTTAAAATACAGTTTTGATAAACTCTTTAAACCTTTAAAAAAGTAAGTGACTATTTAAAGAATAGAAACATTTAAACCTATGATATAAGGAATCAGTTGATTCTGGACAGATTTTAAAACGTATCACGGAAGAGATGGGTTATGAACACTTCAAGAAAAGGAAGCAGGAATCACTTTGCGCCAGCATTGAATTTTAAGTAAAATTTTGGCACCAATGAAATGTCATGTGCTCCAAGATGCTGTACCTGTCACAGTGTATTGTAGTTATTTACTGGCCCATTGATGGACTAGGCTGTAACTTCCTGGAGGCCAGGGCTGACAGCCGTTTGGTTCAGCACTTTCAGGGCCTGGCACTTACTAAGTGTTCAATAAATAATTGTTGAAAGAATTATTGAGTAAACTTGTGGATGAGATGGAAAAGAATGAACTATGTACTACCACACTTAAATGGTAGATGATTGACTGAGAAGCCATGCCCATAGGCTATTGATCAGTGGATCAGTATAAACCTGAAGGGAAATTTGTAGGGATTTTCCTCAGGGCTGGCACAGAACATATGCTTTCTAATATTGGGGGGAAAAAAAGAAAAAAGAAAAAAGCTTGGATGAAGACATGATAGAGGGCATGCTTATTAAATTTACATATGGCCAGAAGCTATATTTAAAAATAATTCTGCCAATAATGAAGGTCACAATAAATTAAATTTACCCTAACACTGGTTTCCTTTTTTTTTTTCCCATGGTTTTTATGCCTTTAATTTAATTTTACCACCCACCGTCTTTAGTTTATTTTAAGGTTTCTAGTTATGATTCGATCTTAACAATACAGGAGAATGTCCTCTAGTCATTTCCAGTGACTGTAGGGGAGTATTCTATGAAAAAACTTAAGCGTTATTTCCTAGTATATTTGAGGTAAGATATACAAAAACATGAGTCAAAAGTGGTCTTGGAATTGTGCGTTACATTGTTTTTTCCCCCAGATGACTACAAAAACTAGAAATAACTTATTTACTCTTCTGGTCAAACTACATATTCTTCTTATGCAGTCTGTGGGAGCTAGACTTCTTTGGGGGTTGTAAAGCCCCCCCCCCTCACCTCTCACCCAGCTTTCCCTTCCCCTAGAGCTGCCTGAGTAAAACAAACAGGATAGAGTTACCTCTTGGCATTTTCTGACAAAAATAAATGTCTCTTTTTCCATTAGTGTGAGTCAAAAAATAAATACAAGCCAAACAGAGGATTGTGCCAAGTGACTCAATCTTTGACACCAAAATTCAGTTTCTTTAATGTTTGTGACATATTCGATAACTCAGCATCTTAATATGCCATCAAATTTAATATTTCCTTACCCAGAGCGTTTACCCCATTACTGGAAACCTCCATGACCTTTCTCCTCAGAAGCTGGCTTGCCTTGTTCCCCTCCTTGGTGGTGGCTCCCGCCTCAGCGCCCAATTTCCCTCACCTTTTCCTCAGAGTTCCTGGCTCTTCTCAGCCATCAGGGCTTTGGCACTTCCCCTGAAATTTGGAGGCTTCCCTCTGATTCTGAAAGGGGCTCCAGGCCTTTTGTACTAAATTACACATTTTCATTACTGGCAGTGATAGCTCTGATTCATATCTTGTGGTAACTCCACAGAGAAATGACTTCCTACATTATTTTTTCATAAGTCATTACAAGTTAATATTAATTTTATGTTAATATTCCTATAAGGCTGCAGTCAATGGATCTCTTCTTTATCTCGGAAAAAGTGGAAATATATGTCAAATTGCTTGTATAGAAATTTCATATGTGAGGATTAGATTTCTAATAGGCACAAATCGAAGTGGGGTTGTTTGAAGGTTAGATAACCTTCACAGATAATTTAATTTTATTTCTTTTCTTTTGCAAAGCTGTCATGTTCTTAGCATCTGACCTTTACCATATCTCTCCGGTCTCTCAGAATTATTCCAAAGTTTGTCACTTCCTCGGTCTTTGCACATTTTAAGTGGTTGAACATTTTCACGAAGTTTATGAGAAGTAGTTAACATTTTCTCACACTTTCTAACAGGAACCATCATCTAGCCCCAGTTATTTTTTCTTCGTATCAATAATTATTGAGCTAACACTATCATTTTCAAATTTATTTCTAACCCTAGATATGAAATATATCCCTATTTTTATTTACAATGTGGAACAACTTAGAAATATATGAAATTCCTCACTTATTGGACTATCCGTATCAATTCAATTAGGATGCATTTGATTGTAAGCAATAGAAAACAAACTCAAATTGGCTTAAACAATCAAGGGGGGAAATTGGTTGATGTGTCTGATCCTCCGAAGATAGGGTGCGCTTATATTTGGTTTGATTCAGCAAAAACAATACTAAGATCAAGACCTTGGTGTCTGCCCATTTCTTTGTTCTGCTGTCCACAATTTCATTCTATGTTAGTTCCTTTTTGTGGTCACAAGATGACTGCCGGCAACTTCTAATTTGCTTCCTTCCTTGTTCACGGCCTGAGCCAAGTGCCCCAGTCTTATTGCCAGGGCTAACTTTCTTCAAAGCACAAGCTGTGTGTGAGTGATGTGGACCAAGTGAAAATCAGGAACTGAAAGAAGGAAGGGGGTCTCATGGCTGATGAGAAGCAATCTGGTATCCACCACACCATCTGAGTGTCTAAAAAATAACTTATGAGCGTTTCATCTAAAAATGCTGCCTATGTTGTAAATATTCTATGGAAATGTTAATTTGTCCTTTATTCATCACGAAGGCCTTTGACTTTATTTAAATTATTTTTACATTACTTGAAGAATTTCTGTAATTTCTCACACATGCCTAGTTTTTTTTTTAAGCAATTGAAACATTGTAAATAGCTTCTGTTTAGTATCTTCCATTAAACAGAAAATAAATTTCTGTGCAAAGAATTAACTGGACAAAAACTCGAAACTTAGTTTGGGAGATGATTTTTGAAATCTAAAGCACTCTTATAATTGATTTTAAAAGATTTTTTTCCCAGGGATATTAGGATAGTAATTTCATGAAATATCAGTGAAAAATTTTGATAATCTTTTGTTTTAGTAGTTCATAGCTTCTCCCTGTCTGACTTGTGTAGCTCTAGAGAAACTTCTCTGACCACAGTGAAAGATAAATTAGAAATTTTTAAAAATCTTGTTATGTAACTAAATGTTACATAAATAGTAAAATTTCTTTTTCTCTGTAAAAAAACTATTATCTTAAAGAAATAGTTGAAATACCTCACGCTTTCATTTCAAAGGCAGTTACTGTAGTAGAAATTGGATTCTGTGACATACTTAGGAATGAGACAGTTGTGGGTTTGAATTCAGGATGTGCCACATAACTAACCCCCTTGAATCTCAGTTTCCTTTCCTATAAAAGAAGAATAATAGGCCCCTCTTGTATCATTTTTCAGTTATTCGAATAAGGTATTGAAATGAAATATGATTGCCCCAGTGTCTGGACATAGAAATCTCTAAGTAAATGATAGTTATTACAAAACATATGGGACTGAACAAGAAAAGAAATCTCAAAATCCAACCGAATTGTGGAATATTCTTCTATTACCTTAATATTGTAGAAATTATCCTTTGTCATGTTGGGGTTTTACTTTAGAAACATATGACAGTTTCCTTTACAATTTCCTATATGTCAGTGCTTAGTAGAAAAGGTATCTCTGAAAAAATGTATATCTATATCTGGACATATGAACATATATGGAGAGGGAAGGAGACTGACTTTTATTGTGGCAGGTTCTGTCCTCCACAAGCAATTCCTTCTGAACCTGGGCATAAGAAGCCCCTGGTTCACAGGATTCCATTCTAGCCCAGTGCCCTTCTCATGGGGTGAGGTGTCTGCAGGTCAAGGACACAAGGCCAAGGAAATATTCCCATCTAGTGTGTATGCCCTCCACTTTGACCTCAGAAAGTCTTCCCATGCCACTATCTTGAGAAGAGTCTAAGAATTCAAAATTCAAACCTGGTAGGAGGTAGAACATATTTTATTTAGGAATTTGTTGTTTTGATTTATTGACCTTTAACAAATAGACAGTCTGTGTAACAAATAGATATTTCTCCAGCAAAATGGGTCAACTCACTGCGTGTGGTTTGAAGGCAAACCATGCACAAGTCCAGAGAAACACAGGAGAGGGATGCTCTTTTATGGACTTGGGGTGGGGGTGGAGAGCTGTTGTAAACAAAAAGTCCATTGGAGGAAACTGGAAGTTTAAAGTATAGAGGCTTCACATTGGCTGAGTAATGGCGGTCTCCCATTGGCTGAGCTGTTACTGGACAAGGAAGAATCTTTTCTTCCTCCCGCTGAGGTGATGAAGCAGTGTCACTTCCTGTCAGGGATGCAGGTAAGGCTCTTCCTTTTGGGGTCAGTGGTGTGCGCAGAGTGACAGGTGCGTGAGAATTCTCTCCTAGCTCCCGACTCTACTTTAAACGAGGTTTCTATTTAGTTTGCAGAGATTTACTAACTTCATCTATACAAAAGTTGTTTCTTCATAGAACATAAAGAAATTGGATTCCATGACATATTGTTATAACCGGCTGAGAGTTTGTGGGTAGTCAGTCACTTAATTTTCCCATCTGTAAATGGAGACCTGTCTAGAACACATTGGTTCCCAAATTTGACTAGTCATCAGGAACTTTGAAAAACATACATGGTTGCCAGGTTCCACCCGCCTAGCAGTGGTGTTTTAGTAGGATTGGGGAAGAGCTGACAATGTGCATGCTTTAAATATGACATAAGGGCCTTGAGGATCAGCTGGCTTTCACCACCCCTTCATTAGATGGACATTATTCTCTAGATTTAATCACCACTTCAAAGAACCTTTCCCCAGATATCTGGAAATGAGGGGCTGGTGTCCTTGGGAGACACTTTGTCTATTCAGTGTGTCTTAAGATCTGTGCTTTGCCGAGTTTGAACGCGCCCTGATACAGGGGGACAGCCATGAAGCCCACTGCCTTGACTTTCATTCTGTGTTGTTCTTAGGTACCAAGTTTGACTGACAGTTAAGAAGAAAAGAGAGAGTAGACAGATATGTCCCTGAAAGGAAAAAGAGGCCAGACCGACAAATGGCCGGAGGCTATGTGCTAGGATAGGAGCCCATGGGAACCTGGGCGGATTTCTGCATCATCAGAAATTCCATCAAGTAGCTGGCGCTTTCTCTACCCAAAGTGTGGTTCATGAGGATGAAAAGATCTTTTCAATATGTACAGTGTATTTTCTGATGAACACAAGAAATATACAGACATCCAACTGTGGAGATGTAGGAAAACTCTGAAGAACAAAACCCCAGAAAATGAGAGAGATTGTTTTCTTTCTCACAATCCCATTTCCTTTTTAGGAAAAAAACTACTGAAAAGAGTCATGAACTTGACATCTTTCCATCACTTCCTATTAAGACCTCCTGTATTAGTCTCAATCTCCGGGGAAACCTAGACATTTACACTAAGGTCAAATTGACTTTTTCTACTTGTCCATGATAAAAGAGAAGAGTGCGTATGAACTTCCCACCTGGGAAATTAAAAATGGAGTAAAGTGAAATTTCATGTGTAAAGTTATACCATTAGTAGGAAGGAGAGGGTTAGAGACCTCAAGCATGGTTTGTAAAGAACTACTTCATATTGCTTAATTTAAATATCCCTGCAAAACAAAACACTCCATTTACTTTTTTGGAGCTGAATTTTTACACTCACATAACTGCTTCTTAGCTCCTTTAGCGTAAAACCCACACTGTTGGAAGTTGGCAACAGTGCCTCTCGTAACATCCCCCAATCTACCCTCATTGATTTGTTTCCCATGACCCACATACATCTGAGGATTCTGTGTCCCAACACAGCACACCTCGCTCTCCTGATTCTTTGCAAATGCTGTTCCCTTTCTCCATCATGCTCTTTGTCTTGTCTTTCTATGTCTGGCAAAGTTGCCAGCACCCGGAGTGCGTGTCACCTCCTGGGTGCAGCCCTTCCAAGTGCCCAAGCAGAGTAGAAGTTGGAGTAGGCTGTGCTTCCAGAGGCTCATGTCTGGTTCCCCGGCAGGACGTGGCTGGTGCTGTATCATGATGTTTATATACACAGCGGCCTTCTGACACTGACCAGGGGCCGTTTGGTTTCAGGGACTGTTTTATTCATCTTTATATCCACTGTTTGGCCTCATGTCTGGCACTCGTAGGCACTGTCTCCCTGTTTTACGAAGTCGATGTCTGTGAGTTTGATTCAGCTCTCTGACAATGTGCCATGAAGCCCCTCCAAGGGCACTGGCATGCAGTAAACTTTGAGAAAGAGTGACAGTGACAGCATGAGGTCATGCTTTCCCTTCTCTCCCTTCCTGCCCCCACCTGCTGTGGTCTGCAGTGCAGTTGGTGGCATTCCTGTGCAGCGTTCCACTGTGATGTCTGATGGGCTGTCTTATTAAGCAGAACTTGTATGTGTTTACTCATCAGCAAACCACATTAGACCCTTAGATGTAAGTCTACCACCAGCCTCATCCCTCACCCCCCAAGAAAAAGGAGAGGGAAAGAAAAAGATGAAAGAGGAAAACCACCAGATGGTTCATCGGATGCCACACCCTTCCTGCAGATTCCTAGAGCTGCCAGTCTCCATTCCCACATTGGACTGTTTCCCCCAAGCTCCCGAATTAACCAGCACACGTCCACACAGGGACTTTGGCTGTCTTCTGATTTGGCATCATGAGGCTGGGAAGTAATCCTGGCTCAGCTTTGTGCGTGCTTTCAGTAGGCACCACACTTCGCTCCTTCCTTCACCCAGGCCCTGTTCTTTCTGCTTCTTTACCCCTCAAATGTTCTTGGCATCCTTTCCCTCAGATACATCATTCTGCCAGGTCCCTATCTGTGGTGCGTATTACACAATGCTGCCTGCCCCCAGCTTCTGCTGAAATAGCATCTCGAACACTGGGGACAAAGCAACTGTGTGACTTTAGACTGGGCTTAAGGAGAGTGGCCCCCAAATTCTATGTATGTATGTGTGTATGTATATATGTATGTGAATGTTTGTGAGCATGTGTGTGAATGTTTGTGTGTATGCATATATCTCCTCACCCCCCTACCTACCTCTATTGTTGCACTGTTGACTTCTTCCTGATTTTAACATAATTAAAAAAAAATAACTCTAAAAAGGCCATATTTTCAGGAAGAAGCACATTAACACCTTTGGGAATAACTTTCTGAGGATGAGTCTTCCCTTTGTATCTGAAAATAATAACTATCTTCTCTAGGTGGAGTAGGGAAGAAACCTTTTCATTCAGTTCTGTATTATTTATTACACTGGTTTTCTTTTTCTTTCCCTTTTATTGTTTCTTATTTTCTTTTTTTTTAGTAGCAGAACTCTTTAAAAAATAACTTCTTGGGGCGACCAGTTAGCTCAGGTGGTTAGAGTACAGTGCTCATAACACCAAGGTTGCCGGTTCTATCCCCACGTGGGCCACTGAGCTGTGCCCTCCACAGCTAGATTAAAACAACTACTTGACTTGGAGCTGATGGGCCCTGGAAAAACACACTGCTCCCCAATAAAAAAAGGAGTTCTCATGTAGAACCCCAATACATAAATAGGTAAGAAAGGTAGTGTTTTATCAGAGTGAATTTTTAAGTTTAATTTTATACCTTTTATTTATTACAAATCCTATGAATGAGCGAACACCAGTCGTCATGCTGGTCGTCTCCACTGTGATTTCACACTGCAGCTGGGCCCGTGCAGTTTTATTTCATGAATGTTTCCAAAATATTTATTGAGAACCTGGAGGATATGGGGGAAACCAGATGGAAAACCTCTGGTCAAAAGTGACCTCAGTGAAGTTTAGACATTAGACTCATAGGCTCTGATGCTTGCATGAAAAGAAATCTCTGTGCCTCGCAGAGTCACCAAAAATGCCCCTGGCGGCCCGCGTATGACCTCAGCCTGGCCCGGCCCTCCCCGCATTTTGGTTTGTAGATTGTGGCACCAACCTGGGCACATCAGCTGCTTTGCTTGAGTATACGAACATAGCCCCTGCCACCCTCCCTGCCCTGACTGACCCTGGGGCAGTTGTCAAAGACTATCCGTGTGCTTGGATTTCTTTCAGCTCTCCATCCCTCATCGCTCATGGCACAATTGCGTCCCTAATTTCCTTTTAAACTCAGAAATAGAAAACTGGGGGAATAGCAACTAGTTTATTAGCCGCAGTCTGTTAGTGGTATCATTCCATGCGAATTTGCACATAGCTCTGCAGCTCGTCCTGAATGTTTCTTAACAGTTAACATGCCTTGTGTTATCATAGCCATGCCATACTTATTAGCAGGACATGATCAAACTATCAGCTGTGAACAGCCTCCCCAGTTAAGGCCCGTCTACATAAAACTGCAGTCTGGAGAGGTGATGTGTATATCACACATCTCCTTCTACAACTCAGCGACATGGAACCATTGCTCCTCTTCCAATCATGGCTCCAATCTATCTCAGTGAGGAAGCAACTTGCTCTGGCTTTCTCAGGCAAGGATGCGGAGTTGTCCTTACTACACACACTCAGAGGGATTATCTCTGGGTTTTAAAAATTATATATACCTGGCACACAGCCAACCACAAACACCCTCGTAAATTCCCAACTTCTAGACGCTTGAACACTGTTTTCTTCCTTTTGAATGTGCCTGATTTTCTGAAGCCTGGGTCTGACCTGAACAGACTGTGTGACAGCATTAATTACTGATGTGTAAAAACTAAAGAACACCCGATTCTGCACCATTATCTTGGAACGTTGTTACTTTCCTGGAACAGGAGGAATGTTTACAGGGCAAGTTCAACCGTCTTAAGTCTGAAAATGAACTGATATTAGACAGTGCTGCAAAGCAGACTCCCCCCCTTCTCTGTTTTGCTTCTTACTCTTTTTTCGCCCCATCTTTTTCTTTTGCCATTGGCTTCCCGCTTTATAAACAAATGGCACAATATTCCAGCAGATTGAGGAGCTGCCTGGCGTTATGTTCATGTGGTCCCAGATGCCTCCTTATCTAGAAGGAGCCTGCGCAGGAGGCCTCTGCCTCTTTCCTGACCAGCGCTCCGGGACCTGCGTCTGTGTCAGGGCCTTGCAGCCAAGCCTGCCATTCAGGGCTTGGCATAGTCATGGGTTCGAAGATGCTTACTGTGGGTATCAGCACAGAGAAAGCTTTCATGGTAGGGAGGAAAAGGGAAATGGTACTGTTTCCCCAGATGCCAGTGCATTGTTTTGGGCCCCTTCCTTTATGTT
>NW_017731621.1:223705-228907 GCF_001890085.2 Hipposideros armiger | reverse complement strand
TCTCTTTCTCTCCCTTTCTCCCTCTCTCCATCTCTTCCTCTCTGCCTGGGCCCACTTCCCTCTATCTACCTCTTCTGTCCATTTTTGAGGGGATTATAGAGACTTTAATGTATAGATTGCCATAGCAACCATTTACTCTCTGGATATAGATGTATCAGCTGATGTTTACTTTGGGTCTGGTAAATGATAAGTCATTAAAATTAAGTGAGGTTCTTTTTATCACCTCAGGTTGCTTTTAGTGACATTATTCCTTTGAATTATGTGCATTTTAGAAAGGTTTACTTTTAGGCGGGGTGAACATTCCTCATGTATGAAGGTCCTCGGCCATGTTTTGAAAAGACTGAACGCCGACCTCTAGGGACTTAGCTATCAAGCTGTGCAAGGTTAACAGAACCTTGGTTTTCCACTTGCTTTTAGCTGACGTCCCTGCCTTTTTTCTCTGTCCACTTTAATTCCCCCTTTTGATGACACGAGCAGATCTGGGCTGATGATGAAAGCCAGTTTCTAATTATAATTTCTAGACTCGTAACAATTCCTTCTGCTTCTGAGTGTCTCTTCCTCTGGTTCACTTTGACCCACTGGGATGTCATCTGTCAGGATGTTTACAACCAAATGGCTTGAGAGTGTTCACTAGACTTCAGGATAGCTCAACAAACCTTGCCCCTCTGCCCCAGAAGTGGATATTATATAGTTAGTTATGAAATTTCATACCTTGACTTTAGGTGTTATAATTTTATACAAATAACTCTGGATTGATACAAGTTCTTCTATATTCTTATTATAACTTAGTTAATATGATGTTATAGCATAAGTGCTTGATCATGGGCTTAGGAATTAGAATCTCAACCGTTCCAATTACTAGTTGTATGAGCTTGGAATACTTATTTAACCTCTTGGAGTCTTAGCTGTCCTCTTTTAAAAATGGGGAGAATGGCTCGTACTTGGTAGGATTGTTGTATTAAATGAAATCATTAAAAATACTTAGTATGGCCTTAACATACAATTAACATTCAATAATGGTATACATATAAAACAGCTCTGTAAGTAAGGCCTAAAAAAGTTATAAAATTAGTTCATCACTGCATTTAGATGTGTTATATCCCACGGGACAGGAAATTACACTTAGCACTAAGGGTCAGAGTTGAAATGTTTAAGAAAACATTATGAGATGTTTGTAAATTTTCCAAACTTAAAAAAGTTTAGAATATGAGATATATAGATTGGGAAGTGGACTTCAAAGCACAGCAAAACCCTTGAACAGTAGTAGCTCAAGCAAATGGTTTGTGATCATTTAGCAAGGACTGCAGTAGTTACTAGAAGTTTACTAAGAACAAATCTTGTCAAGCATCCATTTCCCTTTTAAATGGTATTATGTGGTGTGTAAAACTGAGGAATGGCCTTTTAAGAATCGAATTGTCTTCTTAACGATAGGGTTGTAAATTATGGGCTAGATGAGAGCACTGCTGGGTTTCAACTCGACAACAATTGAATCCAGTTTATTAATGTCTTGGTTATCTTGATGGGGGCTTCTGGTGAAATACCTTGGAGCTCTGACATATAACCACTTCAGACTTTAGCTAGGAATTTGGATAAGGGCATATGAGATGGATGTGCACCAACCAAATATGCAGGTGGCTCTAAGTTGAGAGGGATAGTAAATATAATAGATGAGAGAATAAAAATTCAGAATATTCTTGATCATCTGAAGCATTGCATGGAACTCCCCAAAACTGAATTTAATGAAGGTGAAGACTTTAAGCTCAAAAGATCAAGCCTGAGTAAGAAAGGAGATATTGTTTGGTAAAAGTTCAGGTAAAAATGATCTGTCATTTAATTGGCCCTAAGCTTAATTTGCTTAATTTTCTTTTCTTTCTCTCTTTCTTTCTTTCTTTCTNTAACTTACCAGGGGTTCTTAAACTTTGTATTTGAATCACTTGGGAAGTTTAAAAAAAAAATTTCAATGCCTAGGCCACATTACAGGCCAATTAAATCATAATCTCCAGGGCTGGGCCCCGGCATCAGTATATACAGTAACACCTTGGTTTGTGAACATAATTTGTTCCAGAAACAAACTACTCGTATTGCAAGACATCGCTCATTTACCAAGTTAAAATGTATTAGAAATGTTTGCTCGTCTTGCGGAACACTCGCAAACCAAGTTACTTGCAATCCAAGTTTTTACTGTATTTTAGAACCCCTCTGGTAATTCTATCGTACAGCCGAGTTTGAGACTACTAGTCACTTATCCTAGGTGGGAACAGGAGTAGGAAAGAAATATACAGGGTCAAATCTTCTAACCATTTTTGACTCAGGCATTCAGATTTTGAGTGTCTTTGGTCTGTAAGACTTTAAAAAGGCCAGAATTAATTGTTCATTCATGTATTCATTCTTCTACAACATTCATTGACTGTTGGCATGTGCCAAGCACTGGGTTTTTCACATGGATTGGGACCTAACTTATTTCTCCTTTGGACTAAAGACATCCAGGTCTCGCTGCATCTTCTGGAGCTATTCTAGACATGAACAAATTACTTGGTCATTTCTCTATTGGTCCAGGACACTGCACGAGCTAACTATAGGAGAAGGAAAAGAAAGTCTTCCATGTAAATGGTTTCCTATCTCAAGAAATCCTGGCAAACTTACCCAGGCAGAAGAAGAGCCTGTTGAAGCATCAGTGGTGATCCAGGCTTCTGTGTAGCAAGCACTATCCTAGAGAACACTGAATATTGGCTTAGACTCAAGCTTTGTGGGCCCATATATACTCCAATACCCTTTGCCTCATTATCATTTCAGACTCATTGATCGTTAGAGTTGGAAAGGACAGCAGAGAGTATCCTGTTTGACTAGTTAATTTCTAGATGAAGAAACTTGAGACCCTGGAAAGTGGTGTGACCAGCATACTGTCCCAAAATGACAGAGCCAGCCTGGTCGATGCCCCATCACTGATACCATTGCAGGCTCTAGTCTGTCCTCCCTCAACACACATGCTGGCCAGCCTCCCGACCTGTGTGCCCTGCATTGAACTAAAGATGCCTGTGGTCCTTTTTTGAAAATGCAGTCAGCTGCACACGAAGGTTTTGCTTTTTTTTTTAAGGTTTCAAAGAAAAACTCATTTCACAGTGGGAAAGTATCGCGTGTGGTCCTTAATCCGTAAAGAAACAAAACTGGCTTGCATACTTATGATGTAGTTGATTTGGGTACCATGGTCTGTCTACTCCTTAGTCTGATGTTGATTACAGCTCCATCTGCTGGCCACAGAAAGATGATGTGAAGCTTTGGGTTTTGAATTCTGGTCATTTCTTGTCTATATTCTTAATGGACAAGATCTCTCTCTATTTGTAATATGATACATACATGTCTGTATATATTTTACCTCTACACACACACACACACACACACACACACACACACACACACAGGTAATGAGAGCACATATTTTAGTTTATGTGCTGCTGAAGTGAGCACAAAAGCACATATTTTAATGTTCATTTAACAAATGAGGAAGTGCACTCAGAAAGTATTTAATGAGTTGTCCAAGTCTTGCAATTAGATGTGTCAGTGCTGAGACCCAACCTCATCTCCCGATTGCTTGAGTAGTTAAACAAATAATGATGCATTTCTTTGTGTCCAGCATTATGGAAATCCTTTGGTCAACTGGGTGTTAACGATTTTAATGAAGAACTTTTTAAAAAGTGCCTCTTTGTAAAAGTTTGGCAATGCAGCAGTCTAGCAACCTTTCTCTACTTGGGTTCAGTAAGAGAATCAAGCCCTAATGCCCTAAGGCATTCACTGAATACGCTGAATTAACTTTCTCTCTTATGAAGCTATGATGGTGCTTCCTTGAGAGAAATGAGATAATAGTCAATTTTGAATCATTTTTCTTTCTTCTGTGGTTCCGATGAAGAAGCCTACCTCAAAAAACCAGAAGGTGAAAATATCCTCCCACTTTAGCGTATACATATGAAATCTCCCATCTGCATATGGAATCACTGAAATATGTACACACATATATGCACACACACACAGGCACTTGGGATGTAACACATGTGTACAACAGGCTGATAATAGGAAAGGGGTGGCCCAGAGGAGGGGGGATCAGCCCTATGAGAGGTAAGGAATAGCAAAGGGTTCTCAGGGGAGGTGATACAGAAGGAGTCTCAGAGGATGAGTAGTTTAGTAAGAAGATAGGAGAGAGGTAAACATACCTGTATGGCCAGAGAAGGTGTGCATAGGTGTGAGAGAGCTGCCCCGGTCCAGTAAAGTTTTGGTGTGGGGCAGCAGTGAGAGGTAAGATGGGATAGACAGATGAGGAATTAGCAACAAGGGACCGTGTGTGTCATATGAAGCCGTTTGGACTTTATTCTGGACTACAGGGAGTCATTGGAGGATTTCAAGCTAAGAAGTTTGATCAATTCTGTGTTGTGGAATGATGGCTCAAAAGACAACATGGAGAATGGTTAGCATGAGAGCAAGACCACAGGGAGCTACGGAGAGCAATTAAGTGGTTATAAATCGGGAGTGATCATCTATAAAGCAGAACTAATAATGCCTACTTTATAGAGTTCTTCTGAGAACGAAATGAGATAACATCTGTAAATGTCCCTGTTGAGTTATAAAAAGGAGAGGTATTATTTTTTAATACCATCTGGCAAATATTTCAACTTTATCACTTCCCTTGTGACTGACAATATCCTGATTTTCTCAGCATTATTTCCTGTACTGCTTACTGGGAGGGGAAAAAAAAAACCTGACCCAAGAAAGGAGGAAATGATTTTTGTTATTTCAGAAAACATAGTGTTTACTTAGATAAACAGGAGTGTTTGCTAAGACATCAGAATATTATTCAAATATTTTTAAGGTAATTTGCAATGTCAGAAAGCCATAACATCTGTTTTTATGAATAAAGTTTAAATTTCTGGGCTGTTGAGAAGAAGAGGGTGATGGGTGGTGAAAGACCTGGTTCTTTATGGCTTTGGCTTCAGAGGAGTCTGCTTTTCCCCTGAGAGAGGCCTTTCCATGACTGAACAATTAACCCGGAAGAGCCTGAGAGGAGGACAGGAGCTGGTCATGGCTCCTGGACATAACTTCCGTCTTGCGCTCCTGTGGGGAGAACCATCCTTGTTTTTTTTTTAAAGATTTTTATTGGGGAATTGGGGATGGGAACAGTGCTGGGGAATTGGGGGGAGGGGAACAGACAAGTTG
>NW_017731621.1:185449-219612 GCF_001890085.2 Hipposideros armiger | reverse complement strand
CAACATTGTTACAACTTCTCAAACTTAATTGTCAGACCTCATATTCTTTATAGGCAAGTAGCTGTGGAGCTGCCTTAAGAAAGTGAATCTAATGTCAGGTTTTATTTGCAAGTGTAATATCTACCTCATGATGGTTACTAGTTCTACTCTATTATTTGATACCCTATCCTTGCTGCTATGTTTTACACTGGGATCATTGCTTTCAGTTCTGAATACCATAGTCTCAACCAACAAGAGTGACAGTGACATGATGCGAGGCATCTGTGTGGGAGGAGGATTGGTCGATGATAAGAGAAGACTAAGCAGAGACATAATATCTGTCAAATGATTGTAAGATATATGAGAAGAGGGCATGAACTTGTTCTGTGTTGCTCCCAAGGGCCCCTGCTAATTATAAGGTGGCTGGCTTCTGGTAAATATAAGAAAGCCTGCCTGTGAAATGTCCTAGCTGCAGCCAGTTGCCCTCTGTGCGGGTTCTATGAGACTGAGGTGCCACTCCTGTGATGCCTAGTACAGTGCCTGGTACATGGTAGGTGCCCAGATACGTGTGGATAGATATTCGTATGGCGTTTTCTGGAGATAGCCTAGGTACTAAAATAATGTTAGAATGTAAAGTTCAGTGTTTGAATATGTTAGGGAATCTAAAGATGGAATAAAAGTACCTGAGGACAGCTGTGGGAGGCCATCATGTTTTCTTTTATCGTGTTCTAACATATACAAGTTAATTAAACCACTTTTCTGAAGAGACGTTTAAGAGGCCATGTTAGGGTTTTCTGAAATTTCTGAAGCGTGCCTGTTCAAACATTACCCAACCCGGCTGGACTGCCATCATTTTCTTGAGGCCTGCACCATCATTCTGACCCAGACAGGGCCTGGCTTTCTCTGAATGTGGTGGCAGTTCTACAGAGTTTAGCATTTAACTCTTTCCTGATTGCTTCATGGGTCTCTCTGTCTAAGTGATGAGCTTTTAGAGGGCAAAACCTTATTTTATTTTATTTTTTTTCTTACATTCTCCCAGACACATAGCAGAAAGTCACCAAATGACAGTTGTTTGATTCTCTAAGAGGGATAGTCAGAAGAAGTATCATTCCAGCCACTGTAAGACCTCATGAAAGACATGTCAGGGTAAATAGACTTTAATTTCTCCATTCCCTGCATCCAGAGAAGGGATTATATTCTTAATGTATTAGAGACTCCGACTTTGGCTGGGCAAGTGCTTTGTACATAGTTGATTCTTTGTATACAGTTGAATCTGTATTAATAGCTGTACACCAAGGCTTAAGCTGCCTTCTTGGCTCAACCTCTAAGTCCAGCAGGGACATCTCTAAGCCCCTGGGGCTGACTCATTGACTATGATTTATGTAACTAGGGTGGCCAGAGTCAGTACCTGAAAATGCGGGGCACCCAGTTACACTTACTTTCAGATAAACAACAATGCAGTATTTGGGACGTACTGATACTTAAGAAGTATTTGTTGTTTATCCAGAATTAAATGTAACTGGGTGCCCTGCATTTTATCTGGCAGCCATACATATAAACCCATCCCTTTCATTTTCCCATAAGCCTGAGATCTTAATTAACCCCCAAATTAACTCAACTGGAAGAAAGTCCTTTTGCCCATGTGATTGATTGCAATGGCACATTTTAAACAGTTAATAAAAGGGAAAACCCATATGCTTATGCATTTTGTGGTCATATTCTTCCAGGTATATCCAATAATGATAATTCCACGAACATCTAGGTTGTTGGAAGTCCCAAATTAATCTGTCTTGCTTTTCCTTGGTGGCATATAGTTTGTGCGGTTCACGTAATATATTGCTGATATTATTTTGCTCAGGTATCACAGTGACCATTGCTGACAAATAATTAGGCTTACTCATTGGAATTAGGTGAAATGTGAATTTAGCCTAATCTATCATCTCAGCTTCTACACACAGTTGCACTAACAGGAGCTGGAAGAATCAAAGCAAAGCATTGCTACTCTCGGTTATCTATTTTGTTCCCTTCTTTCATCAGTGCAAAGGCAAGATACTATTCTGGTTGGTTCCACCTTATAAATTTCTTTTTGAGGGGCAGACATCTCATACTTAGGAAAATTGCCTCCGTTTTCCCCAACTAAATAATGATTCCTGCTGTTTAATAACAACAACCTTTAAATTCCATTCACGCAGGAAACATTTATTAAGCAGATTGATGCAGGTACGAGGGGAAAACCCAATGACCAAGATGTAGTCCCTGCTTATAAGGGCTCACAAAGAATCTGCTCGTTAAATGCTGGCTTTTAGGTGGTTCAGCAATCATTTTGGTGAAAAGTTTGCGGTACGAGCTAATTAGCTCATCGAGTAATGAAATGGTTCTCCTCAAATGATTTAAATAAATCTCAAACCTTACATTCTGAGCAGAAACTGCGCTTAATAGGGAGTCCCAGGGGCCAGCGTTAGGCTGTTTCCTTCTCCCTTGGTTCTCCTGGTGGAGTGTGATCCCCAGACCATGGCATTAGCATCTCCAGGCCTGTGTTAGAAATGAAGACTCTCATGCCCCACCCCGGACCCTCTGACGCCCCGCCCCGGACCCTCTGACGCCCCGCCCCGGACCCTTTGACGTCCTGTCCTGGACCCTCTGACGCCCCGTCCTCTACCTGCTGAATCAGGACTTGCAAGTCAAACCAGAACCCCAGGTGATTCGTGTGCACCCCGAAGTTTGAGAAGCACTGGTCTAGTCCAGCTGTACTTGGTGGTATACAGATCATCTGAGGCTTTTGTTAAAACAGATCCTTAGGCCCCACCCTCAGGAATTCTAATTCTGTCTGACAGGGGCAGGGCCCTGAGAATTTGCATTTCTCACAAGCTCCCAGGAGATGCTGGTGCTGCCTGTTTGGGAACCACTCTTTGAGCAGGAATCCTCTAGTTCACCTGGGGTACTGAACTGGCATTTAGTGGTGGTGGTGACTAGAAGCCCAATGAGGGATCAGCCTGGATTTCCTTTGCCTCC
Organism: Hipposideros armiger; assembly: GCF_001890085.2. NCBI lineage: Eukaryota > Metazoa > Chordata > Mammalia > Chiroptera > Hipposideridae > Hipposideros > Hipposideros armiger. Next base: position 216,621 of record NW_017731621.1, on the reverse strand, counting down.
ACTGGAGTCATGAGCATGGCAGTGAAATTGTCTCCTAGACTAGAAACATCTAGTCTGTTATGGTGGTGGATTTGCATACAGTGAATTGTTCAGGCCAGTCTGTGATGCCATTGTGAGACTACAGTGAAGGAGAATGAAATTCTCCGTAGGGTCCCAGGCATTTGAATTGGGCCCTGCAAGATAGTGGGATTTTGACAGGGCTGGCCCATCCCTGGGATTATATGAATAAATGTAAGAAGGTTGGGATATACGTGACACAACAGGAGTTAACCCAGTGTTGCTACATTGGAGGGTATAGAGCCTCGGGAATGAGGGAGAGTGGAGAGTAGGCGAGGAATATTGGGAAATAGGTCTGGGAAAATGTCTGGGTTCAAGATTGTGAAGAGTGTTAAACGTCACCTTAACGAGCTTGGATTCTGTCTTATGTTAAATAACAAAAATTCAACTGAGTAAATTTTAAAGATCTAAGTGGCTGGATTGAACAATTCGTGAATCGGGCAGCATCCCACCTAGCAAGTATTAATAGAAAGGAGCTCCGAGGAGCTGTGCAAAATGGAAGGCTTATAAGCAGAAGGGGAAGACAGTGGATTGTTTCAGGCCTAGGTAATCTATTTATGGGGACAAAAGGGGGGTATGTAGCATATTACCTCCTGGGTCAACCAGAAAATTCCAGACTGACCAGTTAATATTCCATTCCTCGGGGAGGTTGTAACTGCTGTTAGATTAGGTATTGAGTCTCGGGTTGCTGATGTGGGGCTTAGCACAAGTGACTTCATTTTGGGCCTGTTGTTTCTTTTTTAAAGCTTAATGACATCAGTTTTGAAAAATTTTCATGTCTCATTGTACTTACTATTCTCTATGTGTGTGTGTGTGTGTGTGTGTTTCATTTTTTCTTTCAGGATTAAGCATGAAAACATTGTTGCCCTGGAAGACATTTATGAAAGCCCGAATCACCTGTACCTGGTCATGCAGCTGTAAGTACCTTTTTCAACTGATGAGCGTTGCAAGCTCCAATGCCGAAAGGGCCAGGTGATAAAATGAACTAATGTGGTGGGCCAGGTAAGACAATGTGGAGTGGTGAGGACTGTGAGACGATGGAGAGGCGTGGGTCTAACCAAAGACAGCTGGCTGAACACAGGCATCTGCAGGCCTCACTTGGTCAGCCCGGCAGCTGTTGGGCCAGACTGAAAATCTCAGGTGCCCACACTGGGATCCGAGGCTTCCATTGCAGGATGCTTACATTCAGGACGGCTGTCCGGCTTTTTAACGTGCGAGGTCCAAATGCCGCTTCCTGAAAGTACTTCTGTGGGCTCGCTGCGAAGTGCACTCTGCTCTTATCTCTGGGAGGAACTCCCTCCTTTGTCTTCATTTCTAGGGCGGCTGGGGGAGGTGGCAGCAGATGGTAGCCGTGTGCTGGGTCCCTTCCCTTGACTTTCCTGCTGGCACATAAACGCATGTATCGTGTGACTGCACAGGAGTCCATGCCTGAACAGGAGAAGTATAACTGAAGTCAGACCTTGACATTATCAGCCCCAGTAGATGCTTTCTGCATTCTAGCAACACTAGAGATTACCAAAGAGGGAGGAAATAAGAAAGCTGGATATTCAGGTAGAGACTTGAACATGTAGTCTTTTATTTTTTATTTATTTATTTATTTATTTATTTATTTATTTATTTATTTATTTATTTATTTATTTATTTATTTATTGTTAGTTTCAGGTATGCAGAACAATGCAATAGTTATCCTTTTCACCCTCACAAAGTACCAACCCCCCTCCCCCATCTACTGCCCTCCCACCCCGATATCATACTTATCTATTACAATTCCATTGACTCCATTCCCACACATGTAGTCTTTTAAATGTAAGATGCTTGCCTCCCCACTCATACAATGCTTCCCTCTAAGTAATATAATTCCTAGGAGTAGCCCAGGACTAGATTTATTAGACTTAAGTGCTGGAAACTGTTACATTGGTTGTGCTTTAACCATGACCCAAGTGAATAAATTCTGAAACGCCGTATTATTGAGCTGAGTAACTGAAGAGGACTTTTGTTGAAGGTCAGAATACAGACTTAAATTTCCCTATTTATTGATGATTTTCAGAATTTCAGTTGCCAGAGGTATTGAGATGAATGGAGGGTTAGACTAACAAGTTTTTAAAATCGATTTTCTTTTTCCTCATGAATATTTAAACAACACATTAACTGGGGATTATGTTAGGATGCAAATGAGTGTTTCTTAATGCATTTTCTAAATCTTTCATTATCTTTAAAATATTTTTAGTAGGTTATGACATGTCTATATAAACATTAAAAAACATATCCAGACTGCAAGCTTATCAATGGTTTTTCTCTGGCAAACGACAGTCCCAGGTAGTGAGCAGCAGTTTTACAGATTGGTGTGGTATTGTCACCCATGAGCCTGGCGCTCAAAGCAATTTTGACTGCAAGTTCCATGGTAACACCTAACTACCTAAGTGTAGTCTTTCCTAGTTCCTTGCTATTCTGTTTGTTTTACAGTTTGCTATATTTCTAGTTCTTCCTAGAGAGTGGTAGTCCTCCCCAATCTGGAGACACTCCCTAGACGCTCATGTGACTTTGTTTTATGTACTGTTTGCTCTTAAAGAAGGAAGTGAGTAAATTTCCCTCAACTATTGATTCCTCAATAGGAAGAATATGACATATTGGTGACAAGAAAAAGCTCCACAAAATGTCAGTAGTGTGTTTAAATGTGTGCTTTTTTTATTGGTGATGCAAAAAAAAAAGTTTTAATACTTGAATCCAAAGCTATATGTATTCACTTGCTTAAGTTCTCTGTTTATGGAACTGTCACTAAAGAAATCAGTTTAAAGTCCCCCAAATATGCAAATCTCAGCCCTGCCCCTTACTAGTTAGGTGAAATTTGGCAAATAACCTGGCCTCTCTATTAGTTTCCTTAATGGGAAAAATTGGGGATCATAGCAGTATTTACATTAAAGGGCTATAGTGAGTATTGAATGAGAAAAACGTGTGGGAAATGGCCTGCCATAAATAGCAGGTTCTCAGTACAGACTGGTTTCTTTATTTGCATCCGTATCATTTCATCAGTATGTCTGTGCAGATAAAGTCGTAACTTGAACCATCGTAGATTGGGGACCATCTGTATACTTACCGACAGAAGTTTATGTAAATATCGTTTGGTATGAGACCATAAAAGTGTTTGGAACAGAATGAATCTTAGAACAAAGTTTGGAGATTGTACTGTCCACCCAGCTGTCCCCACCCCTCACTGAGTGTTTTTTAATCATGGCTTTCCTCTTTTTTGCATTAATCCTAAAACCGCCTCATATAAACCACACTTATTCAGAATTTGTGTTACTGTAGAGAGGAGCTGGGCTGGAACGAGCTTTTGGGGTACACTGTATCAAGTTTGTCGGGCAAATTAATCACAGAATCCAGATCTAGAGGTGATGAGTGTTTGAAGCACCTAAGGAAAAACTATGTAAGTTAAGCAGTTTAGAGACACTATTTACATCAACACTGAATATGCTAATTACACAAACTGTTAACTTGTATGAACTGTTTTTTCATTGGTTCTCATTACTTTTTTAAAATCAACTTTATCGAGGTATAATTTACGTACAGTTAACTGCACCCATTTAACCTGAACAATTCCGTGATGAATGTGAGAGAATCATACCGGGGAAGCCACCACCACAGTCAAGAACGGAAAATTGCCATCCCTTTAAAAGATTCCTGATGGCTATTTGAAATCCCGCCTTCCTCGCCGCTGACCCCAGCCAATCAGTGCTCCACTTTCACTCAGTAGGGGTTCTTCTGCATTTTCTGAAGTATTATACGAATGGAATGACATAGTATGTACACTTTTGTATGTGGCTTCATTCCTTCATCATAATCATTGACATTCATCCTTGTAGTAGCATGTCTCAGGAGTTCGTTCCTCCTTAGGGCCAAGGAGCATTTCATTGTTCTGGAGAGCACACATTTTATCCACTTCCTTTAGATAAGCATTTAGCTTGTTTCCAGTTTGGGGGCTATTATGAATAAAGCTGCTGTCATCATGTACAGTCCTTGGTCTGGATGTATGTTTGGGTGAAAACCTAGGAATAGGATGAGTGGGTTGTAAAGGAGATGTTATGTTGAACTTTTTAAGAAACTGCCAGACAGTTTTCCAAAGTGGTTTTATTCTGTTACCTTTTTGCCCGCAGCAAATGTAAGTTCCTGTTCTCTACATTCTTGCCAACACTTGATGCTTTCAGTCTTTTCAATTTTAGCCATTTTAATGGGAGTGTAGTGGTATCCCATAGTGGTTTTAATTTTCATTTCCCTGATGTTAATGATGTCAATCATCTTTTTATGTCCTGATGGGCCCTTATTATATGTTCTTTGGTAAAGTGTCCAATCAGATTCTTTACTCAGATTTTTTTTTTTAAAGATGTTTATTGGGAAATGGGGGAGGGCAACAGTGTTGGGGAATTGGGGCAGGGGAACAGCTGAGTTTTTGTCCTTCAATTAGTTGTGGAGGATGCAGCAAGCTCAGCTCCAAATCCAGCCGCGTTACTCAGCTCAAGGTGCCGAGTTCAGTCTTAGTTGCAGGTGGGCGTAGCCACGATCCCATGCGGGAGTTGAACTGTCAGCTTTGTTGTTAAGAGCACATGCTCTGAGTTCAGTCTTTTAGTTGCAGGTGGGTGTAGCCGACCATCTTGAATAGGCAACCTTGTTGTTAGGAGCAAGTACTCTCACCAGCTGAGCCATCCTGCCACCTGTTGGCAGCTCAGCAGCAGCTCAGCTTGGGCGCAGCTCACTGGCCCACGTGGGAATCGAACCGGTGACCCTGTTGCTCAGAGATCACACTCTTGAACAAGCTCTTAACTAACTGAGCCACTCGGCCGGCCCCTTTACTCAGTTTTTATTGGATTGTTTGTCATCATGTTCTACATTGGAAGTGTTCTTTATATATCCTATCCTTTGTCAGAGATACATAATATAAATATTTGTTTTCATTCTGTAGCTTGCTTTTTTTGTTTTCTTAATGGTGCCCTTTTACAAACAGCTTCATTGAGATATAATTCACAATACCATACAATTTACCCATTTAAAATGTAAATTCAGTGGGTTTTATTAGTCACAAGGTTGTAAAGTCATCACACAATCTAATTTTAGAACATTTTTATCCCCATAAAAGAAACCCTGGCCCCATTAGTGTCACTCAATTGTTCCCTCCCCCAGCTCCTGGTAGCCACTTACTTTCTGTGGCTGTGGATTCACCTATTGCAGACATTTCGTATAAATGGAATCATAGAACATATGTTCCTTTGTGACCAGCTTCTTTCACTTAGCAGAATGTTTTCAAGGTTCATCCATGTTGCAACCTAAGCAGTACTTCATTCCTTCTTATTGCCAAGTAATATCCCATTATATGGATATATCACATTTTACTTATCCATTCATCAGTGATGGGCATTTAGGGTATTTCCACTTTTTGGCTATTAAGAATAATGATGCTAGGCTATTATGTTATTAATAATGATGCTATTCATGTACAAATTTTTCTGTGGACATACGTTTTCATTTGCCTGAGTATATACCTAGGGATGGAACTTCTGGGTCAAACGGCAATTCCATGTTTAACATTTTCGGGAACTGACAAGCTCATTCCAAAGTGATCACACCATTTTACAATCCTGTGAACAGTGTGTAAGGATTCCAATGCCTCTACACCCTCTCCAATGCTTGTTTTATCTGTCTTTTTGTTGATAGTTATTCTTGAATGTGAAGTGTATCTCATTGGGGTTTGATTTGCATTTTCAGTGCCATTTATTGGGAAGACTTCTTTTCCTAATTAATTGCCTTGGCATCTTTGTCAAAATTCAATTGATAATATATGGCTGGATTAATTTCTGGACTCATTATTCTATATGTCTGTCTTTTTGTCAATACCACACTGTAGCTTTCTTGTAAGCCTTAAAATCAGGTAATATAAGTCCTCTAACTTTGTTATTATTTTCTCTTTTTTTTATTGTTAGTTTCAGGTGTACAGAACAATACAATAGTTACCCTTTTCACCCTCACAAAGTAACAACCCCCCTCCCCCCATCTACTGCCCTCTCACCCCCAATATCATACTTATCTATTACAATTCCATTGACTCCATTCCCACACTATACTCCACGTCCCGTGACTATATGTATATATAATTATAGTTGACATACAATGTTACTCAACATCAGCTTCAGAAATACAGTGCGGTGGTCAGGCCTCTACACTGACTATGAAGTGGTCTCCCTAACAAGACATGAGTCCGTCTGGCCCCCTAAAAGTTATTCTTTTCTTAAAATTGCTTTGGATATTATAGATTATTTGCATTTTAATATAAATTTTCAAATCAGCTTATCATTTTTTTTTCTTCAAAAAATGCTTTTGGGAATTTTGTTTTGGATTGCATTGACTCTGTCTAACCATTTGGAAACAATTGAAAACTTAAAATGTTGAGCCTTTTAATCCATAAACATGATTAATATCTTCACTTAGATCTTTCATTTCTCTTAATGCTTTATATTTTTCAGTGTGTTGTGGTCCTCATCTTCGTGGAATTTATTCTGAACTATTTTTTTATCTCATTATAAATAGGTTTTTGTTTTATTTTCCAGTGGCCTGCTGCTATCATATAAAAATGCAGTTGATTTTTGTGCATTAACCTATGGCCTTGCTAAATTCATTTGTTACTTATATAATAGCAGTTGTTTTATGGATTTCTGAGTACTTTTTATATAAACAATCATATCATTTGCAATGTACATTAATTCTGGTTGGTTCCCAAAGGAAATCTATTTGGTAAAACTCTGATAGTTTAGTTCTAAATATTAAGTGTATTTTGAAGTCATAATTATGTTTCTTTAAAATGTTTCATATCAAATATTTTGAAAATTCAAATTGGCCTCTTATTCCTTACTTTCCTCCGTTGGTTATCTAAATCAGTGAGATTCTTAAAAAGCAATGGCAAAAAAAAAAAAAAGAAAAAGCAATGATAGAAACCCTTGATGTATCAGAATATGAGATGTACTGGTAAAATATTTGCCTTGGTTGGAGGGTTTTATGGGCTTTATTGTTATTTTTGTAATTGTGCTTTTGGTTTTTGTTGGCAAGTGGAAAGTATAAATAGTTTTTGTTCGTGAGATCCCCATATATTTTCTGTCTTGTCAGTGGAAAGTGGTTTTCGTTTCGTTTTGTTTTGATTTGTTTTTTTGAAGAGCTTTGATTTGAAGAGCTATTCATTTCTAAATAGTTGGGGAGGATCTTGAACACAACATTTGGAGGGACTGTATTTTACAATATTTGTGCCTGGGAGGTTTTTGGTTTCCTAGGAAACATCATATTGGGCACTGATGTTTAGATATAATAAGGGATGTTCAGTACCCTAATTTTATTACTTAGCTAATTGCTATTTCGATTCTGAGGACTGTAGTATATTTGTTCCTGTGTTGCTGCAGCAGAAGAGACTTGAGTGTTTATAGAGGTCTATGTTTAAATTTTATTTGGGTTTTTGGACAAATATATATTTTTTCAGAATACAATTTTTGGAAGCACTCTTCTTTAGATAATGTGAGGTGATATGATGTTGAGTTAAGTTACAGATGAGAAGTCAGNTACAATATTTGTGCCTGGGAGGTTTTTGGTTTCCTAGGAAACATCATATTGGGCACTGATGTTTAGATATAATAAGGGATGTTCAGTACCCTAATTTTATTACTTAGCTAATTGCTATTTCGATTCTGAGGACTGTAGTATATTTGTTCCTGTGTTGCTGCAGCAAAAGAGACTTGAGTGTTTATAGAGGTCTATGTTTAAATTTTATTTGGGTTTTTGGACAAATATATATTTTTTCAGAATACAATTTTTGGAAGCACTCTTCTTTAGATAATGTGAGGTGATATGATGTTGAGTTAAGTTACAGATGAGAAGTCAGTTGTTTGGAGTTTATTTCTCATCTGACTTTGCTTGTGGAAGATCAGCTCATATTTGGAGGTGATAAAGGGCGTGCCCTCATCTTCCTTTTTCATCAACTTAGGGTGTAAAATATACTTCAGGCTGATTTTTTTTTTCAAGAAGGGGATTATATTGCCTATTGAATTATATCATATTTTCAGTAAGACTTAAATTTCTATATGTGGTTAACTCCTGAATTTTATATCATCAGCCTGGACACCCCCACACACACCTTGAATCCAGCCTTGTATTGTATATCTGTCTGCTCAGTAGCTCCACTTGGCTGTATAATAAGCATCACTTACTTATCAGATCCAAAATAACCCCCTGAATTTCCCACAGAATCCTCTTCTCCTGCTCTCTGTCTCATCTTAGCAAATGGCAACTCTATTCTTCCAGTTGCTCTGGCCAGAACACACAGTACTCCTTAACTCATCTTTTTCTCTTATGGCCTACAATCCCATACATTGGCACATCCTGTGGCCCCGAACTTGAGACTACACCCAGAATCCAACTGTTTTCTTATCACCTCCACAGCTACCACCCTGGTCCTGGACGCCATCATATATAAAACTTATCTTTCTTCCCCCAGCCTTTCCCCACTGCACTGTTCTTTCTCAGGATATTAGCCAGACCTTCTCATGCTCCTGTTGAACACTCCCATTGGCTTTCCATCTCAAAGTAAAAGATTAGAGCGTTCTGTGTCCAGACCCTCTGGGAACCTGTCTGACCTCATCCCCCACACCTCTCGTTATTTCTTTCTTTTTTTTTTTTTAAATTCTTTTAATGAGAGTTGGTTATATATATATTTTTAAATTGGGGAATTGGGGGGATGGGAACAGTGCTGGGGAACTGGGGAAGGGGAACAGACAAGTTGCTGTCATTTTTTGTTCTTCAGTCTAGTTGTAGAGGACGTTACTTCACTGGCCCAAGTTGGCACCATCATTGCGCTCTTCCCGGGCGAGGCAGATCAGTCGCCGGCTTCTGGACGGCCGCTTACGGTGGCTGCTGGCCGCTCACGCTGGGTGCTGCCTACATACAGTAGCCCATGGCAACCCACTGCCACAGAGGTTGCAGCCTACGCTGTTGCAGGCAACTCACGGCAGCCCAGCTCCAGGTTGAGCTGTTGTTCAGCATCTTAGCTGTGGAGGGCAGTGTCACTGGCCCTCATATGTGGGATCCGAACCAGGGCCCTCTGGCATCCCAAGCCAGCTCTTAACCATCGCGCCACTCGGCCGGCCCACGCCTCTCGTTATTTCGTTGAGTTGCAGCCAAACTGGCCTCCTTGCTGTTCCTCAAACACGCAAAGCCTGCACCCCCATAGGCCTTTGTTCCTGTTCTTCTCTCTGCCTGGAACACTTTCTCTTAGATAACTTTATGCTGTCATGGAATGAAAGAAATTTAGAGTTTCTGCCAAATGTCACCGTTTCATTGAGATAATCCCCAGTTCCCCTGTCCTGTCACACACAGTCATTTCCTGTCCCCTTCCCCAACTTGATTTTTCTCTATAGCAGTTGTTACCGTCATAAAATTTACCTCTGCTTTGTCCTGTGCTAGAACCGTGCTTGCATGTTACAATAGACACTTAATAAATAGTTGTTCAGTTAATATGATTACATATACAGGGAATAGTGGTTAACACATTTACTCATTTAATTCTTACAACAAACTTAGAAGTGACTATTATTTCAATTTTACATGAAGAACTTGAGCAGACAGGTTGGACCATTTACTCAAGCCTGCAAGTGACCCAATGGATACCTTAGCCTGCGTAATATAATACACTGATGACATTTTCTAGGAAAACATCTAGTAGGGAATATTAACGTGAGTAGTTCGGTGTACCTGGAAAAACTGATCACTTAAGATTTCATAAGGATTTTAAAAGCTTAGAAACTGGAAACTAGAAAATGCCCTGTAGTTCTCAGTGGTTTGTGAGGGGGAAAAATGTTTACTAAATAATAACACAGGAAACCATGAAAGCAATCTCGGTTCATCACGGCTGTGATCATGTTCCTTTCCTAAATATATATATTTTTTCAATTAACAAAGGAATGGACGAGTGTGTTTTACCAATATTATGATTTGTTACATTGTAAACATTCCACGTGAGATACAAATACTTGTAAGATTCCTTTTATTCCATGATAGTATTAAGATATGGACAACTGGCTACCTGCTGAGCTTGAAAAACTAATGATTAAACACACTTTCTTTAAAGAATATTAATTTGATTTCCTGAGTAGTCCAAGACATAGAAATACACACGGCTTCCAAGAGAAAATATGGTTTGTCTACTCCATCGGCTTGTGCATGAAGCTGTTAGAACATTTCCCTGGCTGTGAGGGTTGCAGTGTTAGCTTCATGTGGATATTGTATTCATAATTCATACTGTGTGTTCCCAGAAACAGTTTTAATTAGAACACAAATTATTACTCCCAATACAAAGTCTTTGGTAAGTAGCCAAGCACAATAATGAAGAAAAAGTGATTCTAACTATGACACCTTCATAGATTTACATATAAATGACCAAAATCTTATCTTTGTTCACAACAGACACTAATTGAGAGCCTAGAGGATGTGTGACATTTGTTCAGTGTTGGGTGGACGGAAGGGGGTTGGGGACACACACACAGGCACAGTAAGTGCTCTTCAGTGGCTTTCTTTACGGGGGCGCCATCATAACCCACAACCACTTTGTCTCTCGAGGTTTGTGCAAGGAGCTCAGGTCACAAGGAGGCCCTGATAGAGGGGACGCCCATGGGTGGAGGGTGATTTGGATTTAGCCAGATGGGTGTGCTGGGTGTGGGGCAGGGTGGGGGCCGTGCTCCAGGCTGAAGGGCTGGTACAAGGAGAGGCATTAAGGAGCCTGGGTGGGGATGTGAGGGGCTCAGACTGGAGAGTTCAGTCTGTGGAGGGCTCTAGTGTGTAAGGGGTTCAGTCTGCGAGGGGGTTAGTTTGTGGTGGGGGTCCAGTGTGGGCGCTTCAGTCTGTGAGGGTTTCAGTCTATGGGGGGGGGTCTAGTTTGTGAGGGTTCAGTCTGTGGAGGGTTCCATTGGTGGAAGGTTCAGTCTGTGAGGGGTTCAGTCTGTGGAGGGGTCCGGTCTGTGAGGGTTTCGGTTTGTGGGGAGTCCAGTCTGTGAGGGTTTCAGTCTTAGGGGAGGTTCAAAATTTGAGGGGTTCCATGTGCAAGAGGCCCAGTCTGTTGGGATCCATCTTTGGGGGTTCAGTCTGTTTAGGGTTTTGTCTTATGGGGGTTCAGTATGGCTGGGATGGGGGATTGTGTGACATCTTGGTGGGAGATAATAGCTGGAGATCTGGCAGAGGCAAACTCAGTACTTTTGGCTGTTGCTACTGCTTCTTTGTGACCCTTCAGGCTAATTATTTAATATGCTTTCCTCCCCTTCTGCCTCTGGAAAACCTACTGAGATATAAAGGGCTTAGAGAGTTAAGAAGATAAAGAAAAAAGAAAAGCCAAGGTCCAATGTAATCATGAACCAATTTTACCAAGTTCAACTATATGAAATTGCCAATATACAATCATGTTTTTTATGATCTTCTCTTTTAATGTAAGCTTTTACAACTATAAGTGTTCCTCTTAGCATGGCTTTTGCTGCATCCCATAAGTTTGGTGTGTTGTGTTTTCATTTTCATTTGTCTCAAGATATTTTCTAATTTCCCTTGTGATTTTTTTTTTGACCCATTGGCTGTTTATGAGCATGTTGTTTAATTTCTACATATTTGTGAACTTTCTAGTTTTCCTTCTGTTGTTAATTTCTAGTTTCCTTCCATTGGGAATGGAGAAAATACTTTGTATGATTTCAGCCTTTTAAAATGTATGAGCCTTGTTTTGTTGCCTAACATATCCTGGAGAATGTTCCATGTGAACTGGATAAAAATGTATATTCTGCTGTTGTTGAATGGCATATTCTGTATATGTCTGTTAGGTTTAATTGGCCTATAGTGTTGCTTTTCAAGTCTATTTTCGTACCAGTCTTGTTTGGTGGTTCTATCTATTATGGAAAGTGGGGTACTGAAGTCTCCTACTATTTTTATAGAGCTGTCTATTTCTCCCTTCAGTTCTGTCAATGTTTGCTTCATATACTTTGGAGCTCTGATGTTGGGTACATATTTTTGGCATGTATCTTCCTTGGGAATTGACCCTTAATCAATGTATAATGTTCTTCTTTGTCTTTTGTAACAGTTTTGGCTTTTTATAACCATGTTTTTAATACAATGTTTTTTGACTTAACAATTTTTACAGTGCTTTTTGTAAAATATCATCTTACCAGCTTTATCCAACTTAAATGAAATTTAACATCTTTCATTAAATTTCTAATGAATTCTTTAAAGTATGCACAATTTTAAAATCCCATACATTATAGAACAATTGTAAAATTTTAATAATTAGCGTCTGGTCACTAATACTCAAATTCGACAATCCATAAAAAGTACACAAAGAATAGAGTCATGCTGAGAATATGGAAACATCAATTTCAGAAATTATCCATTTATTAACTTAGAAATGTTTACTTGCTTTAAGGATACATGTAATACCCTAAAGTCAGCAAGCTGAGGCTTGTACAAAAAAAATAGAGAAGATATCATCATAGATTTTGTTGCTTCTAATTCCCTAGTAGATAAAAACTTGGGTCTTGTAAAAAGCATGCCTGTGCAGTAATGAATTTCTGAATATATTAGATTAGACATTGTGGTTTGAGATACTCCTGAATTGCAATTCTATTTGATGACTTATTAAAAGAAACAAGCTCTCTGCTCCAGACAAACCAATTTCCTCATGCCCTGCAAACAGGATGTGGATGTAGCTACCTTGGGTTTTCTCTCACATCTTCCCAGTTTCTTTAATGCTCTTTCTGCTGTTGTCAGGCATCTAAACCCTCTTTTTTCTTTTAAAGCACCAGACTAAACCCCTGACATCACACCCAGGATCCTTACTGCCTCTCTTTGTCCCAGCCCTTTATCCTGGATGGAGCACAGCCCCCACCCCGCCCCTCGCCCAGCATATCCACCTGGCTAAATCCTAATCACGCTCCCCCCAAAGGTGTCCCCTGTGACCCAGAGGTCTCTGCATAAACGTCAAAGAAAGCAACCACTGTGGGTTATAATTGTTCCTCTCTAAAATGTGAGCTGCACACCCTCTGTGATCCCAGGGGCCCTAGCCCACAGAGAATTCACTTTTTCTTGAAATCCTGTGACATTTTTAATCTGCCCTGGTCACTATGAATCATGATAATCATTCATTCATTTATCCAACAAGTTCTTGTGGTGTCACTACCATGTGGCATTAGTAACCAGTGGGGACACAGCAATGAATATAATGAACTCCTTCCTCTAGAGCTTACATTACAGCAGAAGGGAGAGACAGCAGGCAAACCATTCACTTAATAAACAATAAGCATATATCAGGTGGTAATAAAGTCTATTGAGAAGACTCAAAGAAAGTGAGGGGGATATGGAAGGCTGGAAGGTGGATGGGTGGTTTGCTATTTTATACAGAATGCTCAGGGGAGACCTCTCTGATAAGGAGACATTTAAGCAGAGACCGAAGGAAGTAAGGTAATAAGCCCCAAGGCCAGGTCTGACTTCTTGGGTGTGTGATCAGTGCAGTTACACAGAGCCTTGCGCTCAAGGGGGCCCCACAGTTGGGGTTTATGCTTTGCACTTGCCATCTTAAAATTCTTGATAATCTTAGAATTTGTGTTGTGTAAGTGAAGTCTAAGGGGCTTAGAGCCTCTGCTTCTGTCAGATTCCACTCCCTGCCACCTTCCCAGGACAGAATCTCGGCCGCCCAGTCCCCTGTTCCCACCTGGTGGGGTCCTGGGCACAAGTGTAGGGGTGTTTGGGTCAGATGCATGAATCCAGCATGCAAATGTGGGCTGGAACCCCAGGTGCCATGGGCGTTTGCGCTCACCCCATAGGTCAGTATCCCCTTGACTGAGGGAGTTTGACATTAAATAACAGACAAAAAACCCACCATGACAGGTTGAGTGAGAGACAGTAGAATAAAGGGAAAAAAACTGTCTGGCATGGAACGTACCTTTTTATTTTGCACTGGCCCGGCATGTGGCTGTCAGAGGAAGAGCATCCTGGTAGCAGAGCAGGTGCAGGATGGGAGGGGGGCCCGTGGGGCAGGAGGACAGCCAGTGAGCAGATGAGTGGGGGTAGCAGGAGGGCTCTGACAGCAGTGGGAGGGCCCGTCCGTGGGGCCTGGCTTTGGGGGATAAAATGGGGGTCACAGGGAAGAGGTCTTAGGGAGGAGCTCTAGAACCCTCCAAAGTGTACTCATGTCTGGGTGAAGCTACTTTTCGGTGATTATATCCTGGAGGGACTATTGAGGCATGAGATTCAGCCCAAGGTGACTGACCTTGGACATAATCTAATCCAACGCCAACTTCTGTCATTTTGAGGGAATCACTGTCTCTTCATTGTAATCATGGAAATCCAAATGTTTTTTTCAGACTGTTTCATGGGGATAGTTGAGGCTATTAGGTGTAAGCTCCCGCATGTTCCCATCTGGGAGATTTTTTTCAGGCATCTGGAAGGAGATTTGGGGGATCTTCACAGGACATAGGAGATTCATGTAGGAATGCTGTAAATGGGCAGAGTACCAGGCTGGAGTCGGGCGTAATTCCAGGCTGCCTCTGCCTCTGGTGAGTTCCGTGATGGTCCAGTGCCTGGCCTCTCTGGGACTGCTCATACACAGAAGGGTTCTTTGTGTGGGTGCTGGCTTAGTTGTTTTAGACAAGCCTAAGGCCTCAGGTCTAGAATTCCATGGTCTCCTGTGACTATTGCTGTCCCCGTTTACTCAGTGTCAATCTCCATGAAACCAGTGTAGACCTTAGAAATCCAGTTGTTGGGTTTTCTGCGTCTGCTGAGCAAGTCTCTCCATTTCCCGAGATGGTATAATATTTTCGCAAACCATCTTCTCTCTTTGAATTCATGGGGCCTTATAACTAAGGCATGTTGGTGACATGCTGGGTTGGCAGCCCTGATGCATGTATGAAGTTTGGTGTTTTACACGGGGGTGGGGAGGTAGGAATGACTGGGATGATAGAGGGGTTCTCTGGTTCCTGTTTGGAGCAGGCATTTACAGTTCTGCTAAATCCTCCCATCGCCACATCTGGATGATTAATTCTACACCTTGAGGTAAAACATCCTTGCTCCTTTGTAGCTCAGCTCTCAAACTCTGTCCCTGCAGCCTTCCTTGCCTCTGCCGCTCCCAGTCCTCTTTCTCCATTGAAGACTTTGGTGCCTGGCTCATAGATTTCTGTCTCGTCCCCCAATTCCTACCACCAGGATGGTCAGTATGGCTCCTTTAGTGTTGCTGTGGGCAACCCGCATGACAAGCTGCGGTGCTCCTCAACCAGCTCCAACCCCATGGCCACGCTCTCTAGAGTAGTGTTCCCCAGACCTCTGTCACCTTAGTCTCCACCACTCCACGTCTGTCTCCAGCCTAGCTCACAACAGTCCCTCAGTGTTTTATTTCTTGCCTGTTCTTTGATGTTATTTAGAAGTCCCTCCTGCCTCCCTCCTTGGGCTTTCCTATTCAGCCTAACCTCTTTGTGTATCCCCACCATCACTCCCCTGCCAACATCGTCCCTTCTTTGCCTGCTGCATCTACCCTGAAATGCAAAACTCAACATTAGTGCATCCTCTCTGTCTACACTGGGGCTGTTGGATCCCGTTGGAGGATGGCACGCAGTCGGCTGGCTTGGAGCTGCGGAAAATTAAATGGTCTCCCGTCTCAGCCCGGTCCCCAGCCCCGCTCAGCTGTCCTCTTGCTTGTCCTGGTTAGATTGTTTTTCCATTCTTGTGTATTCCCCTTATTCCAGATGTTTATTGTTCTTGCTAAGCTTACCTGCTCCATCATCAGTTGGATATTAGAACTATATGAGCTTTTAAAGGAGCTGCTTTGTAAGTCACTATGAGTGTACTAAAATGGCATCGAAGTTCTTTGCACACAATTCTCCCATATTTTGGTTGCCCTGGTTAAAACACAGTTGGAAATCTTCATCAAAGCATTCAAAAAGTTAAGTGCGAAGAACAGTAGCTTTTGAAGTTTTTAAAATGTTGTAATTATTGGAAACAAAACTTGAAACAATCCCTATGAAAGAAAGAAAGAAACTGAACAAATTAAGTGATGAGAGCTCGAATAAGGTGTACGAGTTCATTTTGAAATTCTGTAATTGTGCTTTGGAATAACTCAGTCTGTAGAAAGAGTCTTGGTGGAGCTCCTGTTTTTAATTGGATAATTTTATATCCGCGCTGCAATGGAATGAGATTGGGAAGGCTGACTGTGTTGCAGCATTTAAATTTGGAGAAACATTAGAAAACTCATTAATAGAGACAATTTATTTGACAAGATTTGTCTTTCACAAGTGTTTATCAAAGAAAGGTAGTATTTGTAGAAAAAAATATAGCAAAATGGCAGTACGTATACAAATATTGAGGCTGAAATATTTATATGTTTTGATTAAAAATTTACAGTTAGAATTTGTCCGTTTAGCAGGATTGGCTTTGAATTTACTGGATATTGCAGCATTTGTAGAAAGAGTATTTTCCAAGTTAAAAATATTATAGTTAATGAGGAAGATTCAATTGAAGATGGTGACAGTGTCAAACTTAGTTATCATAAAATGCAATGTTGAAGAGGATTGTAAGCGGTTTTATGAAAAAAATAAAAATAATAAATCCACATTGGAAAAAAAATGAATTCTTCAGATATGGATATGCATACAATTGGTTCAATTATGTGAATATGTGTCAAGACTATTCTGCTTATAATATTTTCTGATATTCAGACAAGCAACAGAAAGAAGTTTAATTTTTTAAAAATCCATGGATATGTCATTTTAAATTTTGGGAAATTTATTTTAAAAAATAGTTATTAAGTAGAATTCTCTTTATCGGTCTACCAATGTGATAAAACAATTTGTCAGTCTGTAAATAAAAATTTCAGCCATTATGTGATTTTATTAATGTTTATGGCTTCTTTTACTCTGAAAAATGGACTGGTTGAATACTAAATTATACAGCAGTTCTGTATGATACTCTTTCTAACCTGACTTCTTTCTAGGAATTAAACCAGGTCTTCCCATCTTATCATGTTCTTTTTGTTCTGACTTACTCACCCATCTGTCTCTTCTAACTCTAAGCTACTTGAGAACAGGATTATATCTTATTATTTTTGCATCCTCAAGCCCAATGCCTGGACCATAACGGGTCCAAAATAATGACGATTAAGTTAATCAATTTAGGAATCTAGGTGGTTGTTTTTATTTTATTAAGATCGCCATAATAAACTATCTTATCAGTAAACATTTGTATTCAACACCATACCTTTCTTTTCATTACCCATCTGACAGCCATTTACTCAGACCCCTAATGACTAAGCCAGTGAGACTAAAAACATTGCAGAGCAGCTAAACACGGTGTTTTCAGTCATAATGG
Organism: Hipposideros armiger; assembly: GCF_001890085.2. Lineage (NCBI taxonomy): Eukaryota > Metazoa > Chordata > Mammalia > Chiroptera > Hipposideridae > Hipposideros > Hipposideros armiger. Next base: position 199,164 of record NW_017731621.1, on the reverse strand, counting down.
GTACACTGGTGTGCTCTAAAAGGGCCAAGGCTGCGTCGCTTACAGATGTGTCATCTGATGCCTTTAAAACCAGCAAGACATAGGAAGACACAGCATCAAAGGAGAATTTCTTGTGTGGGAGTGCAATGTGCATAGAAGTCATTGACACACACACCGCGGAGCCCATCGGCCAGTTTGTATGGCATAGGACAAGACTCAGAGGCTCCTGTGCAGGGACTCCGCCACAGGAGGACGTGCTTTCTGTCGCCTTGGTGTTGCAAGCAGTAATTCTCCCTGGAAGAGTCGGCGGGGGTTTTCAATGGATCAGTGACATGGAGGGTCAGATGGAACAGGGGGAAGAAGTGAAACTGCTGGGTCAGACATGGGCCATGCAGTAGGAAGTGAGTATCTCAGAAGCAGTTCCAACTGGGACATTCCCTCCTGATTTATGCAAAGAAAGGACTCTAGCTACTTTAGGTTACAAGCCCTTGGTAAGAGTCCTCAAAGGAGGGGACTGAAGTTTAAAAAGACATTCCGTGTGTGTAAATGCTAAAAACACATGCAAACAATGGGATTTTTCCTAAAATAATTACTAAATGACTGCTGATTTAAAAAATCATGTCACCGTGTGGACTGAGCAAGTTCCTGTAGCCACATGTGTAAAGACGACGTGAGCTGTCAGCTTCTTGTGTAAATATATATTACATATCCCCATGGGTAATCCTTAGAGTGAAAAGAGAAAAATACTAAGAATATATTCAGAAGATGTTGGGGGTTGCGCAAATTATTTTTTCAATCATTGTGCTTTTCTTCTACTTATTTTTCTTTTTGGTGTTAAGATCTCCAAACTCTGGAAATATAGTTAACCCGGAATAAGTTCCCCTTTCCTCCATAAACGAGCAAACATTTATCTAGGGGGTTAATCTATCATCCTCCAGATAGACATGGGAGCAGGGCGGCGGCCTCCTGAGATGCCACCCAGGTCTGGCCTGTAGCCAAGTAATGTTTTCCAAGGACTCCTGCAGAGTTAAGCCTTGTCTTCCACAGTTACCTAAAAATAGTCATTACTAACCCTGGTGTCCCGGGACCTGACCTGCAATGTGAGCATGGGTGAGAGCTAACGGGAAACCCCAGGCACGCCCGAGTTTTAGCATCTTTTACAAGGACTCAGGACTCAAAGGGATTGTCCCTCTCATGTTTGGAAGAGCCGATGGACATCAATAATAACTACAGCATTAACTTTGCTCAGGTACCTGCCTTCCCAAGAAGTGTCACTTGCTTAACTGATAGTAAATTGACCCAGGCCCCTTACAAGAAGCCGGAGTTGCTCATCATCTGTTTCCAGGAATAGTTCTCCAGCCACTGAATTATGCATATTTTTATTCAGAAAAATCACTCCAAGGCCTCCTCAGCGGTGACTCACTGTCTCCCTGTTCTCAGTCATCACGGGCTTGATAGAGCGAGAGAGGGGATGGCACTTCTGAGTGGTGGAAACAAAGTAACGAAAGAAGGAGCTGGAGAGGCTCTCACCTTGAGGACAGATGAGTGGCCAGTAACGGTAACTTTACACTCTTCAGGAAAGTGTGGCAGGAGATCACCGGGGTTAGGTGGGACTCTCTGCCTTGCCTGCGTCTACCCTGCAAGTGCACCTTACCCTGTTCCATCTGTGTCTGCATATGGCCCAGGGAGCTGAAACACGGTTTTGTGGCTTCGAGTAACAATGACAGCAGTGACACCCAGGAAACAGCAGCTGCGAGGTGGAACAGCAGTAGTTCCACAGGGATGGTGTGTTTAATGGTTCTAGATGCCCAGTTCAGCCTAGTTAGAGGTCAGTACTGTTTCTACACTGAAGTTCCATCATTTATGCCATATACATGCATGAAAATATTACGCCCTGATGAGGTTACTGTGTGTGTGTTCGTACGAGATGGCTGTGAAGAGACAATGTTCATGAATAAGCACCGTGCATAATATTGTGTGGTGTGTACTGTTATTTATGTTTTTAAACATTTATACGTATAAACACAGATACTTTTCTGTACTACAGGAAGCATCTGGAGGAATTTAGAACACCGCTAAGGGTTGATTCTTAGAGGAAAGATAAGGTGGTCAGCATAGGACTTTTTACTATAAATCATTTTGTACTGTTTGAATTTCCTTTTTTACCATAGTTAAAAAAAAATTTTAAGAAGCCCCATTTGTATTCACTCCCAAGGCTTTCAGACTTCTAGAAATCACCTACCAGGTCTTTGAGAACCTCTGGTTCCTTCAGCAGACGACTGGGTCTTTTCACTACCAACCTCGAATAGTAATTATTTTGCTACCACCAATAATTCTCACTTCAGTGAGCATCACTTGTCAAAGTGATGAAAGATTTCATTTTGCTGCCACAATCAGAGCCTAAATCTTTCTCGGTGGAATTGTGATTGAGAGAGGGAGGTGGTTCAATGGATGGGCAACATCAGACTCTTAAGTGGGAAAGGTCTGGTGTGGTGCACTTTCAGAACTGATGCATTTTTAATATCAGCCTTCGTACTGAGCCCTCCATGATTTGGGTCCTTAATTATCTCGCTGAGCAGCTCATGTTGATTCAGGATCAGCTGTTCTGTTTGATTTATTGACTCTATGCCAGAAAAAATACCGCTTAGGATGTTTTGACAAAGAGCCTTTTAACACAACGCCTCCTGTGTTGTGCCTCTGAAATCGTGGGCCAGGAGTTTTTATCTCTGTTCTCTCCCTACTGGGTTTTACAGTTGGAGTAGATTAAAGATGCTGTTTAATTTCCATTACGACTGTAATGCATGATTGTGGAGTCTTTGTGAATTTATGAGCTTCTAATTTTGTCGTAATGTGAAATGGTGATGGAGAATCGTGAATGGTGGCTAGATCCTAACAAAATTATACTTTCACATGATCAAATCACTAAACTAAACCAAAGGCCTCTGTGTGTGCACAGGAGAGGGGTTTCCAAACCAAAGGGCACAGGCATCGGGCTAGCACAGGAAGCACCATTTGCCACAGGGCAAATAAAGGCCCCTTCTCTGAATTCTGGGATAAATGAAAAAGAAGGGAGTGCTGACCCTAGTGGCTGAGGGCTGCAATAGCAGGAGAACTTGCCTTTTGCATTGAAGAACTATATGGCTGTAAGGAATTGTGCTTCCCGGCCAATAATCCCCCGTCCTTCCCTCACACCAGGGCAGGAACGTCTCGGCCTGGAAGTCCGGGGACAGTGTGTTTCTGTTTTTGTGATGGACAGACTTTGAGCACGGCTGTAAATACAATTGATTAGTGAACCTGGGTGTGCGGGTCTCTAATCTAACGGTTAAAATTAGTTAAAAACAAAGAACCCTTGCTCACCAGAAATGGACATGATGAAAACAGCAGGAGATTAAAGTTCATGAAATACCATTTTAATTTAGGCTCTGCTCAGAAAGTATTTTCACGTTCTAATTTTGTTTTGTATGGTTAGGAAATACCACTGTGATGTGTGTCCTCTCATTTTCCAGAGTGGCCCCCCAGGAACTGTTTTGTTTCTTTTGGGTCTGACAGCTCTCCCAGCCACCAGTTGCATGAGTGGGTTATGATTACACCTGTGTGGGTCAATTGGCAAAACTATTTGGTATGAATGACTGAACTGTGGTGGCAACACAGGCCTGCTTTCATCTTTAAAAGAATTATTTGTTGAAATAAGACTAAATACAAACCAGTCACTCACTTCTGTTTAGCTTCTCAAAGAAGATGAATAATGAAGAGAAAGATCTAAAGAATTAGCCAACAGCTCAATGGAGTTTAGTGCCTTAATATTACAGTTTCTTTATAACATTGGCAGTTTTTTTCCTGCCATGTTTGGGTAGAAAACTCAGCCTAAATCCTTTCTGTCCACAAGTCAGTGAGGCTGTGTACATCCTTCAATTCCTTTTAATTTTCAAAATGTTTATATTGGTTGTCGGAAAAGTCATGACGTATTTTTTCTATGTTTTTCGTTGCAAAAATGTGTCATGACTTTACCGACAACCCAATAGCTTTAGCTTGTCCTCAGTTGTCTCTGTAAGGAGTTATAGTCTTTCAGATTTTTTTAGAAGGCTGTTTATACTTCTGAGAAAGGAAGCAGTGAGCTCCCTTCTCAGCAGTCCCAGAAAATGCATTCGGAGAGGGAGATTGGCGTTCCACCCTGTTGTCTTCCTGCTTCATACAACTTTGATTAAACTGAAAGGAGAGAGATTATGACCACGCTATGGGGCAGCTATATTTTTTACTTAGAAGATTTCCATAGCAACCAGCTTTAATAACTTGCTCTGTTCTCTCCTCCTACCCACCCCTCCCCTTTCTAACAGAGCTTAATCTCTGTTAATTGGTTGAGTATGCTTATTAACTAAACAAAGTATACTCTTTATAACCTATTTCTCCTTGTGGCAGTTTGGTAGACTGCTTTATAGAGAGGTTTTGTTTCTCTCTCACCTCTCACCCAAAACTGAGAATACATTTGAACAGAAAACTCAGTTAAAAGCATATTTAAAGTGGTTTTCTCGCAAAAGTTAGCTATTCAAAAGTTAGCTATTAGTAATTGATTTGAACTGAACCTACTATTTACAACTTAAAACATCTTTTTATTCAGTTTATTATTAAGCAGAAAACAAAATAAGGTTTACATTTGGTCAGTTTACATTTTTATGGTTCATTCTGATTTGGAGTTCACAATTTCACTGCAGGGTTTATACTAAATAAATAAGACATTAACATGCAGAGAACTTTCTAACGTGCAGAGATGATGGGGGCTGACAGATATTTATATTGTTTTATGATTTGGCCTTGACAGTGGTATCATCCTGGAATCTGAGTACCCGTCCCGTGCACTGAGGACTGGTTGGTTCTCTCTGATCTCCGTATATGGCCCTGTTAGCGTCACTCAAGCTTTGCAATGACCACATGTGTCACATGACTATAGACTTGATGAAAGTTAGAGAAAACTGGCAAGAATATGTAAGAGCTACTATTTATTGAGCACTTACTGTGCCAGGCACTGTTCCCTGCACTATTTGTGTGCATTGACTCTTTTAATATTTTAGTGCCTGGTAAAGTCAGCTCAAGTCTTGTCTTCTACCGACAATGGGTCAGCACCATTGTTTCATAATGCAAATGAACAGACATGTAGGCTGAACCACCGATCCATGAAACAACAAAGAGGGTGTCTGGAAATTTTCTCTTTCTTTTCCCCAAATTCTTGAAGACGGTCTCAAGTGATGCTTGAAACAGAAGGGCCAGGGTAGGTAGGGCCTTCCAGAAATTGGGCTGACACATGAAATAGCACAGAGAAGTTAAATAAACAGGAAGGCAGTCCAGCATGATGGGCGCTTATATATGGGCATGCAAGGACTATGGACAAAAGAGGTTAGATATCTGGCATAGGGCTCAACGTCTCTATATTTTAATATATAATATATGTAGTAACGTGTTCTGTGAATAAAATGAAGAGGAGGAGGAGGAGGCCTTCTCTAACCAAACCAACACTCATATCTTGTTTTTGTGAATTATTAGAGGGAGTGAACATTTGTGCAATCTTTTCGGAGGACAATTTGCTATATCACTCAGGATTTTAAATGCACATTCTCTTTGACCCAGCACTTCCAAGTCTAGAAATGTATCCAACAAATGTATTTAACATTATTTGTGATGACAAAATGAAACAAACAACAGTGGAAACAAAGTATTAATAGGAGAGACTAGTTAAATAAATTATAGTGCATTAATATAATGTAGCCCTACCCAGACAGATAGATTGATATGTGCTGACATGGAAAATTGTCCAAATTTATTATTCATATGTAATGTTTATTTAAATATATATTTATTATTCATATATACACATTCTTCCTAGGGGAAAGAGGACATATTCTGATTATGTATATTTTTGGTTTCATATCATTTTCAGGATGGACACATGGTAAATTTTAGGACAGACAAGAAACGTCTTTGGTTAATTATAGGGCATGGGATGGGGGATGGGAGGACAACCGGCATTTTCCATTGTCATCCCTTCGGTATTGTTTGCGTTTTGAAGCCACAAGGATGTATTGTTTTTATAATTTATAAAATAGATCTCCGTTGAAACAACAGTGAGATATCCACCTATTAGAGTGACTGAAACTCAAAAACTAACAATTGCTGGCAAGGATGTGGGGTAACAGGAACCCTCTCTCACTGCCGATGGGAATGTAAAATTCCACAGCCACTTTGAAAGACAGTTTGGTGGTTTCTTATAAAGCTAAATATAGCCTCAGTGTATGATCTAGCAGTCGTATTCCTAAGTCTTCACCCAGTGGAATTGAAGACGCATGTCCACACAGAAACTTCACGGGAATGTTTGTAGCAGCTTAATTCATAATTGCCCAACACTCGAGCAAGCAAGATATCCTTCAGTAGGTGAGTGGGTCACAGACTGTGGTCCATCCGGATAATGGAATAGTATTCGGCAACAAAATGGAGTGTGCTCAAGCTTTCAAAACACTGACAAGTTTTAAACATATAGTGATAATTGAAAGAAGCCATCCTGAAAAGGCTACATACTGTAAGATCCCCATTGCAGCACATTCTGGAGAAAGCCAAACTGTGGAGGTAGTAAACAGATCATTGGTGGGGTAGGCTGTTGAATAGGTGACACCTGGTATTTCTTAGAGCAGTGAGCCTATGACACTGTGTGATGCTGTCATGTGGGTGCATGAAAGACACCGTGCATTTCTTTGCTCTGTTGGCTGATAGCTTGAAAGCAGTGACACCCCAGCAGCAGCCAGCATACCTGACGCCCAGATCCTTGTTTCTAGTGCCTTTCTCCAACAGAAGGGAGCAGGGCTCTTTGGAGACATGACTGATTCTAAGACTGAAGCAGGAAACATATAAATGAACCTGGAGTGTCTTTTAGTTCTAGAAAGTTCTCTAAGGACAAGGGCACATGGCTGGGGGTGTATCAAAAGGACATGGGGGCCGACTGATGGAGCTCCCAATGGCCAAAATGGAACAATTTGAACAAGAAAATAAATAAAGTTTATTTATTTATATATAATATACTGAATTATAACTCAAAGCATAAAATATGTATCCATGAGTTCATACTGATATAAATTAATAAATGAACAAATGAATGAATAATAAATAATAGGCAAATCTCAGAGTAGATGAATTCCAAATAATTTATGTAGATACCCTACCCTCTAGAAGGGAGACATATGAGATTGGACAGTTAAGTTTGTGAACTCATCCTAGAACAAGGACTACATACCTCATTGCTGAATATCACTATAGTCACCATAGAAGTACTCCCCTTGGGAAGCTATGCACTGATGCCAGTGCCTAGTCCACCCCTGAAAGCAATTTTGGAACTCTTTTTCTGGAATGGCCATCAAAGCAGTCATTGTATTATCCTTGATGTCCTGAATGTCATCAAATGTCTTCCTTTCAATATTTCTTTTACCTTTGGGTAAAGGAAGAAATCATTGGGGGGCAAATCAGATGAATGGGGAGGGTGTTCCAATACAAACAGTTATTTGTTTACTGGCTAAAAACTCCCTCACAGACAGTGCCCTCTGAGGTGGTACATTGTCGTGATGCAAGAGCCATGAATTGTTGGCTAAAAGTTCAGGTCGTCTAACTTTTTCACGCAGCCTTTTCAGTACCTCCAAATAGTAAACTTGGTTAACTGTTTATCCAGTTGGTACAAATTCATAATGAATAATCCCTCTGATACCAAAAACGTTTAGCAACAGCGTTGCAACAAGTTCGCGAACTTAACTGTCTGACTATATCTTCCTCAAGTATAGAGCTGCCCATTGTGACTCCCTTCCAAAGAGTGGTATGGAAAGAGGGGAAAAAGAGTAGCTTCATAGTGGGGGTAAAGTCAGGGTGTGAGCAGGGCTGCGTTCCTCCTGGGGGCTCCGGGGGAGAATCTGTGTCCTTGCCTTTTCCATCCTCTAGAGACCACCTGCATGTCTTTGTTCTTAGACTCTTCCGCCATCTTCAAAGTCATCAGTATAATAACATCCTCCCTTTCATCTGTCATTCATTGTAGCCCCTTCTCTGGCTCTTTGGAGGACCCTTGTGATTACCCTGGTTCCACCTGGATAATCCAGGCTCATCGTCCCATCTCGGGATCCTTGATTTAACCACATCGGCAAAATCCCTTTTGCCTCATATGCTAGCACATTAAAGGTCATGAGGATGCGGACATGGACACCTTTTGGGGAGCCACTGCTCTGATACCCTAACCCCTGTCCTCAAGGCGTGCCCCTCACGGGCTTTGTTCCTTTCGCTTCAGTCCTGCCCATCCCCAGCTCCTTCTCCTGTCCTCGATGGCCCTGTGGCCATGACACTTCATTATGTTAGGTCAAAGGTGCTATTTCACATCAGAGAAACAGGCGCAGTGCTTTAGTGCCTGTGTGGTGTGCCCTGACATGTGAAGGCTTCCAGGGTGTGTTTCGGTTTGTTCCCTGTGCCTTAGTTGTGACACTGATTTCCACCCCACCCCCCACTGAGGCATTGAAGTCCCACCCAGCTCTAAAATCTAAGGGTTCTGTGATATAATTCATGTAACAATGTAGTCGAGTAAAAAAAAAAAGGAAGATTTCAATTTTCTGGAAATCCTGCCATACTTTTGACGTATAAAAGAGACACGCGGAGCTTGAATATTTTCCAGATTTTTTTCAGTAATTGTCCTGGGATGAAAACTTCTTGAAAAATGGCTTTAAAATTATCCCAGGAGTCTGAATGCCTGAAGAAATATCCATCTACTTAAATGATATACTCATATTCATGTTCAACAATAATTGTCTTAATAGGTGAAAATGTCATTCTCTAAAAGCTATCACTTACTAAATTCTACTTGTAATTCTTGATGTTTTTCATTCTATTTGGAAACATGTTCTCCTCAGTAGGACAAGTAGTTGTAGTAATAAATTTTAGATTCTTGCTATCATAGGAAAATGGGACTTTGAAAGAAAGTGGCTTGTAAAACTATCAGTTTTAAGTTTGGGGTTAGAAACAGCTGCATCTTGGCGGATTCGGTTCATAATCTGGGATAGTTATCAGCCTGAATTCTTTCAAAGTAGATTGGAGTTCCCAGGTAATAAATTTGTTTGCCGTCGCACTAATGTTACTTTTCATTGAACTGAGAAAGAGAAAAGATATATAGTGATTCAATATATTGTAATTTACAGTAAAAAACAGGCTATCATAGAGGTAATGTAAATTACAGCCCAAAATAGGGTGTAGGAGTAACATGCAGATTCATCCAGAATTTAGAGGAAATGGTAGAATCAGATTTGGGTTAAATAGTCCTAAAATCTCTCAAAATGGTTTTATCTTTCATATGCCCAAGAACCAAAATTAGAACCAGAACTAGAATGTGGGATTCTCTAGGGACCAGAAAATGTTTCTCTACTTTTAACTCCTGGCTTGCTGCTCTGTTGCTAAATGTAGAGCAACAGAGGTTAAGAATAGGAATCTGGGTTCAACTTCAGTGTTGATAAGTTTGTTGAGACTGCAATGGTGGTTTTAAAAATCAAGGGCAAGGTTGAGATTGTTGACACAGGCGCACTTCCTACATTTCTACTGATGTTACCGAGCCTGTGGCTCTGGACTGGATTTTGGCCAGGCATTACATGGGGTTTGGCATGGAGTTGGTGGGCTGTTCTTATTTCGGTAGCCAAGTGCTGTGAAAGGTCAGGAGGCTTTGCAGGCAATCCACAGGAAATGGCTCTGGTAGTTTCCCGAAGTCCTGACTTTCGCGAAGCCCATTCAGTTCATTTAGCAAGAGTTGTTCGTTTGACAGGAATGCTTGTATGGCTTCAACATGATGGCTCTTTACTGAAATAATGACACTAGTGTTCTTGAGGTAGTGGTTTTGTAAATGCAGCTCTATCGTCAGTTTTTAAGTGTGCCTGAAGTGCAGAAACATGTTTGTGGAAAAGTTTAGCATGATGTCTAATACATCATAGATGCTCCTGAAATTTATCCCCTGGAGTTCTTAGATGTATAAAGTCACCAGGAACACTGAGCCCCTGCTCCTGGGGACAGCAGGGTTACATGCCCGCGAGCCCCTGGTCACAACTTTTTCATCAACCCACCAATACATCACCCTGGTTTATGTGTGTTTCTGTTTAAAGACACCTCATGTAATATATATTGTTGTTTCATTAACACTGAACTCCCGGCCAACAGCGCTGTAACTCATGCCTGAATGAAGCTTACCTAACACATGTATTTTCTGTGTAAGGCACCTCACAGCCTTCTTAATCTTAGGAACTCTAGGCAGCACTTCATCACCACACGTGGGGCTACTTTAAACAGCTAAATCGCCAACAGCAGGCACTAAACAGACTGCCAGAAGACACTTGTTTACAGCATGAGAACCCAGACAGCAAGGCAGCGCGTTGCCTCCGCCCCACCTCGTGTGAGGCGGGACTCTGAGTTTCTCCCCTTTGCTCATGTCTGCCAGTGGCCGCAAAGAGTCACAGTATTGACTTGGGGGTTACAAAGAAATTTTAGCAGGCAGGTGAATTTGCAAGTATGGAATCTACCAAAACGAGGATTGACTGTACTTGTATTTTCATTTTCTTTACTAAATACCTTTTTCTACCAAGGAATGAAGCACAAAAATTAGGTATTTTCCCCATATACTGGCCAAATCCAGACCAGAGGCAGATGTATGGTAACATCAGTGGAAATGCAGGAAGTGCGCCTGTGTCAGGGATCTCACCTTGGACCTTGATTTTTAAAACCACTGTTGCATTCTCAACAAACTTACCAATACTGCTGAAGTTGAACCCAGATTCCTATTCGTAATCTCCTCTGCATTTAGCAACAGAGCAGCGAGCCAGGACTTAAAAGTAGAGGAACATTGTCTTGTCCCTAGAGAAGCTCACATTCTAGTTCTGTTCTTGGACATATGAAAGGTAAAACTATTTTGAGAGATTTTAGGACTATTTAACCCAAATTTTGATTCCATCATTTCCTCTAAATTTCGGGTGAAGCTGTGTATTATTCCTACAGCCTGCTTTGGGCTTTACCTTACATTGCCACTAAGGTGACCTGTGTTTTATTATAAATTATATTGAATTCAGTATCATTTCCCCTCTCCTCTTGGGTATGATTGGAAATGCATGCTGTTTAAAAGTTGACGTTTCCACTCTTAGTTGCCTATAGCTTATTTTGTAGTGTGTAGTGAATTTTCTCTTCCAGTAGTTTATTCACTGGAATAAAAAGCTAAAGCAATTTGCCAAAACAAACAAACGAACAAACAAAAACAAAAAACAAAACCCTGCACAAAGATTTCTGAGACTTTAATTAATAAATTAATTGCAGTTAATTTTCATCATTTCTGTGGTTTTAAGTACACCTCTGTACAGAATTCCAACTTCCTCCAATAAGAGCTGAGCTGGGCTGGGCTGGGGAGGAGAACAGTTCTCTCTGGCCGGCTAGACTGTCTCTTCTCTTTCAGTTCAATTTTGTTTAAAATAATGTGGCTTCTTAAGTGACATCTCGGTAATAAACTACCCTGTGCTTTTCACTGCAACCTGTTTCTTAAATCTCCGTCTTCCCATGAACTTCAGGTCGTTTGCCAGGATTCTCTGTAGGAGCTTGGTATAAATCAAGGCAGTTTTATTTTTCTCCAAACACGTGGTACAGTACTCACCTGCTGCTAGAAAGGAAATCTGGAGTTCCTGCCGGATAGAGCAAATCAACCCTAGATCTTAGGGGCGCCCCTGGTAGAATCTTATTTCTCTGTTCATGTGCTTTCCAGCTGGGCGCCTGGCTGGGAGCTTGGGGGTTCTCCTCCAGCCGTCATTCAGACTCACAGGCAGGTGGAGGCTCTAGCTATCCACTGAGCAGTGGGGAAAGGAAAGGAGCAGGGGATCGGGCAGGAGGTTTTGATGAGGCCCTAGAAGCAGTGCATACCCTTCTGCCCACATTCCTTGGCCACAGCTCATGTGTGTGACTCCCCCTTAAATATGGGGGTTGGGAATGTGTGCCCTGGCTGGGCAGGTACCTCTGAGCATCAGCGCTCGATCCATGATTCGTGATTGGGTCATGGACAACAAGCTGTCCCTGGCACACAGCTGAAGATAGGGTGGAATACTGTTCTTGGTGCTGGGTAGTGAAATGATATCAGATGTCAACATTGAGGAGACAGGCTGCTGGCCATATTTCTGTCAGATGGTCCCTATGTTCAAGCTAAACCCTTGTTAGTGCAGCACCTCCAAGGTCTAGAAGCCTTATTCTCTCCACTTAGGTTTCAGGCAAATACAGTACAGAGTGTGGAAGTCTGTTTTTGATGCTCATTGGAGCTACTTGGAGACAGGATCCAGCTGAGCCTTGTGTAGGGAAGACACTCAATACGTGCAAATTGAACAAACATAACGATAACGCGCTTTCGCCACGCACTGTGGTGGGCCAGACCCCGTGCTGAGCACTTGACATTTGTTATCCTATTTCATCTTTAAATCATCATTACAAGGCATGTTCTATTATTACAATCTCAGTTTTACAGCGAAAGAAGTGTAAAGGCACAGAACTTGCTCACAGCATGTAGCTCAGGATTTGAGCCCAAGCCATTAGTGGGGGGCCGGGGAGGGTGGATGAAGAACATGAGTCGTACTGGGGGTGCATGGGTGTAACATAGGTAGTGTCCCATTTTTGGTGCTTCCTGAGGGCTTCACGTAATGTACGCCATAGTGGTCTTCATCGAGCTGCATTGATTTAAACCCCTACCAGAGGGCATTAGTGTTCCTTTCAGGTCATGAGATCAGAAACCAGGGCTAATGAGGATGCTGCAGTCATATAATCCCTACTTTACAGATAGAGAAACTGGGGCTCAGTTAGTAAATGGCTTGCCTGAGGTTACCTAGTAGGTTAGCGTTGCTTCCAAAAAGTTTATCTTAGTTTTGGGTTCCTTCCAAGCAACAGCTGGCCACCATCAAGAAGCTAGGTAGTTGCCAAATAAACCTATGATTTTCCTGAAGTTCATTATGATTTTGGGGATAAATCTGTCATTTGTCAAATAGCTGCATCATAAGCAATTTTAATCCATACCAGCCTGTCCATCTCCCCAGAACGGTAGCACAAATGTGGTGTCATCCCTGTTGGACCTGCGTGTTCAGCCACAGAATCAGTTAGGCGAGCGATGTGGTGACCGCAGTTGCCCTTTCACAGGCTGCAGGTGGCATGCGGCCCAAAGGGCTCAGACAGCCCGTGTAGAAGCCACCAGACCTACAGTTGTGAGTCCAGCCCAGCCCCGCAGTTGTTTTGTCTCCTGGTGACTTTAGTCATCGGATAACTGAAAGGAAGGGCCCTTCCACAGCGCCGACTTGGAAATGATCTGTCAAGCAGAAGCTTTTCAGAGATTGCCCAGATACTTTTTAAGATTTGTTCAAGTTCAATAAGGGAGTGAAATGCTGTCGCAAAGTAAACTCTTATATTTATTCAAAAGCATATATTCTGTAGATGATCATCCAGGGTTTAATACATGATTCACTCTTCTTGATCAGCCACAGTAGACCAATATTGTGTGTATGTGTGTGTGTGTACTTACGTGTGTGTATGTGTGTAATCACACTGCACACATATGTGTAGGATAAATGATTAAACTGCCCTTCCCATTGGTGGTATTAGGTAACTCTTACTGCAGGTATGTTCACAGCTGTCCTATCTTTATCCCCTTTTTCAGCCTTTTAAATATAATTTCTAGGGGC